>NC_140917.1:34157839-34495847 GCF_045865225.1 Trachurus japonicus
AAGAAAACTGGATCAATAACCAATCTAGGGAGCAGAGAGGGTCAGGCTGAACATGGGGAGGTTATCATACACTGTACCACAATATGTATTAAAGAAGAGTCCTCTATGTGTCGAGCAGCTTTAAGATACTATATGGGTTATAGTGGAACTCAGAGACACTTTATGACAATAGTCAGCACTTAAGGTGCGTTCACACCGGGCCTTTTGGCCGTTGCTCATATCGCCCCTTTGTTATGGCTGTATCGCTCAGCTGCAACCGCTCGTCAGTTTGGCACAATTCAACAGACTCGCCATTTTGCTTTGATGACGTCATTAAAGCGATCGATTTTCATCATCATAAAACCACTCATCTGTGTGCTTATTTCTGCCCACACAAGTTCCTGCTTGTGTCTTTTTTTATAGTCATTAATTGTGTGGTCCCACAATAGTTTGTGGGAGCTATGAGTTTGTCGGTGTCTCTCTGTATACACCGGCACCACCAGGATTACGGCAGCCAATCAGTGTTGAGTGGCAAGCGACTGACAAACAGTGAAATGACATCGATTTGGGATTTCTCATCTCGAGCGATGAGCAAATTTTCACTCCATCGTAGTTGCTATTTTTCACCGTAGTGAACGAGAGAGAGGGAAAAAAATAAAAGGCCCAGTGTGAACGCATTTTGAGACTCTGTTCAAAATGTGTGTGGAACTGGCTAGTATGTTTACTTTAATCAAAGAAAAGAAGTTATGGGAATAAAAGGACAATAAAAAAGCAAAGCAAAGTCAACACTGACATCATTTTCAACAGCTCTTGTAGAGTAAAAGTAAAACTATGTGTCCAGGTGCACTTTGCAATTTTCGTGCACTGCGAGGCGCAGCGCAATCCCACCTCCTTCCCTCCCACCGGTGCAAGTGGCAAAGAGGGAGGAGAGAAGGCGTGGGGTGGGTTTAACACAGCCGAGTCTGTTCTTCACCAATCAAATGAGCTCCTCTCCTCGCATTGAAATGCACCGCGGGCGAGTCGCAGTGCAAGTTTAATTTCACCATGGAAGAAGGAGGCAGCAGTGAGACGGCCAGACTTCTCCCAGGAGGAAACTAATGCTCTGGGAGGTCCAAGCTCACAGTGTCCAAATATATAGTAACACGAACAGACCTCCACGGGCTGATGATGCAAAACTAGTCTGAGAGGAGATTAATGATATTGTTACTCAAGTTTGCTCTGCTGCTGCCCAGTAAAAAAATAAAAATTAAAAAAAAACAACAACAAAAAAAACACACATCCCTTTTCCACTCATATTTAGTAACCTATATTTAAACCCCCTGTAACAAGGATGAGTAGTGTGCATAGATCACAACATAAACAAATACCATGCATAAAGGGAATGAAATCAGAAGCAGCTGCTGAGAGTAAACCTGGTTGGAGCTGGCGAGCTTTCAGCGCAGCCTTTTGGCACGAAATTGTCACTGCGCCAAGCTGAATCTGTGACACCTCCCCCTGCTGCGCCGACACACCCATCCCGGCGTGCCTCGGTCTACCTAATTACCAAAGTTGCGTAGGTGCTGTGCCGGACGAAAATACCGCTGCGCCAGCCGCGCCGTGCCACTGCGTTGCGCCACGAAATTAGAGCCCTATAGTATAGGGCCTAATACGACTGTTACTACTTCTAAAATTTGCTTATCCCGATCATTCACCTTTTCTTTCTAGGCAGCCATTCATCATCTCTGCCACTGGCATCGTCCTCACCTGACTCAGAGAATAAAAGTATATGCTCCACCTTTCTGTCTCACATTGCATGTGAGCTCCACAACATATAGACACTAAATGATACTTACAATATGGAGCTAATCTGCAAAAATATTGTTTTTGGTACTGAAACTACAAGTTGCACTCTAATTTACATGGAAAAATGTCACTGCAATATGAACTATTTTCCAGAACAACATGACAGTAGATTGCAGTAAAAGTATGAATTGATGAATTAGCTGATATAAAGTAATGCATGGTGTCCAATTTAGTTGACAGATGAGTCTAAGTTTTTCTCCATAAATGAAACGAAAATTACTTTTAAAAAGGCCCCTGTGACCATTATGCAAAAAAAAAAAAAAAAAGTGGTAGAAAGTTTTATCTCTCAAGAAGTGCATGCTGGGAAGTCTGCTCTGCTAGTTCTTCAAAACACTTAATGAGGTGAGTGAACTCTCAGCAGTTTATTCATTCAAATAGTAATGAAGTCAAAAGACACCAAGTTAGAAAAAATCTAAAGAAAATGAAACAACATATAAATTGAATGACTTTAAAATAATACATATAATATTTTAATTAAGTTAATGAGAACAGCTTTGTCAGTTCTAATACATTCCTGTTATAATGCATAGTTGTGAGATTTGAAATACAACAACAAAGCCTGTGTTTGAGGTTTGTGACACAACTGAAACACAAAGGGTTTGCTTCATTAAGCGACAGCTCACCCAAATCTACAGCTATATACTGCCAGTCAATGTGCCATAACCTAGATCTGATTAGTCTGGTCCTCATTGTTGGTTGGAAACATTTGCACATTTACAAATAAATGCAAAGCTTGAATTAGTCATGCAGAGCTAAATGCTGTGATGTTAGTGGATGACCCACATTAACAGAGTGTCAGTGTGGTTTGGTTTGCAAGAAACTGGGTTTGCAGATCAGACACAAACCCACTGTGATAGAGTATGACTCAGCTCGGTGCTCTTTATTAACCTGATTGTCATTTATCCCTGCATGTCATGAAAGCATTTCACAGTACACAGCTTGTCGTCATGTCTAAATGGATAAGAACATTCAAGGAGGTGGTGGGCACAAGTGTTTGTGATGGTTGTAAAGCAGTTTTTATTTCTGCAGGAATAAAAATGTAGTATAATTATGCATTTTGCATATCAACAAACTGCCCAACTACAAGAAATACACACCTCATATATTATATTATATTTTTTAAAGGGATACTTCACCCAAAATCGATAATTCACCGACAAACGAACATCTTGCAGCAAATCTTGCGCACAAACATCAACCGAGTCAATAGGAGCTACTACTACAACAAGGCTAAAAACAGAGATCAAATTATGTTTTTCTGAACAACTTTTTCATGTTGCAGCTTCAGGACACTTGGGTCAGTACAGACGAGCAGTATGGAGGTATCTGGATGTTTCATAGTGTGTGTTTTGGACGATTCAAAAGTGAGCACTATCTGCCGCCATTATATGAAAATCCGTTGCCAACCTGACCCCCCCTCCCCCGGAACTCCTAAAGTGTTTTGATGATCCGAAAGTTCTTCATACCCTTTGACCGTGAGTAGAAAATTGGTGAATTATCAATTTTGGCTGAGGTATCCCTTCAACCACAAATGTTTCTCTGTCACTCGCTCACTTTGTTTTATGTAATAATCTTGTCTTGGCCTTGGTATGCTCTGGTCTGTGGTCTTGACCACAACACTGCTGTTGGACTCATGATGGACAATTGAAACGCCTGACCAAATTCTGTGCAGTGGAGCTGCTATATTAACCTTTTTTTACTCTAGATTTTCACCCGTCTCAGGTGTGTTAGGCTGGTGTAGGTACACATGGCATGCTGGACTTTCCTGTTTCTCTCCGGTGTAAACATGCTGCCTACTAAAGAGATCAGATCAGATAAAAAACATTGGCACAAGGCAAAATGGGCAAATTAAGCTTGAGTCTCTGAATCCAATGTGCCCTTTGCCCTCATTCCCTAGATCTCTGGGCAAGTGGTCAGTCTGAGGCTGCCATATGTCTATACAGCTGCTGTCATTTGCCTTTAACTTGGCGCTGAGCCTCTTCATTGGAAAATAAACCCAAGAATCCCCCATGAGTATTTCCATATAATTTTTAAAAAGATATGCATTTCCTAGCTAAAATATAAAGTTTGTTCAACTGCCTGGAGCTTCTCACATCTATTTCTAGATGGCAGCCCTGATGGAAAGTGTTCCAGACCAAAATCGTATGTTTTAATATTGTACCAGTAGTTATTCACAACCAGAACGTAGACACTTGGATAACTCTAAAAGCGATGTGTGCTGTTTATGTTCCAGATGATGAACTTTAGATGTACGGCAAGATGATGATCTACCAGGATCTATTTTGTTTATAACATGGGGTGTTCTGTGTTGTCTGTGAAGTATAAACAACATTGTACTGCACTAAGAAACAGGCTGGTTCAAACACATGACACCCCTTCTGCTTCTACTTCTCCAGTCAACACAGTCTCACCCCTTTGCGTCAAACGGTTGACGCTTGGTCAAGGCCCCTTACGTCAATATACTGACGTGGAGGGGGTACCCTCGAGGTCGTTTCTCGACGAATAGGGCCACTCATAGACTTGAATGCAAATCCCTCATCGTCGGATTTTGACGAAGGGGGGCGGGACCGTTTCTCCCTCACTCCCAGTGCGTCAACAGCCTGACGAACGGTCACTGTCCCTCCTCGTCACATGCCTGACTCATTAGGTGCCCGTTTTTCGTCAGGTTTTGACGCGCTCGGCTTTCAGTTGATTCCAATGCAGTTCCCTTCGCGGCGATATGTGACGCTCAGAGCAAGTGATCCAGCCGACCCGGCTGCGGCACTGACGGACGCTGTGAGCAGAGAATAACTTTTTTTTTTTTTTAACTTTTCCTTAAATCTTTATTGAACCTGATGCTGCTGTGTCTGACGTAACTTTCGGCAAGGACGTCCTTTCGGTTATTTATTTATTTATTTAGTGATCATGGTGTTTGGTGCAGAATAATCAATCAATAAATAAATAAATAAATTACGTCCTTGTCGGAAGCTGCGTCAGACCAGGAGGGGGGGGGGGTTGTGGATTCTACAGGTGAAGACCACTTCCGCGTTCAAAAAGCTGCTCTGTTTAATCAATATTCTGAAGAAAGATCTGATTATTAGCCATAACGCTGTAACCATCCAAGGAAGACTGTGTAACAATATTATGTGCTTCTGCTGAGTCCAAAAGCCCTTTGTAATATCAACTTTATTTTAAGAAAACACGCTTTGTTTCCAATGTCATATCACGGAGAAGCACTACATTACCCATAATCCTCATATTTATCAGCGACGTGTTTGATTGGTTGAGCTTGCTGTTGCCAGCAAATGAAAAAATAAAACAAATTGAGCTTATATTATTTTCTTAGTAACTAAAAGGTCTTAACATCTTTTTTGTTTTCAACATTGAATAAAAAAAGGGTGCTATATTGTTAAAATTCAACAATAAAGTGCATAAAAGTTGGCTTGACTTCTTTCTTTTTTTCTTTTTTTTCATAATTTTCACCAGCATCTTTCTGGTCCACATCACATCATATTTATTGTAATTTTTAATTCAATGAGTGACATTTTATTTTTTATCTGAAAAACATTATTATGAATTCAAGGGTCAGAGGTCACTGATTAGTGTTAAATTTAACCTTTTTGGCCCTGTTTCCTTGAATAAATCACTAAGACTTTGATGCGGGAAGCTGAGATTTTGATTTGATTTTGTTCAGAGCACTAGGGACAAAGTTTCTGTAGAATTTCAGACCTGTCGGACGTCCAGAAGGGTCACAGCTGACTGTCCAGGCTCGTTTCTCGGCCTTCAAAGCCTAGATTTAGAAGCCTTTTGTCTAATAACGTCTACATCCTTGGGGTTATAAGGCTGAAAGTTTCATGTATTTGTCCGGGGGCCTAAGGCCATCCACCATGTGCAATTTCAAACCCGTGCGACCTTCACAAGTGTCAAAGGTCACTGATTTGTGACCTTTTTGACCCTGTTTCCTTGAATAAAACACCAAGACTTTGATGCGGGAAGCTGAGATTTTGATAGGTTGTCCAGAATGTCTAGTAGATTGTGTGTGCAAAAGATTCAGAGCTCTGTGACATTCAGAAGGGTCACAAATAGCCAAAAAGCAATGCTCCTTTCTCTGACCTCATATTAAAGGAGAAATGGAATTCTTTAATAGCTTCCAGATGCTTTGGCCTATCAGGCTGAATTTTTAGCTAAAGGAGCTGGTGTACGATCAGGAAGTAGGGGAGCTGTGCATAAAGCCAATTGGTAAGTGTCAAAGGTCACAGGGGTCAAACATCAAAGTGAATCCAGCCATTCCTGCTTTTTCTCAACAAAACATACACGCTTTAAGTTATCATCATGAAATATTAATAGGTTGTATATCAGAGAGTCCTCTATCAGAATATTTTGGTCCCGTTGCTCTAGGGGCCCCAGGGAGACCCGGGGGGCCACTTGGCTTTCCCATGCTCCCACAGAGTTGGGTCTCGGGGTGATGGATAAGGGCCTCACCATGAGTCCACAGGCCAAGTTTCAAGTGATTTGGTCGGTTTCTATGGAAACGGCGGCCTCAAGGATACAGAGGAATGCGACTGTTTGAAGCCCCGCCTCTCGAAAAGTAATGGCTCGATCAGGACCAAACACACATCTACGCGTTCGTCTTGGGCCCCCGAACCATATATTACGAAATCAGAACTGCACGACTTTTGGAAATGTGTTTTGTCTATTTCGGCTTTTCTGACTAAGAGGGTCTCTCAAGCTTTAAGTCTGACAGACTCTGAGTCAGAAAAGCCGAAATAGACAAAACACATTTCCAAAAGTCGTGCAGTTCTGATTTCGTAATATATGGTTCGGGGGCCCAAGACGAACGCGTAGATGTGTGTTTGGTCCTGATCGAGCCATTACTTTTCGAGAGGCGGGGCTTCAAACAGTCGCATTCCTCTGTATCCTTGAGGCCGCCGTTTCCATAGAAACCGACCAAATCACTTGAAACTTGGCCTGTGGACACATGGTGAGGCCCTTATCCATCACCCCGAGACCCAACTCTGTGGGAGCATGGGAAAGCCAAGTGGCCCCCCGGGGCCCCCGGGGCCCCTAGAGCAACGGGACCAAAATATTCTGATAGAGGACTCTCTGATATACAACCTATTAATATTTCATGATGATAACTTAAAGCGTGTATGTTTTGTTGAGAAAAAGCAGGAATGGCTGGATTCACTTTGATGTTTGACCCCTGTGACCTTTGACACTTACCAATTGGCTTTATGCACAGCTCCCCTACTTCCTGATCGTACACCAGCTCCTTTAGCTAAAAATTCAGCCTGATAGGCCAAAGCATCTGGAAGCTATTATAGAATTGCATTTCTCCTTTAATATGAGGTCAGAGAAAGGAGCATTGCTTTTTGGCTATTTGTGACCCTTCTGAATGTCACAGAGCTCTGAATCTTTTGCACACACAATCTACTAGACATTCTGGACAACCTATCAAAATCTCAGCTTCCCGCATCAAAGTCTTGGTGTTTTATTCAAGGAAACAGGGTCAAAAAGGTCACAAATCAGTGACCTTTGACACTTGTGAAGGTCGCACGGGTTTGAAATTGCACATGGTGGATGGCCTTAGGCCCCCGGACAAATACATGAAACTTTCAGCCTTATAACCCCAAGGATGTAGACGTTATTAGACAAAAGGCTTCTAAATCTAGGCTTTGAAGGCCGAGAAACGAGCCTGGACAGTCAGCTGTGACCCTTCTGGACGTCCGACAGGTCTGAAATTCTACAGAAACTTTGTCCCTAGTGCTCTGAACAAAATCAAATCAAAATCTCAGCTTCCCGCATCAAAGTCTTAGTGATTTATTCAAGGAAACAGGGTCAAAAAGGTTAAATTTAACACTAATCAGTGACCTCTGACCCTTGAATTCATAATAATGTTTTTCAGATAAAAAATAAAATGTCACTCATTGAATTAAAAATTACAATAAATATGATGTGATGTGGACCAGAAAGATGCTGGTGAAAATTATGAAAAAAAAGAAAAAAAGAAAGAAGTCAAGCCAACTTTTATGCACTTTATTGTTGAATTTTAACAATATAGCACCCTTTTTTTATTCAATGTTGAAAACAAAAAAGATGTTAAGACCTTTTAGTTACTAAGAAAATAATATAAGCTCAATTTGTTTTATTTTTTCATTTGCTGGCAACAGCAAGCTCAACCAATCAGACACGTCGCTGATAAATATGAGGATTATGGGTAATGTAGTGCTTCTCCGTGATATGACATTGGAAACAAAGCGTGTTTTCTTAAAATAAAGTTGATATTACAAAGGGCTTTTGGACTCAGCAGAAGCACATAATATTGTTACACAGTCTTCCTTGGATGGTTACAGCGTTATGGCTAATAATCAGATCTTTCTTCAGAATATTGATTAAACAGAGCAGCTTTTTGAACGCGGAAGTGGTCTTCACCTGTAGAATCCACAACCCCCCCCCCCTCCTGGTCTGACGCAGCTTCCGACAAGGACGTAATTTATTTATTTATTTATTGATTGATTATTCTGCACCAAACACCATGATCACTAAATAAATAAATAAATAACCGAAAGGACGTCCTTGCCGAAAGTTACGTCAGACACAGCAGCATCAGGTTCAATAAAGATTTAAGGAAAAGTTAAAAAAAAAAAAAAGTTATTCTCTGCTCACAGCGTCCGTCAGTGCCGCAGCCGGGTCGGCTGGATCACTTGCTCTGAGCGTCACATATCGCCGCGAAGGGAACTGCATTGGAATCAACTGAAAGCCGAGCGCGTCAAAACCTGACGAAAAACGGGCACCTAATGAGTCAGGCATGTGACGAGGAGGGACAGTGACCGTTCGTCAGGCTGTTGACGCACTGGGAGTGAGGGAGAAACGGTCCCGCCCCCCTTCGTCAAAATCCGACGATGAGGGATTTGCATTCAAGTCTATGAGTGGCCCTATTCGTCGAGAAACGACCTCGAGGGTACCCCCTCCACGTCAGTATATTGACGTAAGGGGCCTTGACCAAGCGTCAACCGTTTGACGCAAAGGGGTGAGACTGTGTTGCTCCAGTATATAGTACACTCTGAAGGTCTTCCTCACATCATTTAGTGTTTGAATACTATGTCCTTTACAGCTCTGCAAGCTATTATAGAGATATGAGATAAAAGCTTTATTTAATGTGAAATGAATTACAGATTTCTCAGTTGTTGCCAGCGGGGTTGCATCCTGTGTTGGTTTGACATATATGCTGATAAAGTGGTGGATTTGGAGATAAGAAAAAATTTTTTTTTTTTCTTTTTCAGAAGTCCAAATGTGTTTTGAAGTTTTGTAAAGGACATAAGAACACTGTAATCATCAAACAAGGCTCCCATCATTCTCACTCCTTATCAATTGTCACCTCTGAATTTTAATAACTCTTCAATATCTTCAGAAACAAATGGTGATTAACCAATTTTGTATAATTACGATATTACACAATACACATTATTTCATATAGCCTAATGAATTATAATATAAATGATATATAATAAAAGTGCAACATACATAACATGTACACTGGGCATTGGAAACTCCTTGATGGATTTAAACAAGTTATTTAAATACAATAAACTGTGCCTTACTTTCACTGTTCACATAATCATAATGTTCTTAATTCTGAAGAACTTTTCAATACAAATAATTAATTGAGATATGTCTACCAAGGTTGATGCAAACTGCAGAAAAAAAAACATCTCACACGACAAGAGCTTCAGGCCAATCTGAAGTGATATCCTCAGTGTATACTATAACACCACTAAACTATGTTTGACTCCATAGGTGAAAACCAAGGGACACAGTACTACTGAAAGAAAGACACAAAAAGATAGCACAAATGTCTAAAACGATAAGTTACAGTCTATGTCCTCGTGAAACCAAAGAAAAAGGCTTTATGGAAATTCAGTGCAATGTTAAAAGGCACAGAAATGAGGCCAATCTGAAACAGAGAACCTGTAAATGTGCCCACATGGTGAAGGTTCTGTTTACAGTTCACCACTGAGTCCTGACCAAAACCCCTTTAGAGAGATCTGAAATTTGTCATGGCAAATGTCTCTTCTGAAAACTTAAAGGAGATTGAATGCATTTTTTTTTTCTTTTTGTTCGATAACCTTTGACATTTCATTAATTACACACACAAAGACCAGGGGCGCCTACAGTATAATGTGATTTGGATCTTTTATCAAAAATGTCATACAGCAGACAACATTTTAAATCACCTTTAAATTTGAGATTGAATCATGGTCCCAGGAGGATGAATCAAGGTCAGTTTGCCACTCTCACCCCAGGGGATCAACTGTATTTGTTCGGACTACTCCATTAGTTTTCCTCATATATCTTGGTATCCAAGATACATTATTTACTGACTGAACAGAAGAAAAATGTCATTAAGTTTGAAATGGAAACATGACCCACAGAGAATTTGTGACCGCTGACTTTTCATCTTTTACTTATTTCTACATGAGCACAGGAAATGTCCATTTTGGACTCCCACTGAGACCAAACTGCACTTACATTAAGAAAACAGTATTTAATAGTTGAACAAAACAACTGCCATTTACTGTTCTTGCTCCCAAGAGGAGAAACAGTTTTAGATTGTATGACCATCAAACTATCTTTTACCAACAACCTGAGGCTGAAATTGGTCTTTTAGCACCATAAACACCTTTAATTTCCCCTGGACGCCTACACACATGGGATATAATGGACACTTGCAACTACTTATAGATATGTTGCTTAATTTCAACACCTATAGTACATCCCTATCATGAACAAATATGAAAGAATGGTTCCCAGGAATTCTTATATTCAAAATTCAAGATGTGATGCTCACTCGTGTTCACTGACTGATCCACAAAATTACAGTTTACCCCTGAAAATGGCAGAAAACTCAGTGAACATGAGCAGCTCAGGCGTGGTTTTACTCCAGCTTGGAAGTAACCCCACACAGAGTCCAGCTGTATTTATGGTTCTGGTTTAACAAAAATCCCAGCATGCCAGCTCCAGAACAGTTGGGGGTCTCTGCAGGAGTGACATGATGAACATGACCACAAATACAATTTCAGTCTCAAATTTAGCAGCTTCAAACCTTCAAGCTGTTTGCTTCTTCAGAATTACAGAGTATCAGAACAACTTATTGCTGTTTATTCCTACATGTTATATACAGTGTAGCAATATTTTTATAAAAAATAAATTACATATTATCACCTGTCAAAACCACTCATTTCAGGTATGATGTTCACATTTCTTTCTACAGAGCACTTTGATGTAGAGGCTATTGATGTGTGTTTTCTTTTTAATTTTTTTTATTACTGTTAATAAATTCCACCAAAAAAACAAAACCAGCAATGTAGTTATCTGTGTATTTAAAGTAATTTATCTTCCTCCTCTGTGCCACAGAGCTCCATAGTCTAAAGAGCACATCTATTCAATTATACACACTCTAATGTACACATTATATACATTAGAGTCTTTGTAGTCATGTTGGTATCATGGCTCACAGGATGGTTGGTCGACCACTGGTTAACACTTATCTCTGTTATCTGGGTGGATTCCTATCAAATTTATCAGACATTCATGTCAGTTTCAGGAAAAATTGAAGAATAATTGATGATGCTCTGACCTTTGACCCAGTGCCATCATCAGGTTTATTTCCTTTATACTGTACATTGAGTTAAGATCAAATACCTGGAAGAGAAAAAAATAAAATTAAGAAAATAAATGCACTGATTCAACAGATGGTTTGTTAGACACAAGCATTTGGTAAGGCTTTGCTGGAAACTGGTTAGGAAAATGCAGGCGCTTTCAAATTAAAGGGAAGGAAGAAAGATGCTTGGGAGCTGATTGGATGAACCCTACGTTCTGTGTTTATTAGAACACACAAGCTGCCGTCTATACAGTTTTAAAGCTCTCCAGCATGTCAGTAGATTGTTACCATCATTGTGAGGAAATTTTTTTTCACAAAAGGCGCTCTGTAGAGTCTGGTGGTCTTGTTAAAGACGGATGTCCTCAGTGGGAATGAATGGAGTTTAAGCTGTGGACCACAGACAGGAAGAGATTATAAATACGTACTACAGTATAAATGAATTTTAATATTGTTGGTTTTTGCTATTTTAATAGGATTTTTGGGTAACAAAAGTAGAATAGAAGTCTTATCTGTAAACACCATATTTATGCGATGTTGTTGGGTAGTGAACTACAAGTAATTACAAATCCGTTTGGGCCATCAAAGGTTGACTTTTTATTTGTATTTTACCATTGCCTGTCGACTGTAATTGAACAATCTTTTACACCAGCTCTGACCACTGTGAAGATTTGCCCAAACAATGAATTTGTCAGGCAGCCTCCTCCACATGCATGACCTTTGTGTAGTGCATGTGCAAAATGGTGGGCGTTGCTCGGTGGTCGCACAGCAACAACATCATTATGGAAAATCCTCCCAAATGTCAATAAATTCATGCACTTAATGAATATTTGTAAGGCTTATAATCCCTTCTTATTTCCCCCCTCATTCTTCAACCACTGTGACAGTGAAAAGAGTATTACATTGCATTCTCTAAGGTAGTAAATAGGTCTTTAAAAGTCTTGTGTATAATTTTGTGAACACTGTAGAAACCCTGATAAAAAGCATTTAGAGAGATGAATGACAGCTGAGGTTTGTTATAAATCAGGCTGATTTTTTTTTTCTTTCATCGGTTATTGTGCTGCTGAATAGGAACAGGTATAATAAATGATGTTGGTGACTGAAATGAGGTGAGTTAGTTGAATGGTATCACCAATATGCTAAAATGTCTGTTGTTTTGAGCTTTACACGTTGGCCCTAATTCTCAGTAAATCAGGATTCTGAGATTGAGTTGGAATCCTTAATTTGAATTCTGTTGCCGCCTTCGCCTCTTCACGAACATACAAATTACAAAGCTAAATAAAAAGGTTGAATGCCAAATGGAAAACAGAGGGATATTACTTTAAGTAATACTTTTTTCCCCCAAGTTTTCATTTGCATTTTGATTTACACATTTCAGTTCAATCATTATTTAATTTCCTTGTGGACTTCCCTCTTTCTTTTAATATTCAGTTACAGTCTCATTAGCCAGACAGCTAAAATATCATGTAAATTTGTGACTAAAATCAGAAATGTAGCACAGAACCAATGCATATACTGTAATAGATGTTTTATTGGTCGTAATAGAAGGAATATGACTGGATTCTACCATTAGATGTGCATACATGTCAAGTACATACTTTCAATGGTTTATGCTTTTTCCAGGGTTTAGATTTGCAGTCTTCTTTCCTTTCACACGTAGAATTCTTGGTCTGTACCATCCCTAATCTCACAAACTCTGATAAGAGAAACACAACAAGATATGAAAATACTTTTGAAATTTATCAGATATAAGTCTAATCTGGAAAACAAGTCTTGTGTCAGGTGCTGTGCTTGTATTTCTTTAAGAAATATAAGACAGCAGCCAAAGTAGCTCACATGGTTAATTAAAACTGGTAAGAGATCAATAAAGCTCCCAGTCGCTCTCTTCTAATTCTCCAGTATTAATTAAAGATACTCACTTTGAAGAGTTTTCTCTTCTGTATCTAGTTAATTAGAAACAGTGCAGCAGCTCCCCACTAGATGACCGAAACAACGGTAAATTGAATTAAGCCACAGGATCTTAATCAGAACGTTAACAGTGAGACATTTTGCACAAAAAATCTAAAAGAATCGGTATGATGCAACTGAATCAGTCAGTTTATTCCTGCAAGGTTGAGGCATTAGCAGTGGGTTTCCATTTCTGTCTTTTTTTCTCCACCAATCTGGTTTCACAGTCAGAATTAAATGACATGTTAGGGGTCTGGGACAAAGCAGCACTGCCCTGAAATTGTTCCGCAGTGGCCTAAAGCGCAGGAATATGAGGCAAATGGCTTTCATTGCATCATAACCTTGACCGCAGCGACTGCTCTGCTTTGAGCTTCGGCCATCGATGCACTCGAGGGCCACTTTGTGCCAGTATTACCCCTCCATGTCGTCCTGCCATCACAGTGCAGCAAGCCCGGTGGCAAAAAATAATAAAATGAAATGTCAAATCAAAGAGAGGACAGAGAATGGTCTCTACCACAGGGCTTAGATTTTTGAGTGAAATGGAAAAGTGGATTTACAGCTGCTGTTCTCTGCGTTGGGGCGGATATGCTGCAAATGGAGTCAATGAAATATGGAATCGTCTGAATTCACACTGTCCAACATGAAGAAAAAATAACATTACAACTGCATGTATACTGGAACAATATGGCTACTATGGTTAAAATAAAGATTTCACCATAAATTTCTTAATGCCTACATTACCCACAATGCAACTCAACACATCAGCTGTTTTTTATGGGAGTAGTACTGTAGCTAATGCAGCTCCTGCTGACCATGAATCTAATAGGTGTGGTCACAGGTTTGTCAAACGCTGCATGGCATCAACATTTTCCAAACCATGTGTATTGGATATTTGGCTTTGGTGTCATCTTGAGCTGCTGGCCTCATCTAGACATCTGAAAAAGAAAAAAAATCTTGGGCCATACAGTGAATTTATCAGATTTGTATAGTGCTCAACAGACTCAAGTGACATCACTTAAGGAAATGTGTGCTATTGTTAGATAATTTTAGATATAGCCTACAATAGTTACATTAAAGTGATACGCCAACATTTTTTTTTCGTGTCTTGCCTCACTCCCGAGTCCATGACAAGCAGATAGACACCATCCTTTTGACTGTGAGATAGAGCTGTATTGTCTGTAATTAGCTTAGCTCAAATGCTGTTAGTGTATAGGTAGTGTTAGCCTGCATCCTACCCATGCCGAAATCAGCAGTCAGAAGCTGATTTCATTTTAGCTCTAAACTCTGTAAATATATCACTTTATCAACATTTCAAACATTTTTAGGCGAGAAAGTAGCCGTTTTGACCGATCCCATCCTGTTACCGGCATCTGACCGCTCAAAATGCCTTACCGGAGAGTTTTGTCAGCTCTGAGACGAAGATCGGCCCGCCGGTTTCCGTTTAGAGTTGCTGAAGAGTGTCTCTGATGACTTTAGGTGGAGACAGGCTAACGCTACCTATACACTTCCAGCGTTTGAGCTAAGCTAATTACGGGCGATACGGCTCTATCTCCCTTGTTACTGCACGCACAGTCGAAAGGATGGTGTCTATCTGCTGGTCATGGACTCGGGAGTGAGGCAAGACACGAAAAAAAAATGTTGGCGTATCCCTTTAACAGCTGGTTATTTACAGTCTTGCACGAGCTTCAGTCGGCATTAGGTGGGTTTACATGGAGCCAAATATTCTGATTACAATCTGTTTAGGTGCCCAAACCAAATGGGGGGCGGGCTGCTAGCTAAACACCACCCCAAAATAAACCTTTTCTTAAACCGAAAGAAATGAAAATTGTGTGACATAAAAACAGATGTTGTCAGGTTTACGTTCTTTCTGTGCATGCTCCATGTTGACGTAAATGCATGATGTTTCTTCACTTGCAAATGCTTGAATGGAAGTGTCAAAACCATGAACGACTGTGCTAATCAGACCATAGATCTCCATCTGTTTTAAAAATCTGACCAGACTGGAGCCATGGGAGTTGAAGCCCGGACTTGACGCGTCTCACTGGCATTAATTCTCAGGCCGAACCCGGCCGGAGTTGGCCAAAAAAAAGAGAGAGAGGAAACACGACTAAAGTCATTTCTATATAATTTCAGCCTGAACCCGTCTGAACCAGTGCCTCCTGCTGCGGTGTTCGGGTCGGGCCTGTTAAGAACACTCGGTGCGTGCCACGCGGCTGTAAAACGTCTGTTCTGAATAAATGGAGTGGCACATGTAAACACGCGATTGGATTAGATCATATCTATCTATCATATATCAGAATGAATTCAATCAGAAAGGGGGAAAAGTGTCCATATAAACACACTAAGAAGTTATAATATGCCCACAGTGAGTAACCTCTTACCTTCATTACTGCATTACGTTCCTTTTCAGATGTAAATAAGTAAATGAATCAACCTCAGTGAATCAAGATTGGTTCCTTGGTTGGAGGACACTGCTAGTAGAAGTCCCTTTACTTATCAAGATACACAGTCACCCTTTGCACTTTTTTGTAGACATCATTAAGAATAAATCACAAAGACTCAGCGATATGTATTTGAAAAAGCTGAAATATTTTGTTGTTTTTTAGTGGTTACCATGGTTACCATTACAATACATGTCCTTGCATTACATTACATTTTGTGATCCCAATTCTGATCCTGTTCCTACCAGGTTGAGAGGTGATTCTGAACCAGGAGTGTTTTGTACATTAAAATTGATATACATTTTTTTTTCCTACTTTCTATTTCTACAAATGCATGGCTGGAATTGATTCTCTAAAGGTGCGTTCACACCGGACCTTTTATTTGTGTCGCTGTCGCTCGTATCGCTCCAAAAAAAAAGCTCTGTCGCTCAGCTGCATTCGCTCGTCAATTTGGCACAGACTCACATTTTCGCTTTGATGACGTCACTCATGCCCACTGCCATGTGTCTCTGTTTACACCGGCACCACCGGGATTACGGCAGCCAATCAGCGCTGAGCGACGAGCGACTGACGGCCGGAGAGTTGGGATTTCTCATCTCGAACGACGGAGTGAAAAATCGCTCCGTCGCTATCGCTCGGAGCCCCAGCATTTTTTCGCCTGGGCGATTAAACGCTCAATCGCTCATTTGCATTGACTTAAAGCAGATATCAGTGGAATGTTTTTGTTAAGTCCTAAATAGTCCTATTTTCCGTCAGCAATCACTTACATGAAGTATTTCAGCCTAAACACGAGTCTCTCCGTCACTCTGCTCTGCTGTAACCCGAGGAGAAAATTTTCCTTGTGGGATACAAGTGTTATCCAATGAGGGGAGAGAACGGCATGAAGGGCTGTGTGTGCAGCCAAGGGATGCGCGTGAATGTGGTGACGTAGCACGAGGACCAATTGATGCCTGACAAGGGCGGGGGCTGCTAACTCATGGTGCGTTCAAGGAAACTCGTACTTTGTGTTTTTCCTTCCTGTGAAGTCATACCAGTTCGATCTGGTACGAGTTCACGGGTCGGAAGTTACGAGTGGCCGTTATAGGGAACTTTCACAGACAACAGGACGGTAAAAACACGAGCTACGGGTTACCTGGAACGCTACCAAGTCGTAGTTGTGACTTGAAGCTGTAACTTACGGTTTCAAAAGCCTGCCTTGAACACAGCATTAGCCGAAACGGCCGTGCCGCTGTTATCTGCTTTAACATGTAAACTCGTCGCCCGCGAGAAAAACAAAGGGTCCAGTGTGAACGCAGCTTTAGTGGAATTACTATGTAAAGCTTTTTGACAGTAATCTTCATCAGTCATGAAACAAATCACTAGTAGCCTATCTTTAAAAAAAGATTAAAAAAAAAAAGAAGACATTATGTGAAATTAAATTTTAAACATACAACAATGTGACAACCTTGTGCTTTGAGACAGATTGTCCTCCCCCCTCCCACAGAGACAGGCTCCATGCTGGTGCACCTCGCGCTCTTTGTTCACGCTGTGATATTATCAACACTCCATGGATCATACAGTTGTGGCAGCCTCTTGAGAGTCCAGATGCTGCAGGGAGGACCTCTGTTGACCTCACAGCAGACCTGGGATCAGTGTACTGTGGGTCTGCGATGATCATCCTAGGGCCCTTTTAGATGAGGTGTGCATAATGGGGAGGTTTCTCTCACTGAAGGATGAATCAATGTGGCATGAAGAAGAGAATTTCCACCCCATTTCCCCCCCTGATTACCCCACCACATACAGCTCCTTAATAGCTTGTTGTGTGTCATAAATCTCATTTTTACCACCATAGCATCACAGATGTATTACAGTGTATGCCTTACATATTAAACCAAAGGTGTCATTGGGATTTGGTGCTGGTGGTATGATGGAACAGTACTGTAAGGCAACATGTTTCATTTGTGGGGCTTGTCTTAGTCAGCACTGGAAGCCATGATGTGCAGCCAGCCTGCTTATCTTTAAACAGCTCTCTGGTTTATAATAAAGCTGTCCCTGCACGGGCTGGAATGGAGTGAGGGATGCTGCTGCTTTCACCTCGCAGGTGGGACTGCACTGGACGAGGCCCACAGGCAATACAGAGAGCACAAACTGTAGGTGTGCAGGGGTGAATGGGGTGAATGGGGAATGCTGTCAGAGAGATCAGGTACCAGTCAGAGGCTGCAGTGGATAATATTATAATAAATTCAAACAGCTGGCAGAAGCCTCGCCTGATTTCCCTTTTAATTGAGTTAGCACATACTGTATAAGAGGTTTTTTTTATGTTTATACTGTACAGGTTAGCAAACTGTTACTTATTTACACATCATGCAGATACTGAATGACATTAAAGGATAATTACCGTTTTTTACATTTTGGACCTTATTTCTAGCATAAAATACGATCATTTACTCAGCCAGATAACTTTGGTGTCATTACAAGTTGTTCCGAAGAAATTAGCTCCAGCCGAGAGCCGCGTATATCCGTATAATGGAGTCTACAGGGCAGCGGAATGCAGCCTTTAAATAACACATTATCTGCTGCAAAACTCATTAATTTCTCCAATATTTTGTTATGATACGCTAGTGCTATTCCCCTCTGAGTCCGGGGTTACCTGTTATCAACATCCGGGGTCTGTAGGATGACCTACTGACCTCTGACCTGGATGATGTCATCTCTGAGTGCTGCACAGCTCATTCTGATAATAATCATTCTGCTTTGGCATTCGGGTCCATTTTTAGCGCAACTAGCCGGAGCTTTAGTGACTCCAGGTTGAGGAAAGGAAGCCTGTGGAAGCTGAACTTCGTCCAGCTGCTCATTTTGTTCCGACAAGTCAGAAACACGCAGAAACGAACCGTAGCATTAGCGGTAGCAACAAGCCGCTCCACGCGGCGCTCAGAGATGACATCATCCAGGTCAGTAGGTCAACCTACTGACCACAGATGTTGTAGATAACATGCCACCACTGGCTTGGAGGGGAATAGCACTAGCGTATCATAACTAAATATTGGTGAAATTAACAAGTTTCTCAGCAGATAATGTGTTATTTAGAGGCTGCATTCTGCTGCCCCGTGTTCTCGCATTATACAGAAATGTAATGACACCAAAGTTATCTGGGTGAGTATATGATGTATTTTATGCTAGAAATTTTATTGACTGACAGTCAGTAGCACATTACATATTGTAAGTGATCAGATCCGGTCTGCATTTCTCTGCTTGTGTCTTCCATATTGATTTCTATGGTAACAGGCTATGCCAGGAAACAAACAAACAAAACAGACAACAGTCATCTGTGCTTGTTTCTGTCCCAAATCATGTGGAGCTGAGACAGCAGTCGAGGCGACTGCTGAGTCGTGCTGCTGGAACCACAGTGGAATGCGGCGGAGCAGCGATGTCTGATGGAATCGCGTGCTGGGGATGTTTGGCGATGCAACGTGGCGCTCTCATTTCAGACATTCCGCATAATTCGTCAGTGTCGGTCGTTTAATGCGGTGTCGTCATTGTTGTTTTTGTTTTTGTTTGTGTGACGTAGAAGACGCTTCAAAATTTGAGCTACGGAGCCGTTGACATTGAAACAGATCTGTACCAATCCTAACAGAATCTCATCTGAAACCACCTCTGTATGGGATTTGAATCAGATTTGTAAAAATCAGATATGGTTTATGGCTGTGCAGAAAAAATAAAACTAGATAAAATTTTGATACGCTACAAATCAATTTACTGTGTGAACATGGCCCAAGAAGATACAGTAAGTGTCAGGGTGCGGGTAGCGGGTGGACCCAAATGCAGGAGCATAGGCAAAGTTTATTAAATCCAAAGCAGGCAGACAAACAGAACACCATGACATAAACAAGAATCGGACAAAGAACTGAAAGAAACAGAACAACAGAACTAATCAAAGCAACAAGCAACAGCTGAGGAGACAGGGGGCAAAGAAAGCTGATTGGTGGAGACACACAGGGAGCAGGGCAGCTGACGAGGTGAAACACAGTGCAAGGAGAGTGTGGCGGGAAGTAATACTAGAACAAATGCACAAGAACTGAACTACAAAATAAAACAGGAACTGAAGAAAACAAGAGTCCAAAGTCCAAAAACAAAACAAGAGTCCAAAACAACAGAAAACCGAACCATTGAGTGGTGGCAGGCTCAGGGCCATGACAGTAAGTAAAGCAGCCTGTCACACAGGATACAGAAATTAAATCTTTACATCTACAAAAAAATATAATTAAAGCAGCTTAACCAAAAACTTAACAATAAAATAAAAGGTGTTCAAAACAGAGAGAGAAATGAAGTGTTCGATCTCTTCCACTCTCTCCCTCTTCCCGTTTAGCATAACCTCTGAGTAGATGTTCCTACTTCCCATCCCCCATCTCCTCCAATAAATATTTTAGCAACATAACAACCAGCACAAGGTATACATGACCTACTAGCCACTGAGGAGAATCATTTCTTAATGCAGTTGCAAATGAGAAGAGCTCTGGTTCATGTTTGCCTTTTCATACAATTATACGATCAGATACTACTTTTAAATGTAGGTTTGATCGAGAGTGTTCTTGCCGTGCATATCCATACATTGCAAATTCTATTTTGCAGCAGCTGAACACTTCTCTATAAAGAAACGTTACCTCACATGTACTTCTGACTTTATTCACAACACATCTCATTGTGTCCTGCATGGAGCGCTACACACTGAAGGTTGGCACTGGATGTAAGTGAGATACAGAACTGTCTGAATTGGAACTGTGTAATTCCAAGGATACTGGGCTGTTTTTGCCAACTGATGAGATACACGAGGAGAGGGGATGGAACATGGGAGGTTTTATACGCTTTGTGAACCGCTTGTCAGGTGGTTGAATAGATTTGGAAACGTTTTCCCCACACACCCCTTCATCATGAGTTTGCATACGAAATCATTAGTATCCAGAGCCACATCCAGATCCTAACTTAACCAACACACACATAATATATGAGCTAATGAAAATTATTCAGTTTTCACAGTACATTTCCATTTTAATTCAAACAGTCGGTAACACTTTACAATAAGGGTCCCTTAATTAACGTTAGTTAGTACAATATTAAGCATTAATATATAAACTAATGTGTTAATTAATGCTGAGTAATGCATACATAATGATTATTCAACTTTTATTATTACTTAATTTATTAACTAACTTTGAGTAGTAAACATTAATTAACTGCTTACTAATAGGCTACATTAATTCATGTGTTTCCTAATACTAAGTAATACATAATAATGATTGTTAATATATGTAAACAGTTAATTAATGCCTAATAATGTAACGTTAGGGACCCTTATTGTAAAGTGTTACCCAGTCAAACAGTCTTTTCTAGCAGTCACAACACAGGTTATGCGATGCTGCTCAGCCAGTCACTGAAACGAGAATCAGTGTGAGACGCACTCATGGTGAGATGTGTGATGACACTGTTCAATATCGTGATGACAATATGACTTACAATAAATTAGCAAATATTCCAGTGTGCATATTAACCATATAGTTCCTGTGTCTTCTTGAATGAAAAGTGTCAAAACAATGACAACTCCTGTGCTAATCAGACCATGGATCTCCATCTTTATCAATCATGGGATGTCTGGATCTCTAGAGTTCTAAACAGGCCTGAAAATTAAAACCCATGGGTGTTGAAGCCCAGACTCTGTGCGGCACATTAGCATAAATTATTGGCCTGAACCCCACCAAAAAAAGAAAAGACAAAATGACCATAATCATTTTTATATAATTTTGTGCCACATGCTTGTAAAACATCCGTTCTGAATAAATGTAGTGGCACATGTAAACAACTAGATTAGATCATATGCAAACAGTTAACCTGAAACCACCACCACTAATAATAACAAAATAACGATAGAGACAAAACGATATATTTATTGAAAATGGGCCCATTAACAAGTGTGGGTAGCAGAGATTAATCCACATTAACGTGAGACTTGTTTATAACCAAATAGAAACTCCTCGTTGTCCCTTTAAGATGTGATGAGAAATGGCTGAGACTGTTGGTTAAGCTGGAGTTGACCATGAGGAAGAAAAATGGTCAAAGTCAAAATGCAAATGCCTTGACAGTGCACATATCCATGCACGTCACAGTAGCTAGAAGTCAAACAAACAAACAAGTCAAGTTTGGAGGGAAATCAAAGCTAAAGGAGGAAAATTAATTTGTTTCAATTAAAACACTTTGCAAACATGAAATAAATCACAGCCTGAGCCGATCGATCCTCTCTGCGAAGAGTGTGGCGCAGTGAGCTTAGGCAATATTTTCATTAGGCCTCTGCCTGTAAGCGCCGTCTTCCAAAAGCTCTCACACTCATTACTCAGTTGATGGGGTCCAGTGGGAAATGTTTATTTGTCAGAGAGGATAAAAAAACAGATTGCGCTTCAACCTTAAATTAAATAGAGTTTGATACAACACTTGGCATGTCTCAGTGCAGCGATAGAGGTGAAAATAGATATATTCACACTATTCAGCAGCGGTGTGTTTGCACAACTTAGTGTAAGTCTTTTTTTTTTTTTAACAGTCAACCAATTACTGATGTAAGACGGCCGTCCTGTTGCTTTTATGTCATCTTGTTCCACAGAGAGAGAGAAGTGCAAGAGTCTGTACGAGAATACGCCGGCCGCTCACACAACTTCAGCTTCTTTAATAGGCAGTGGGATTTTTCCTTTGCTGTCAGAGCTACATATGCAAATGTGACAGCAATGTACCAACTGGTCATGAAGAGCAGTAGGAGAGCTCTATGCATTAGTCATCCCCGCAGAATGAACCGCTCTGACAGAACCACTAATTAATGGTTAAAAAAAGATTCAAGAGTGATTTCCATCCAGCTCTCCTCCACCTAATCAGTTTATAATAGCGTTTTCGTCCTCCGGGATGATAATGTCTCTCAGATGTCTGCGTGCTCTGTCATTAAGCTCTTTGCAGGAGTTGGAGTGGATTTGTCTGTAGGTGTATTGTGGAAATGGCACTTTTACTGTGAGGGCCATACAGTAGTAAATAAGACAAAGTAAGAGGCTCACGTCAGCACACAGGGGTCACTTTGGTTCAGACAGTAAGTGATGACACAACTGAATTGGACGAGGCTGTGTCTCTGTCAAGTTTTTATTTTTTTTAATAACTACAACCACGACCAAGTGTGTCAGTTGTCTGACCCTGTATTTATACTTTAAACTTAACCTTCAAATTAAAAGTAGAAGTTGGTGTCTTTACTGTCCTATGGGCTTTATGCACAGCTCCACTACTTCCTGAAATAAGCCAGCTCGTTTATTTCCTGTCTTACATTATTGGACCAACTGATTAATCCAGGTGTGCCTGACCATTGTTCAGGAAGTAGTGGAGCTGTGCATAAAGCCAATTGCAACAAAATGTGTGGCCAGGGTTTGATTACAAAGAATATTTGAATTAAATCCTACACGTTTGATTGGATTGCGGTAGTGTGTGTGTGAGAGAGAGAATGTAGTCCTCCGCCCCCACCTCTCTCGCCCCCGCTGCTGAATCAGGAGGAGGAGGATAAGGGCAAAATTAAAAACTGGATATCAACTGCAGTCTGTGGACACGTACCCCCATTTTGACGACTGAAATCACTCCTATACACTGTGCTACAGCTCACTATTATTTGGTTTGTGTCAGACAACACATCAGTGTTTGGTTGAAGTCTCTCACATTTCAGCTTCGCAAAAAGACATTTCATCTTTTAATCTAACATGGTTTCATTTAATGTAAGACTGCATCCTCTCTGTTACTGTCTCCCTCTATCATTCAGTAAAAGTGTGTGTGTACAAATTTGCTCATCACATCTTCCTTCCTTTTTTGTTTGTCATGTTTAGTCTCCACTGAAAAGTTACTGAGCTTTCCTGGCTCTTCAGCACTGTTTCTTTTCTTCCTAATGTTTGCAAATTGTTCTGCTGTTGGCTGCAAAAGTCCACATCAGTCTTCATGTCCTCCCATTACCTGAGAAAGTGAGGACCCAGTCCATTTGTTTTAATATTGATAGAAATGTCCCCACAACTACTGTACTGCAAAAACAGTAACAGTTTTCTGAATGAGGGCCAGACTGGCCAGTACAGCACAAATCTGGATTCTCTTCAAAACTGAAGATGAAGAACGGGTCGATATTGAACGTCCATGATGTAACTTCAAACTTTGAATCTTTTTTTTTAGAGTTGTACTGTTTGTCTTGTAGGTCAGCCTTTGAAACCTGCCCTTGGACTTTGGTACAAATAATATTACTGGAGCCTATACAGGCAGAAGGACTGATGCTGTATTGAGGAACCAGCAAAAGAAATTGTGTTGACACTAATGAAAATAAGAAAAATATTACAATATAATATAATAAAAACAGAAATGTAACACAAATGGGTTTACAAAGACAAAGAAATGAAAGACATGTACATGCACCTGCACCAACTGTAGGCTTACAGATTAGGCCTACAACATCACACACCAACATGCTATGCTGACTGTCCCAAACTAGTGCAGACATGTGAATCATGGGTAAAATCAGCCAAAAAATCATGAAGCGTGTCCCCTGCATTAATCCTGTTTAGAACAACTGTGAGTTATACTGGGTGAAAAGGTGCTTCTATCCTGAGAGTAATCAATACATTATGTAATTAGATGAAGGAACGGAAAATAATCAGACCTCTGTGGCAGCTGCAGGACTGACAAAACTCTGACCAATCCATGCTTTTCACTTAAACTTCAAAAGGAAAAACCAATCAGATGTCTTCATGTTCTGCCTACACCTAATCAAGCTGCCGTCACAAGAATACTCAGCTATGTCCGCGGAAAAGCCACACTCCAGTCGGATGGGTGGTAGTGTTGCACGTTGGGGAAAGGGGCTGGGACTTTTGACTGATAGAACCGTTTTTCCAGGATCTCCAACCCTAACTTTAAGTAATGGGATGCAGTAGAGATGTTCAATTGTTCATTGTCTGTGTAACTTGGTGTGTAGCTTTGATGATGTCATAGCTCTCTCCCTGTAAAACAGCGAACAACTCTTCCTGGCGTTTGATGAATATATTATGGTTAGTCATATGTAATATTTCATAAACTTACACTAAAGTTGCCAATTATTGTTATTGTGTTGTCACTGAAGATGATCCAGTGATTCTTTCTGGCAGGGTTAGGGTTAATAATGGTATAAGTGTAGTCAGTACATCAGAAACACTGTATAACGGAACTTCACAGGGAAATGTAATAAGACAAGCGAGAAACTCCACGACTCAGTGATACAGTACAACACATCTACAAAGTAATCAAACTGTCACTTTTCTTACGCTGCAGTTGTTGCATCACAGAATATTGAATACTCAGGTTTGTGAGAAATGTGCCTATTAATAAACAGCATACTCTGTGGAAATGTGGACTTGATAACATCCCACAGCCAAATGCTTTTTTCTGCTTTTTAGTCTTATTGATTTATTCTCGCTGAGTATTAATTTAGAAATTAATAATTAAAAAAACAAAAATCAAGAGAAGAAGAGTGAAGATTAAAGGAGTGTGTGTGTTTGTGTGTGTTTTCAAAGTTTAAAGACTCTGCCCACAGGTCATGAGAAGACTAAGTCATAACTGGCAAATAAATGGGAAATATGTAAATGATAGAGGATTCAGAGCAGAGTGGGAAGCCGTTTGGAGGCATGGCTTATATGTATGTGTATATATATATATATATATATATATATATATATATGTATATATATATACACACACACACACACACACACACACACACACACACACACACACACTATTATATATTGGTGTGTTAGGACTAATATAAATGTCAGATTGAGATATTTGTAATAGACGTACTGTATGATCATGGTATATAGTACTTACAGTAACCATAAACCATTTCCTTGATGATTCCACTGTTTTAACTGATATATTTTTCCACATGAAAGGATGGATTAAGTTAGCAGCTGTCGCCGGGGTGACGCTGAGTTCATTCATACCTTTGCTATGGAAATGAAGTCACTGCAACACTTGATATTTGTTTTCCCAGCCTCATTTAAAAAAAGAAAAAAGGTGTGCAAGCAATAACTTGTTTATCATAACAGCAATTCAATTGAGTGTTTGTCATAGACCACTGCACTGACACTGTTTATTTGAATAAACAGAAATAAATCACCCCGCCCTCCCTCTCTTCGCATGGAGAGAATGCAATAATCATGCGCTGTAAGTGGAGGGCTTAGCCCAGTCCGTGAAAACCCATCGACTCTTAAGCATGACAATAAATTAATTCAAGCCGGGCTTCAATGTCTTTTTCTGTTTCATGTTGTATTGATTGTGGATCCATGTTGTTTACAGAGACAAATGTTGCCCAGCACGTGTGTGATTGTCCCAAACAACAACAGATTTTTCTTTTTGAAAGCTGAGCAGGATTATGATGTATGTGATCACTGGTCTGTATTGATCCAGCTGATGCGTATGAGTTATCTGTAAAAGGGCCGGAGTAACAGAGGTCTCTTTAATAATACTTTACTTTAGTAAACATAGGTACATTTATTAATTTTCATAAGTGTTTTTTTTTTTTCATTTTTTCATGTGTGTTTGTCTGGGGGTGTTAATGTTATAGCATTTTATATCTATTTTATTGTCATCACCAGCTTTATTTGATTTGCCCTTAAAGGGACAACGAGGAGTTTTGGAAAAGCGAAGCGTTTTCACACTACATTTATGAGCCTCCGCGCACACCGTAAAATTCTTTGACCGGCGCAAGATGGACTCATGTTTTCATTCATCAAGAATGAAAGTCGGAGGTTCAAAGACGTTCAGTTACCATCGTAGTTCCGACTATAAATGGCCATTCAGCTGCGTTATTCTCATTAAGGAAACGCTGGTCGGCTCGACCAGCATTTCCGCCACCACTAATAATAACAAAATAACGATAGAGACAGAATGATATATTTATCGAAAATGGGCCCATTAACAAGTGTGGGTAGCGGAGATTCATCCACATTAACGTGAGACTTTTTTATAACCGAATAGAAACTCCTCGTTGTCCCTTTAAATTGTCATATCAGTCATATGTGAAGTTTTTTGCACTATACCTGTATGAAAAGTGCTACTGTATACTGATTGATTTATAGATTGATTGATTCTACTTTGTTAAACAGAGGCAGTCTTCCTAGAGGTTTTTGAACCTATCCTTCCAGGCCAAGGTCAGGGGTGGGACCTCACTGCTGTCAATCAAAGTGTGGATGTGCTTCTGGGCTACTTCTCCTCTTCAGGCTAGAATTAGCTGGAGGACATCACTATGCTAACTCACAGAGAGAGGAACAACGAAGTTGCAGCAAAAAAAAAAGGCAAATTTAGCTGCACAGCAGCTTCGAGCAAAGACAGCAAGGTCAGTAACTGAAACAGGTCCAGCAGCATTTTCAAAAGAATCTCTTTTAGCCTTCTGCTTTAAATTCCACACTATTCATAAATGTAATCCCACTTACAGGCAAGGGCAAATAAAACCAAAATCCAGCAAGTTGAGTATTGTAAACTGACACGTTGCTCTTGTTAAGAAATCCAGGAATCTGATGTGAGTGTACTTGTTAACAAAACAGGATGAAAAGTAAAAAAAAGAAAAAAAGAAGTGTGAAGTGGAAAAATCCATTAGATCTTCTGATAAAGCCCCGGTGCATTTGGTTAAAATGAATAAAAGGTATTTCAGACGCGGCAGTTCAACAGAGAGATGTTGAAATTGTTGTTGTTTGAAGGTGTTAGACTTCTCTGAGGCAGGAATCAGGGAGAAGGATTATTGACGTAAGAGACAAAACCAGGAGTTAAATGAATGCAGTGTGTCAACAGTCATTAGCATGCATGCTTAAGTGAGTGCTTTCAAACTTCATCATCTCTGTGTTTTCCTTCAGCAGACAGAGACAGACTGAGCAGCTGAGGGCTTCAGTCAAGAGTTCACACAGACTGCAGGACGGCGCTGCCTGATCCGCCCCGCCGTCACAGCGCAGTCCTCCTCCGGCCCTGCATGCTGAGCAGCCACCAGGCGACCTTTGACCTGTGGCTAGTCACGGGGTTTTGATCCTACCGTCAGCCAGCGGCAGCACAGCTGTAGCAGCAGAGGGAGGTGTCCCCGGGCCCCAATTAGGCTCCCGAGTCCCAGCCGGCCCACCGCGGCAGGACTCCGGGGAGCTGGGACCTGACACTGATGTGGCTGTACAGCAGCTGAAGGGGAGGGCAGCGGGAGGTGCAACCTTTGAGGCGATGCCAATAAGTGGTTTAAAAATGTATGAAACCCTTGTCAAACTTTCTCCGTCTCACAGCGCCATGGCAACCGACTTCGCCCAGTGGCATGGTTGTCGGCGAGAAAAAAAAAAGAAGGAGGGTCACATTTGTTCTCCCTGTCTTGCTTTTTTCTTACGCAGATGCACACACATAAAATTCACATCTCATTGGCTCCATTGGCGCAGCATGATACAGTCCTCAAATTGGTACTTTTCTGGTACAGCTGGGAAAAGAAGCAAGAGGGAAAAAAAATGTAAAAAAATACATTTTTTTGTAATTTACTTGGAAAAAAAAACTATTTGCAGCTTACTGTTCTTAAAGAGGAACTAAACCCCTAAACCACTTTTTTCTGCTGAAAACAAATGTATTTGGGTATAAGGTAGTGTTGTCAGTTGATTCTGGTCCAACTTTTGACATTTTAGTCAAAATATTTCAATTTGGTGTAGTAAAAATGTAGAGTGACTGCCCTCTATGGGTTGAAACACGGCTATTACAATCGAATTTTTCTATTGGCTGAGATGGAGGCAGATGACGTTTTGGAGGCAGCTTTCGTCACCGGCCACTAGCTCCCCGACCAATCAGGGGCGCATGACGTCTGTCCGACTACCCATTTCTCCGACCACCCATTTCTCCGACTCCGACCATACATTTCTTTATTTTTGCGTCCATCAGTCCGACCTCCCACTTCTCCGACTTAAGTAGCCCTAACCCTTAACCTTACCCTAAACCTAACCTCAACACTGTAGAATGGGTAGTCGGAGAAATGAGCCGTCGGACTTGTGGGCAGTCGGACTGACGTATGCTCCCCACCAATCAGCACCGGCTGCTGCCTGCCGCTAACGGTTGCTAGGCACTCTAGCTGCTCTGCTGCGGCCAACGGCTGCTAACAGCTGCCTGAACGGGAATCGTTAGTGCGGCCGGCGCTAACGAGCCGTTAACGAGCCGGCGGATCAGCTGTAGATGCTGTGTCACGGCTCTGGCGTCCTCTCCTAGTAGTGTCCACGCTACTAGTGCTGTTAGAGTAGCTCGTTAGTAGCTCGTTAGCGCTAGCAGAAGTGTCGATGTGTGTTTATTACTTTTTTTTCTCTTTTGTGTGATTTCGCGGGTGTGAATGGGGCGCAGGGGGGAGGGGGGAGGGGGGATCGGAGAGTGTCTCCTGGAGCCCCGCCCATAATCAAGGCATTTTTTGAATTTCAAGCTTACAGCACGTCATCCAAAACTGAGGGGTTTAGTTCCCCTTTAATTCTAGATTTAAAAGTGAGGTGAATATTTCCATAGAGTGTCTAGAAAAAAATGTCTGTATGTTTGATGTTCTGTGAAATGTGCCCATATAGATACATAGTTAACTTGAATTGACCTTTAGAGCCAGCAGTGGACTCTTTGGTCCTATACATGAATTCGGCAAGCGATTTGTGTATGCCGCCATCTTGCGGCGGCGCCATTGCTGCGGTGACATGTGTCAGTCATAGTAAACTGATTCTCTATGACAGCATCATAAATAGGCTGCATTTGTGATGTTTAGTGCCCCCCAGTAACTGATTAAGGTATCTTACATGAATACCAATATTAATTTAGGAATTAATCATTTGTTTGAGCGATTAGCAGGAAAGATTAGAGTAACAGGGAGATAAGAGACTGTATCCGGTACGTTATGCGTGCTGACGTTAGCAAGCCAGCAGCGGTATATTTAATCACGTGGACAGGCTACATGAATAAAAACAACAACTTGTGCTTTGTTTTAGATAATTCAAGAATATTTTATTGATCAGCTGGACTCCAGTGATCAGGAAAAACGTCAATTACAGGTCTCTGATTTATGGTCAAAATTACCTGAGCTCCTGATGGGTCGGACATATTTTACACCGACTTTTAGACGACCATGATCACATCATATTGAAGGGATCAGTGAGACATTCACAGACCATCCACTGTCACCACGACGTGAAGGTGACGGTGAGAAGGGAGAGGAGCCAGGCTGTAGGCTACAGGTCAGCTGTGACTGCGTCGCTGGCGGCTGCTGCTGCTGACACGCTGTACGTAACGTTACGGTCTAAACACGGACACTCTCCTGAAGTAAGGGGCTGTGTTTTGCTGATATTAGAGCAGTCAAGGACAGCACATGTCCTCCCAGCCTTCCTAGACATATTTACAGAAGAGAAAAGGTCCACTTCTTGGCGCTTGCATTCAAATGCCCGCTTCGCGCACAGAACCCATCGCTGCCTGACTGGGAGCTGTCACCGCAGTAATGGCGGCTGCTCGACTAACGGTTATTTTGCCGAATTCGTGTATACAGACCAAAAACTATTTAACTATTTTAAGTATCTTCTAACTATTTTCTCTGTAGTTTAGGTAGAGACCTAGGGCTGGGTGGCTACAACTTCTGTGTGTTTATAGAAAGGCAGGCAACAATGAATAGACTGAATTGCAAAAAGGAAGAAACATCACTATAGTTATCTTATACTGAGGAAAAACTCCATGGAAAACCCTTTTAACAGGAAAAAAATTAGAGACTCTTTGGCTGTGTTCGAAATCATCCACTCACTCACTCACTCCCTATCCACTACATCATGTACATGATATAGTGCACTACATCATGTACACGATGTAGGGAACGACGGGAGGAGAATTCGGACACTAGACGGTAATTTTCTGTACGTGGTTGCGTCAGCTGATGCGCCAGGTGTTGCTGTGACGGAAGCAGACGCGCCGAGAATCATGTAAACAAAATGAAACAAACCGGACACATAAAAATAAAAACCAAACACTTGCGGGAACATTTGAGGATGTGATTCTGTGTGGTTGTGTTACTCGGACAATAAACTGTTGAAATATCGGAAGTTTGGTTTGGTAAACTACTGTTGTGTGTCCCGACCGTGAGCCGTTAGCGGCTCTGTGGCTATGCTCTGTGGCTATTAGCTTAGCTCGTCAGATCGTATTTACTACATATTCTACTACAGTTTCTTTAGATTGATTTAATGCTGCCTGTTAATGTTGGGATGCTGCTGCCCAACTCCTGCTCCTCGGGCGAGGCAAACGGAGCGAAGGCAAATACGTCTGAGGAGTTTTTTTGGTAAATTGCCTAAATAAATCGTAGCTAACATGCTAATTAGCTTCCTCTTCTTCTACTGACTTCTCTGGCAAAACACGGCCGCATTGCATTGTGGGATACGGGAGTAGAAAGTAGTGTACATCGCTTGTTCACTCAATTTTGCGGTGCATTGTGGGTGTTTTGTCATCCACTACATAGTGGATGAAATTAATCGCGGAGAATTCGAACAACACTACAAAATGGCGAACACACTATACTGCACTACATCTGTGATAGGGGGTGATTTCGAACACAGCCTTTGACTGTTCTACATCGGTTTGTTGCCTAGCAACATTACTGCTATTTTTTTCTAGAAAGTCTAGAAAGAGTGATGTCATCAGTGACAGTTCACACACACAGTTCACAAAGCCAGAAAAAAAACATGATGTCATCGATTACATCATTCTGAATCCTTTGATGTCTCAGAATCCTGAGGGCATATACCAGTGTTCCAGTCTGAACACATCACTACTTGTAGAGAAGCTCGCCACAGAGACACAGTTTGTCTGCACTTACTTTAGTTCGATAATTTGTGAGTTGAAAAGTTCTTGCGAACACTTGTCTAAGCACAATGGATAATTCAGAACGGATGGTATTTACTACAAAGGAAGACCAAAAAGGCAAACAAGACGCTGTCAGGCTTCTAGTGTTACTTGTTGTTTGTAGGATAGCAAAAGAAGCTAAACTGGATTTAGATGTGTCAGCCAAGTGTGACATAACAGACCGTTTTTTTGAAAAAATATGGCCTCAGGTTAAGAACATGCAGTTTGTGTTATCAGAAGACTTCTGTGATAACTTTGAAGAAACTGTGTATAAGGAGCTATTACGATACTTGGGCAGCGAACGCTCAATGGCGTACTGTATGATGTCCAGCTATCCTCCAGATTTTTTTGTAATTATAAACTTTTTCACATCTGTCCTGAAAGCGTCGCAGCCCCCTGGTTGGAGGCGCTGGAAGCCCCGGAATGTGAAGTCCCGGATGAAAGGCTTTTTAAAAGATCACTGGGAGCTCGTCCTGCTAACAGCTATCTGCTCTGTTTCAGTTGCAGTTGCATGGATGTTTTGGGTGTGATCCTGCACCTTGTTGCCCTGCTCCTCCTCTCTCTCCTTCACCTTGTTGCCCTGCTGCTCCTCTCTCTCCTCCGCGTTGCCCTGCTGCTCCTCTCTCTCCTTCACCTTGTTGCCCTGCTCCTCTTTTCTCTCCTTCACCTTGTTACCCTGGTCCTCCTTTCTCTCCTTCACCTTGTTGCCCTTCTGCTCCTCTCTCTCGTTCACCTTGTTGCCCTGCTGCTCCTCTCTCCTCCTCCTTGTTGCCCTGCTGTTCCTCTCTCTCCTCCACCTTGTTGCCCTGCTGCTCCTCTTTCCTCCTCCTTGTTGCCCTGCTGCTCATTTCTCTCCTTCACCTTGTTGCCCTGCTGCTGCTCCTCTCTCCTCCTCCTTGTTGCCCTGCTGTTCCTCTCTCTCCTTCACCTTGTTGCCCTGCTGCTCCACTCTCCTCCTCCTTGTTGCCCTGCTGCTCCTCTCTCCTCCTCCTTGTTGCCCTGCTGCTCCTTTCTCCTCCTCCTTGTTGCCCTGCTGCTCATTTCTCTCCTTCACCTTGTTGCCCTGCTCCTCTTTTCTCTCCTTCACCTTGTTGCCCTGCTCCTCTTTTCTCTCCTTCACCTTGTTACCCTGGTCCTTCTTTCTCTCCTTCACCTTGTTGCCCTTCTGCTCCTCTCTCTCGTTCACCTTGTTGCCCTGCTGCTCCTCTCTCCTCCTCCTTGTTGCCCTGCTGTTCCTCTCTCTCCTCCACCTTGTTGCCCTGCTGCTCCTCTTTCCTCCTCCTTGTTGCCCTGCTGCTCATTTCTCTCCTTCACCTTGTTGCCCTGCTGCTCCTCTCTCTTCCTCCTTGTTGCCCTGCTGTTCCTCTCTCTCCTTCACCTTGTTGCCCTGCTGCTCCACTCTCCTCCTCCTTGTTGCCCTGCTGCTCCTCTCTCCTCCTCCTTGTTGCCCTGCTGCTCCTCTCTCCTCCTCCTTGTTACCCTGCTGCTCCTCTCTCTCCTCCTCCTTGTTGCCCTGCTGTTCCTCTCTCTCCTTCACCTTGTTGCCCTGCTGCTCCTCTCTCCTCCTCCTTGTTGCCCTGCTGCTCCTTTCTCCTCCTCCTTGTTGCCCTGCTGCTCATTTCTCTCCTTCACCTTGTTGCCCTGCTCCTCCTTTCTCTCCTCTTCCTCAGTCCTCTCTGACTGGTTCTACTACTGTAGCAGCTTGCTCTCTCTTCTCCCCCTTCACCTCTTCCTTTCGGCCCTGCTCTCTTACTTTGTCCATTCTGTACAAAAGTAATGGTATGAACTTTAAAGCTTTGTCTCCCACCAGGCTTACAGTGTAAATAATGCTGCTAGTGGACTGTATATAATTATTTGTTTGTCTGCTCACAACTGTCTGTTCTGTTTCAGTTTCAGCATGGAAGTTTGTGGGGGTTTGACAGATTTTTGCCACTTCCTAAATGTAGGTGGCTGATAATACCACAAACTCCCCAGCTGCCAGAAAGCCTAAGAGGTATTATGGGTTTACTCCGGGTGCTCCGGTTTCTTCCCACGGTTCACTTGATCAATAAAATTAAGTGACAAATTTATATTTTTCAATGTGTCTTAATCTATGTTCAGGTAAAACTTAATTCTGTTCACTGAAGAAACTCATCCTTGTAAAACTTAACAATACAGCATGTAGAAAGTATATAAATAACCTAATTAGACCTAGTTTTCATCTATCTAACATAAACAACAAACTCTGAATATGAAGTTTCCTTCTTCAGCTGTTGTTAAAGCAGAAGTAAGCGATCCGGTCGTTTTGACTAACTTCCTGTCAGCCGATGGAGGTAGCAGTCCCCGCCCTCGTCCCTACGTCACCACATTCACGCGCATCCCTTGGCTGCACACACAGAGAGGGCCGCCCCTTTATGCCGTTCTCTTTCCTCATTGGATAAAGGTTGTAGGATACAAGGAAAGTTTTCTCCTCGGCTTACAGCAGAGCAGAGTGACTGACAGACCCGTGTTTCAGACCAAACACTCTATATAAGTGATTGCTGTCAGAAGATACAACTATTTAAGACTTATATTAACACAAACATTCCTCTTACTTCTGCTTTATCATTATAAAGCCTTATGGTAATGATAGTTATACATGTCTATATAAGCCAATTATACCGCATAACTATATTTAGAATTTATTATCGATGTGGGCATTGTCAGTGAGTTATAGCATATTATGATTTTTGTTATAAAGCATTATGATCATTTATGAGTGTTTATAACTATAGTTATATAGTGATATAACTGCATTATAACTCATTAATAATAATAAACTTTGTGCAAATTAAAAATATATTCAACTTTACAAATAGTAGACATACTGTAGCCTTTTCTTCATCATAAAAGTAAACAGTTTAACAATATGACTTGCTCTCAATAAACCAATGAAATTTGTAATGAATAAATAAATAGCTTTATCAGATTCAACCTGTCACCAACGTGGAGAGACACTTTAGTCCTGGGCATTGCTACATACACATTTTTTCCTTTCACCTCAATGTTTTGATGCCTTGAAGAAGGTTTATTAGTGAAACGTTGGCCTTATAAATACAATTTAAAAAAGTGCAAGTGAGAAGAAAGTGTGCAGGAGTTTCTTCACAACCTCAATGAAGGAAAAATAATGCTTGTACTTCCAGTTTGAGAAAGCTATACTGTACGTACATTCGGACTCATTGAACCTGCTTCCATTGCTGTAACTTCTCCTGATGTATTTGCTACTGAGCTTATGTGCTTGCGAACAAACACCCGCCCTCTACCTGATTGGTGGTGATGATGACATTGATGACATTTTTCTAAGCCATAATCATCACTTTTTTGATTACTCGTTACTGAAAAAAAGTAGTGCAGTAGCATTGTTTATTTATAACGCTGTTATCCATTGCAAAAGACAGGTTCTCCTTCACTGAGCATCTGAACACTGCTGCAGGCTGACAAATACCAGCAGTACTACAGCCAGTTCCCTGAAGCAGCTACCAAGGCCTACTGGTTCTGTGACTTGCTGCTTAAAGGGGAATTGCCATTTCTTACAATCTGGACCTTATTTCTCGCACAAAATATGATCCTTTGCTCAGCCGGATAACTTTGGTGTCATTACAAGTCCTTCTGACGAAATACGATCCAGCCAAGAGCCGCGTGTGTCCATATAATGCGAGTATACAGGGCAGCGCAATGCAGCCTTTAAATAACACATTATCTGCCACGAAACTCGTTCATTTCACCAATATTTTGTTATGATACGCTAGTGCTATTCCCCTCTGAGTCCGGGGTTACCTGTTATCAACATCTGAGGTTTGTAGGTTGACCTACTGACCTCTGACCTGGATGATGTCATCTCTGAGCGCTGCACGGCTCATTCTGATAATAATCATTCTGCTTCGGCATTCGGGTCCATTTTTAGCTCAACTAGCCGGAGCTTTAGTGAGTCCAAGCTGCAGAGAGGAAGCCTGTGGAAGCTGAACTTCGTCCAGCTGCTCATTTTGTTCTGACAAGTAAGAAACAAAAAATAGTATTAGCAGTAGCAACTTCCAGGTTACAAGCCGTGCAGCACTCAGAGATGACATAATATCAGACGCATTTGATAGACATTCATAGCGCCCAAACAGGCTTTTGTAAACCACACCTCAAATCAGAGGTTGCGCTAGACTTTTTCGTCGCCGGTCATTTTGACTGACGGGGTCATAAAAATTCCGTCATAATCTATTTTTACCGGTCACTTTATTTATTTTTTTAAATGATAATAATGCCATATTCAATAGCATTCAATTTTAATTCATGTTTAATTCATATCAAGTCCAAACAAATTGAACAGAGAATGCTCCGGAGCAGAGTCTGCGTCAGAGTACATCTAACTGTGGGGTCAGTCAGTGAATGCGGGGGTCACTTTCTGCCACTCAACATCTAAATACAACGTAAATACCTGATGATGACATCAGTTTTCTGTCAACAATCAACATGCTAACCCATGTGTTAGGCTATACCAAAACATCCAAAGGAGCACGTTTTCACATAGGTACCGCATAGTGCACCGGCGTTAGCTCTCTCTCTCTCTCTGTGCCTCTCATCTCTCTTTTACGCACGCACGCACGCAGCCACTGCGCATCACTGAAACAACTGAAGCTATAGACCACACAGCCAGATGCAGCACAAATTCAGACAGGACAAAACCCACTCAGCTTTACGTGTTATAAACAATGCAGGCCCGTAGCCAGCCTTGTGGAGGGGGGGGTTCTTTTTTCCCAAAAAGTGGACCCCCCCCCCCCCAAAATAAAAAGTAAATAAATAATAATAATAATAATAATAATAATAACAATAATAATAAAGGCACACACTTCTTTTTTTCCCCATTATAACTTCACTTTGACATCACATGTTTCTCTTCCTCCACTATCCTTTACTGTTGCTCTCATTTACAACACAATTTTCACCATGTAATTCATTTATTATATATATATATATATAAAAAAAGGCTTAGCTTTTTCATAACAATAATCATAATAATGTTTAATGTAGTTAAATGTATCTCTCTCACACTCACTCACACACACACACACACACACACACACACACACACACACACACACACACACACACACACACACACACACACACACACACAGAGGTACCTGCAAACTGGAAATTATGATAAAATAAACCCCTGTAGGGGGGGTCTGGGGGGATCCTCCCCCCAGAAAGTTTTTATGATTTTAAGAGGTAAATGAAGCATTCTGGTGTACTCTGAGAAGAATATAATGGGAAGACAACATTCACTTCAGATAAAAAAATATATATATATACACTAGGCTACTGACTGAGGTTTCTATCTTTGTAATGGCACGAATGGCTGGACTGTATGACACTAGTCTAGTGGGGAGCTGTGGCTGGTGAGAAAAAACAAAACTTTTTTTTCAATCTTTTGACCTGGACCAGCCTTTCAAGGCCAGTTTCCTCTGCTTCAGCCTCTTTAAGACCACACCACCACTACCCTGTTCTCATCTGTATGATGGCTGTAGCTACTGTCAGATATTAATAAATGAAAGGAGGCTCCCATTCCCATTTGGAGGTTGCAGGTATAACACACGCACATGCACACGCACACACACACACACACACACACACACACACACACACACACACACACACACACACACACACACACGCACACACCTGTTGCTGTCTCCCTCTCCTCTGCTCTCTGGACTAGGCTGCCTGGCTGTTCTTTTGGGCTACCAGGTGTGCATGGACCTTCTCATGGACCGGACGCGTCAGTTCAGTCCGAAAATATGTAGACATTAATTAGGTCAGGTCGCGCTCCTACTCGGCTTCTCTCTCTCTCTCTCTCTTTTCTTTTGGCCGGGTTCGGACGCACTTAATTCAGGGTCCGGGTTTCAACACCCGCGGGTCGGACCGGGTTCGGCTTTTAACTTCCAGGCCCGTTCAGCTTGATGCCAGGAGCAGGACTTCAGAGCAGCATGTCAGTGCTGCTGACGCACCGCACCGCACCGCAGGTTGCAGAGCGTCAACTCGCGCGGCGCCCTACTGCGCTATGATTGGCTAGAACTCACAGGCTTTGGGCTGTTTGCTTCAGCAGCAGTCCAGTCAACACGGGGACACGCATCCCACACCAATCAGAGTTATTAGAGAGCCTAAAGACAAGCACCGCATTTGCGGCAGCGGTGTGGTGGGGGGTGAGGGGGGGGGGGCGGGGGTGTGTGTGTGTGTGGGGGGGGGGGTTCGAACGAACCCTCCGATCCCCCTTGGCTACGGGCCAGCAATGCCACGGCGGGCAGAATACATTAAAATAAGGCTTAACGTTACCTTTGGAAGAGTTGTGCGCGGCGAGTGTGTGAAACGGTGATGTCCTGCCCCCACCGCTCTACCTGTACCGAGACACACCTGTGTAGCTACAGCTACGTAACTTAACAGCTGACTACTGTCGGCCCCTCGGACACTGCAGCTGAATCTCGCCCGTTAAATCATTATCGACCGTCATATTTGCACTGACACGACTCCCATCAACATTTAATCCACTTGTAATGTTTGGAGTTTGAATACTGCGGGAAGCTTTCTGTCTTCTTCTCTGTTGTTGGTGTTTATGTGTGGCAGCGCTACAGCGCCACACGCGCTCCACACAGGCCTGGAGGATGTACTACAGCGTTCTACTGAGCGCACCAGCCAGCTGTTAGTTTGTTTGTTTTTTAATCTAATTCTCACCGCAGTGACTTTGTGACATTGTATATGTTTTATATCGTTATCCACCGCTCCATTTATTGATTATCAGCCGGCTTCATTGTAAACAAATGCACATGGCCAGACGGCCATGGCTGTGAATTGCAATCTGTCAAAATGACGGATGGCCTCAAAATTTTTCCGTCACCGTTTTAAAAAAACGGTCAATGACGGAAAATATCCGGTTAACGCGACCCCTGCCTCAAATACAAAAAAATGAACAGGTGGTTCCCAGACCGAATCTCAATCTACATTGAGATGAGGTCTGGTGTTAGCCAGGCATCAATCAGTGAAACACATGAGCATTTTGTCCTCAGCACCAACAGAACACACTTCCTGACTGTTTTACATCATCTTGTTGCCTAGCAACAGCCATGCTATTTTTTTTTTAGCGTGGCTAAAAGTGATGTCATGAGTGACATCTGTTACTGATGACATCACTTGATGCCCTAACAAAGCCAGAAAAATGGTAAATGGACTAGCGCTTTTCTAGTCCCTTGGACCACTCAAAGCTTTACACACAGGTCACATTCACCCTTTCACACACACATTCATACAGCGCTCGGCACAGCGCAGGAATCTAACCATTCACATACACATACACCCAATGGACACATTGGGGGCAAGTGTGGGTTCAGTGTCCTGGACATGTTTCCTGGACATGAGCCTGGAATCGAACCACGGACCTTCTGGTTAGTGGACAACCCGCTCTACCTCCTGAGCCACAGCCGCTCTGACAGCCAGATATGGACATCAGAGTGATGACTTTGATGTTACTATGGTACCACTCTGTCATCAAAACCCAGAAAACAACTGTACTGTCATTGATGACATCACAGAATCCTGAGGGCATATACCAGTGTTCCAGTCTGAACGCATCACTACTTGTAGAGAAGCTCAAGAGTACCCGTATGCAGGGACATGGGCGCCGCCATTAGCCCAGATCCATACCGGAAGTCACGACCGGAAGTTGCTCTTCTTCATGTGTATCATTTCTATGTAGATAAAAAAAAATAACTCAGTAACTCAATGGTCCATAATAAAATATTGTTTTCCAGCGGATATCTTAGTTACAACATGATTGAGCTATAAAATATTTTTTTGCATGGATCGTTTATTAAGTTATTGAGTTATTTAAAAAACGCTGCTAACGGCTAACAGCTAGCGCCGAACGGCTAACGGCTAGCGCCGAGCGGCTAACGCATGGATGTATTATATTAACGGGGCTAACGGCTAACGGCTAACGCCGCTCCTGCTGACAGCAGACCAGAGAGAGAGAGAAAAAATAAATGAAATGTCGTTGGTGGGTGCTTTGGTTAGGCTTAGGCAATGAAGAAAGGAGTTGGTTAAGTTTAGTAAAAAGAGCAGGTAGAGGCTAGACAGGCCAGACAGAGACGAAGAAGAGCAACTTCCGGTCGTGACTTCCGGTATGGATCAGCTGGGCTAATGGCGGCGCCCATGTCCCTGCACACAGGTCCCTCTCGAGAAGCTCGCCACAGAGACACAGTTTGTCTGCACTTATCAAATATTGGTCAGTTGAAAAGTTCTTGGGTACACTTGTCTAAGCACAATGGATAATTCAGAACGGATGATATTTAATACAAAGGAAGACCAAAAAGGCAAACAAGATGCTGTCAGGCTTCTAGTGTTACTTGTTGTTTGTAGGATAGCAAAAGAAGCTAAACTGGATTTAGATGTGTCAGCCAAGTGTGACATAACAGACCGTTTTTTTGAAAAAATATGGCCTCAGGTTAAGAACATGCAGTTTGTGTTATCAGAAGACTTCTGTGATAACTTTGAAGAAACTGTGTATAAGGAGCTATTACGATACTTGGCCAGCGAACGCTCAATGGCGTACTGTATGATGTCCAGCTATCCTCCAGATTTTTTTGTGATTATAAACTTTTTCACATCTGTCCTGAAAGCGTCACAGCCCTGTGATTCACGGCCCTCTGATTCACAGCCATGTGATTTGAAGACCCGGATGAAAGGCTTTTTAGTCCATAACTGGAAGATACTTCTGCTCACAACTGTCTGCTCTGTTTCAGTTGCAGCATGGAAGTTTTGGGGGGTTTGACAGATTTTTGCCACTACCTAAATTTAGTTTTTTTGGCTGATAATACCGCAAACTCACCAGCCGCCAGAAAGCCCTAGAGGTATTATGGGTTTACTCCGGGTGCTCCGGTTTCTTCCCACAGTTCACTTGATCAATAAAATTAAGTGTTAAATTTATATTTTTAAATGTGTCTTAGTTTATGTCCAGTTGAAACTTCACTCTGTTCACTGTAGCAACTCACCTTTGTAAAACTTCACAATACCAGCACATTGTAACCTTGTTAGAGCTGTATTTCATTTATTTTTCATACATAAACATCACTGGTCACTTAGGAATGCATAAGGAATTGTATTGTCCCAATGATGTCCAATGCTAAATCAGCTACAACCCTATTAGATTCATCTTTATCTAAGCTGACTGATGCACAGAAAAATCTCAGTAAGAGACCAAGGCTTCATTTACCTGTAGCACTCGTTGGCTGAAGGTTAAGAGAGTTTTCAGAAAGCACCACTACCAACACTTTAGTTTCTACAAGTGTTTCCTGAAGCAGCACTTACATGTAAGAGGCGCCGTGAAGAGGCCCTTCACCGTGCCTGTCTGTGGTGCTGGAGATTAGGCTGAATACGTTTTAAAGATACTTCACTCAAAAATACAAAACACCACAAAGAGTCAAAAGTGTATTATATTATATTATGTCATATTATATTATATATAAGATCATCATTCAGCTTTATAAGTCATGTTACTGAATGGACCGTGATTGTGATTTTTGCTCATCACTATTACGTCTTGTTTGTGCAGTGGTGTAGTTATTTTTCAGTCAGCATTGCGTATTCCCACTTCTAAATCCCCCCTGATGCGCACCATTCAGTAATATCTGTGAGCCAGATTGCCCATTTTTTCCTCAAGGATGGTGAAGCCATGACCCACCCTCCTCTGCCTCTAATTGGCTGGTATTGGATTGGTTAACTTTAGGCATGAGGACTAATGAGCCAATCAGAGGTAGAGTAGGGCGGGTCATGCAGAGGAAAATATTGCCAACACCTCAGGTGCCAGTGCCACCCCAGTTGATTGACAGGTCACTGCACGTCTCCTTGAAAGATGCACGATTATTGGAAATGCGAATGAGAAAGGAAGAATAAACATCTTTCAAGTGAGTGGCACGTATCGAGAGAACCTACTTTCATGGAAGACCCTTCTGAGGTAAGTTTTAAGGTGGTTTCCAAATGAATCATTGTTTTAAACTACTGGCAATATGACTGCACATTTAGAGGAGAAGAGATTTTGTCGCCAATAGTTAAACTGTGCGGACACCATGTTTGCCTCATGATGAATACATTTTACATTCATCCAGGCTACTTGTGTGACCAGTAGTAACTACAAACTGCTCCTAATCAAGTCATTTTATAATAGTGAGCAAGTAGAAATTATGGATTTTTTGGGTAAACTATGTCACTGTTTCTAAAACAGGACTTTTTTTCTGGACTACTTAAAAAAAAAAAAAAAGGTGAAAATTATAGAGTAGTATACCCACTTCTCACTGTGTGTGTGTGTGTGTGTGTGTGTGTCTTTGAGCTGTGGGAGAACATGAAAACTCCGCCCAAAAAAGCTGAAAGTGTTTAGTTGAGTATTTGGTGATAGACAGTAATAATGCATTCCATTCTGTGTTGACCACTGAAGTTATCCTAGGCCCATGTTGTTAGCAATGATTGGATTGTACTTAATTTATAATAATGTATTTACATTCCCTCTTTGCTTTCTAATTATAATTTCATTCAATGTTATAGAGTGGAAAATATAATTAATTTTGGAAATAACATGGAATTATATGTGTTTTTCAATTACAACTTGTATAGTGTGTATTTAAGTAGGCATGGGTAAATGGTAAATAGTCTGTATTTTATATAGCGCTTTTCTACCTGATCAATCCTCAATCAATACCACCTGAGCCACTGCCGCCCCCATTACATGGGTATAGCCTACCTGTTAAGTACAACTTGTTTGGTCTTATTACCTAAGACTGTATTGTGAAATAAAGTAATCCTAAATATCTACAATAACTATGTCATGGTAAATTATAACCTCTTCATACTGCACATGCCTGAACATACAGCAACATGTTAACATTATGAAATGTAAAACTGTTCACAGCAGCGCACTTGGCTGACAGCACCTTTCCAACTTATGTTAATGAGCATTTCCCATGTTGAAGTGTGGCCAGCAGCCTGGCAGTGCGAGGGAGTGAGAATCTGTGCTGTCAGATATCCAATGTGAAAGTATCCTGGTAGGGACAGCTTGTAGCCTCACCGCTCCTCCACCAAATATAGTCCGCCCTAATGCACGCTGCTTTTTCCATCAGCATTTTAAAATGCTTGTTTAATGCACATCATATCCTTTAGATGAAGTCCAAGTGGTGCATTATGGGAAACAGTTGGCTCAAAGGACAATCTGGTTTGATTTAAAGAGATGACATGTGAGGGGTTTCCTGATCCCTGACACAAAAGTGATCATAATGTGTCCACAAGAGGTTTTTGATCAATACAGAACGACTCAGTAATTATTTGGCATCGAGCTGAGATTTCTGGCTTCCCTCCTAACCCCACATCCCCACTCCCAAAATGGCATTTCCAACCATTCAATGAAGCAGGGCAACGCTAAAAGCAGCCAAATGGCATCACAAAAACATTTCATTTCAGTGCCGAAGGTTAAAAAGTGAAGCTGACACACTGACAAAGCTGCATTGTTATGCTGCAGCGTTTATCACGCCAACATGTTTCCTCTACACCAGACGTTTCTGTCGGAGCCCTGTTCTAATTAACCAGCATGCTGCTCTACATTGTGAAAATGGGACTTGTAAAGGGGAGGAGAGGTCTGTGCCAAACACCTGGTGGTGCTTTTGGAGTTCCTCCTGCTGACAGACCTCAGAATAGATGACTTAGTGACCCTTTAATGTGTGCTTTGAAACATTCGCTAACCTCTTGGTTCATTTCCTGGGTTTGACAGAAGGGGGGATTAAATGTGATCTTCCTCTAAAGCCTTATTTTCCATACATTATGTGCATGTGAAGAAGACAAAGCCTTCATTAAGGATTGAGAGTATGGTCATGGTCGTCCTATCAAATTCTACCAGAACAGCTGAAGCTATTCAGCCTGGGATGCAAACCTCTCCGGAGGGGCTCTCTCTGGGTTCAACCCTTGCCAATCATTCCGACGCTTTGTTCATTTGCAATTTTGCTCTTTTTGTCATATTTAATTACATTCGAGAGGAGTCGATTGTTTCTCTGGCATTAAAATAATTGCATTTTCAGGAAAATCCAAGTTTTGTGTTGTGGAGTGGTCACAAGACGCCTTAGATCCTCCTCAGCTGGGAAAAAAAGCTGCAAGTGGGGAAGGTCGGGTTTCAACATTTTCTCACTGATTTAAGTTTGAGTGATTCCATTTTACACATCATGAGGCGATCAAAGGACAACTAGCTCTCCAGGTTTTCATGAGATATTTCCTTCATTGATGTGAATATAGTTAGAATATTAGAACAAATCATAATTTGTTATTAATATTATCATTATTTATTTCCTCAGAACATTTAATTAACCTTTAATTTAATTTAGCAACTTGCACAGATTTGTTTATAATGTTTATTTGAGTTACCTCTGTGATGATTCCAGGATAATTTCATGATGTCTAAACACAGTTGGGGGATGTATGAATATGAATTTTACATTGTTTGAACATGAAAAACACAACACAATAAATCTCAATATCAGTCACCCTGCTGCTAACTTCATAAGGTCTGTGAGTGCAGAATAACATGATTTATATAACAGTTATACATTTTTAAAGTACTCTACTGTGCTGTACACTGTTGGAGAGAGGAGCTGTTTAAGTAGCAGCTAGCAACAGCCAGGTTAGCTTAGCTAGCTCACAGTAAATCACTGTGATTTCCTGAAAGATGTGACAGCACATAGGCTACCCAACCACAAACAATGTTCCCGCTCCGCTGCCATGACCTCCAGTAGACCGGGATTTGGATTAAAAATCCAGTACCAGTCTAAGGTTGAACACAATTATGTTTATTTGGAGGAGTTGTTTTGAAACAGGGAGCACTTCACCCTAGCGTTCGTTTGGTCATATGTGAACACAGCAATCGTGCTTGGATGCGGAATAAAACAAGTGGTGGTGAGATCGCTTGGAGGGGTCTAGTCTCGGCTGTTTCCGCCCTGCGGTTTGTTTTACAGTGAGAATGTAATCGACACAGCAACCGACACAATACGCAACACACTACTGATGTCATAAATGACAGGACGCGCGGGTCAGCTTTGGGCTGAAAATATGTAAATGACTCGGCTCAGCTGGTTCGCGTATGACATTTGGACCGCTTGGGACTGTTACCGTGTGAACACAAACAACCCAAAAGAAAAATGCAACATTCAATCAGTTTAACCTCTAAATCGGAACCAAGCAAACAAGCCACAGGTCTGAATACCTTAAGGTTATAGGACCATGTTATTGTCTCACAATAATACACTATGTTAGGATTGTGAAATAGAGAAACGATGTTGACAGTTTCTTTCAGGAAATGAAGAGTGGTCTCTATTTAGTCCACTCATCCGTCCACCCCAACATGCTCCTAAGACAGTCTTTGCCACTCTGTATCTGATGTCTAACACTCTGTTCAGGATTGGTAAAGTTATAGGGCAGCTCAATTGGAAACCAGCATAATCATTGGAAAGATGAGCTGCATCGATGTTTAAAACATGTTGCCCCTCCCAGCCTGAGGTCTATGATGCACAGAGTGAGTAGAAGACATAGAGTATACCTTTCTCAAAGGAACAGTCTAGTATCCACTCTTAAAAGAAATGACTATAGGCCTAATTATAATCATCTTTTCCTCTAAAATCCCCAACTGTTTATCTGTAGTAAATTCCAGTATCAGCAGCAAGTATTTTTTATACTGTAGGTACTTGGAAATGGCAGTATATATCTTAAATTGTAGTATTAAGTGTAGTATTAAGTGTTATGACCTCACTCTCCAAAGAGGAAGAAAAATTTGGACAAAGATGATGTAGAAAATGTAAGCTAGAGTTATCCGTGAAAGTGACTTACAGCAACATGTAAATTACCAGTGAAAGATAAAAGCTTGAAAAAGGCTCACTTATTATATTTTATTTTTAGTGAGAACATGATGAGTGGCAGGAGGGTGGTAGTGAAACAAGCTCACCAGGTTTTGTATGAAAGGGATTTTTTGGGGGGAAGAAAACTTGCAGAAATCAAAGAAGCAGGAAGGAAAAGTAAGATGACCCCATGCGTCTCATCTCCTGCGGTGTTCTTCAATCACAACATGAGCTTCTTTAAAAGTCATACTCACACTGCGATGCTGGTTTTCAAAACGTGGTTCACGGTGACAGATTACCTTTTGCTCATTTCATTCATTTTGAAGTCTGGGAACAGGAGTGAATGAGCTCCGTACATTTGAAAAAAGTTAACAATGGCCGTCGTGCTTGTAAAGGCCGTCGCAAATGAACAGCTGGAGAAAAAAAAAGTCACAAAAGTGAAATTAGGATAGGAGATGTCCTTTAACAAAGACAGTAAAAGCACAGAGTACCCTTGAGTATCGTTTGTGGAAGTCATTGGAAGAAGCCCAGTTTTGTTCCCTGTGAAGAATTGCTTGGATAAAGACAAAAAAATGCTAATTTCGTCGGCTCTTGTATGAACGTGACCTCGCTGAAACTCCAGGGAAGGATTTCTTGTCTAAGGTACCCGAGAGATAGTGATATTTTTCCCCAAGCGATTTATTAAATGGGTCCGGCTGCAGCGCGGTGGAGGGGTGTGATTGGGGGGGAGGCCTGCTATCATTTTCCCTCGGGATGTGTGTGCACACGGCTATGTGACAAATTAACATCCCCTTGTTTCTAGAAGCGAGGGGGGGTGGGGGTGGCGTGCAGGGTGTGGGGTGGGGTGTAACTTCCGTATCTCTGATTTATGTCACCTCACCACTCCTACAGACGGCAGCCACCCTGACTATTCTGGCAGCTCTCAGACACATTAAATGAAGCCATTTAATTAAATCTAAAACTAAATTACCTCATTGTATTTGCCCTAAATATGACCCACCATAACACGCAATGATCTCTCAGGATGAGCAGCCACATGAGATTTCTCTTGTCTGCAGGGATTTTACAGCCGCAAAGGTAAAGGAAACATAAAGCAGTGTCAGTCTGATGATTATAAATCCAAACGCTCCTCTCTTTCATCTGACAGTCAGTAAAGATATAATTATTTACAGTGTTGAGGCTTCATATTTAATTAAAACTTGGACTAAAAATATCCCATTAAATACAGCTCTAATGAGGTATGATCTGTAGATATTCATCTCCTAAGCATTCTGTGGGAACACCATAGTTACTGTACCCACGGATATTATTTTAAAGAGATGGTGTATATCTCTCCTGTGTTTTCACACCTCAAGTCTGTGTCACCATTTATTTGGCCCCTTACAAAGACGGATTTTCAACTCTAAATTTAAGGGATGCTGTAGGACTGAACACCCATATACTACCACACAATCACTGGTTGTTGTGTTGGGCAAGAAGCCAGTGAGGAATCACTAAATAGGTTGTAAGATAAATCGACGTGGATGGAACTAAACTGTGCATTTAAACTGTCAGACTGCACGTTACATACAATGGGTTTTGGTGAGAAGCACGTTTAAAAGAAAATCCTGCACCTTAAAGTGGGAAAACAGACATAACATATCAAACTTTAACTCTTTCATGACCACACTAATTGCTCAGCACATCCGCTCAGGACCACATGTTTTTGGCTATTTGTTTACCCTTTTTCTCACGTCGAACTGAACTCTGTACATCACCTAGAAACAAACGGTTTTCACGTAGTTGAAGAGTGACTTTCCAACATGCTCCTCGAAAAAACGGCAAGTTTTTCCACCGTTTCGTTCGTGAGTACGAAGGAGAAGAAGAGAGCTCGGTTTCTCCAAAAACGGAGCTCCTCCTCTAGTTTTAGAGAAAAATGCACTTCTGTGTCAAGTGGCAATCCGCTCATTTTACTGGTACTCTACAGTGTGTCTCCCAAATCATTTCTACGGCTAAATAAGTATTTTTGTAGGCAAATATGGGGGGTGCGGTGGCGTGGAGTGCAGCGGTGCGGGTCTCTGGCCACAGCGGAGCAGCTCTGGGACACTACTGTGTGACTGGCTGCCGGTGGGTGCTTCGGGGCGGGGGCAGCCAGCTCACAGCGCCCGCTGCACAGCGCCTGCTGCACGGTGAAAACAGCTGTGATAACGGGCTTTCAGGTCCAAATCTCCAAACCAGAAACGTTTGTAACAGCACCGGAAAAAGTCCCCAGATTTGTTGCCAGTCGCTTTTGTCAAAAAAAAAAGTCGCCAATAGGGTTTGGAAAGTCACCAGATTTAGCGAGAAAGTCGCAACACTGTAGCTGACAGCCGTACATCACACTGTCCCCAGAGCAGCATTCAAGGAGAACGATTACTCAAACAAAACCAAGATTACACAGTTTATAAAAAACATTATGTTTTGATTGTAGTTTAAAACAGTTTTTACATATCAGAGGACTACCATATTCACACACAGGGTACCTCAGAGTGTCTATTATCGTAATCTGTAAAAAAAAAAAGACGACGAGTTAACTCGTCAATGGTCGCGAAAGAGTTAATAGTAACACACGGAAATACACAAGTAAGGTAAAAAGTGAAAGTATCGTGATGTTGCACTTGAATATATGTTTATCTAATGCAGTAATTGTATGTCTATTTAACAAAGCTATTAACTTAATCTTATTTTCAACAAATCACACATTTGCAAAAGACGTTGTGCCTGGAGAGGTTTTTATGCTTCATTTAAACCTGTAAAAACTGAACTGAGAGTAGCCACAGTGGCAGGCAGAGGTCAAAGAGAGGTCAAATGCCAAGGGGTTACTCCTCTGATACCATGAAACTATCTAATCAACGTGATCAGGCTGACCTAAAGCAACAAAGAGATATAAAATGGACAGTGGAAAGTTAGAAGGCAAGAATGAGGAGGTCACTCTGAAGCAGAGGATGAAAGAGAACAAAATCCTCCACCGGCCTGACAGAAACAAGGCACAGATGGACAATCCCGGGGGTCAGGAGGTCCATCTCTGTACCTTTATTCTGGGGGCATGAGGAGCGCAGTGCTGACAGTTTCATCATCTCATCCAACACTGATGTAATGCTAAAAACTGAGACATGTTCTGGGAAGTGTTACCCAGGGGATCGCCTCGTAGCCTGAGACAAAATCTGAGCCAGAGCCTGCTGCACTAAACCAGCAGAACTGGACCAGCACTTTTAGAGAAGGACTGACTAAGAGTTCTTTAGGTCTAATTTTTTTAATGAGGTGGCCTCAATAATGGATTGATAGGTTGTGGTTAATGATTATAATATGAACTCTTAATAATTTACCAATTATCTTAAAGGTCCCATATTTATGAAAGTGAATGTCCATGTGTTCTTTGATTATAAAACAGCTCTAGGTTCTATATTAATACTGTGAATGTATCAAAGCCTCAGTCCACAGACAAATCACACAGCGTGTATTCAGAAAGTCAGCCTCACAATGACACATCAGGAATTCTGTAAATTTGTGATGTCACAACAAAGCAATGATTGCTTTCAGCCATGACCCAAGCCCCGCCCACCTGGAGCAATAATACAACTTTGTAGGAGTTGGTCTCTCTGAGTGTTCACATGAAATATTGATCATTCAGAAAATAGATTTTTTTCCAGTTAGGCAAGAAGATTCTGATTGAATAACTAACCACTAGAGAGAGGAGCTGTAAAACTACAATGGGAGGTTTATTGTGACTTAAAACTATAAGACTTGTGTTGCCGTAAATTATTAACACCAGTCTCCTGTAGTGTTAATTTTGGCAGCCATTTGTCTTAGTCTTAGTTCTGTGTCAAATGTCCTTGTTAGTTTTTATCATATTTAGTCTACAGCATTCTGTCTTTATTGAGTCAAGTTTTAGTCTTTTAGAGTATTTTAGTCTTATATTAGTCAAAGAAAACCCGGTCCGACCCGTGCGTGTTGAAGCTTGGGCGCGACCAGAGTCATGAGCGTTAATTCTCGACCTGAACGCAGACAAAAAAAAAAGAAGCCTGTCTCAAATAAAAGCCTGGTCAGTTTGGCAGTTGATATAAATAAAAGCATGGACTTGTATTGGAGAATTTACGGGATATACATTTTTCACATATGACAGTGTCAGAGGACAGAGTGTCCATGCCAAGGCTCCAGAGTTGTCCCTCCTGTACCCTGGTGGGGGGGTCAGGCTGGTTCATCGTTGCTGCTAATCCTGTTAACTGCTTAGCAGAGATAGTGTGGGGTGTAAAGTTCAAATACATCAGCTGTCAAGTGGGAAAGATGGGAAATCATGTTATGCTAACCTGACGAAATACATATTCCATAGCTGCTTACATTATGTTTATTTGCATTCATTTACCAGAGCATTGTTTGTTCTATAGGTTCATGTAGATGAAGAACCGTTTTCATACAGCCAATCATATCACTTCCTTTAAAACCATACATGAAACAGTAACGGCGGTGTTCAGTGACAGGCAGACGGTCACACTGAGCCCGACAGCAGCTGCTACACAACTCCAAAAGCCGCAACAACCTGCATGAGCTTCCCTGCTGCAGCCTCCCTCTGATCTCACTTACAAACACGTCTCATCCTGCATCTTAACTTGTTGAACGAGGCCCCAAACAAACATTCACCAGGGAAAAGTGCACTGCTGACAACAGTTTGCATGCTAGATGGCTGATTAGCCGGTCAGCGTTAGCAGTTGAACTGCATGTAAAAAGGGGCCTGTACATATCACCTGGGTGCAGTTCAGTGCTGGTGGTGACATAGAACAACTCTGTTTACAGTCCTTTAGTGCCTTACACCTGTAGACAGTCATTACACTGTGATATTAACAGGGATTTCCTACTTAAAATACTGTACGAGGCTAATGCCATAAATGTTATAAGTTAATAAGCTGTAATAAGAGCAGTGTGAAGTGTAGCGGGCTGCAGCACATTGATTCTTTCCTCCAGAGTGAATGCATAGTGGCTGAATGAGGACGTTTTAAATGCCAAACATGCTCAGGTTAACAGGAGCCAAATGTCACATTGAAGGTCAGTGTTCCATCAGTGGAAAGAGGTGTTAAGGTAAACAGAGAAGGTGATGGGCTTTTAACTTCACCTCATGGTGGTGTCTCTGCAATATCCTCTCACCCTATGAGTCTATTTATACTGTTGTTGGCAATAAGGTGGTACAGTATAAAGCCTATGTTATTTCATTTTGGCCACACAGGCCCCGCTTAAATTGCTTATATCTGGCCATATGCACTCAAAGTATAAACAAATGTTTTAATCTCTCACCACCGCTGGAGCCGCCGGTTTACAGAGAATATAGGCCTATTTACGCTGAAACTGTTTAGCCTCCCTTGCTGCTGCTGCTGCTGCTGCTACAGCTGGAATAAAAGGCCAACAGTAAAGTTGGGAGTGGATAATCACCATCAGTTTAGCTGAACCAGTGGAGAATCTGCTCCAGCCTCGGCCTCACACTGGGAAATACAGTACACACCTGAATGTGGAAATCTGTTTGCAACGCACACAAGCCTATACACTCACCTGCACAGGCCCAGAGGAGCAACACTGTAGCTACTGTTGAAAGATCCAGGCCTCAACAGCCATATTTCTGCACTGATAAATAAATAAGAATTAGATAAGCAATTCATCGTCCGCAATGGCGTGTGTCAGGCGTAATTGATCCAGCGAGGCTGAAAGCGCTCGCTCAACTGGGCCGTTGAGCGCTCACATTACGGCTGCCTTTGACCTATTAAAAAACCTCTTTTTGTCTTGTTTTTGTTTACATCTGTAGATGTGTGTGTGTGTGTGTGTGTGTGTGTGTGTGTGTGTGTGTGGGGGGGGGGGGGTTACGAACAGATGGACTTTAAATCTCAAATTTCACACAGCTTCAAAGTGAAACGGCCTGAAGGATGGAAGCAAATGGGGGGGGGGCTGGAAAAAAAAGAAAGAATAAAGAACAGCAGCATTTACATGAGGAGAGAGATGTATCCACGGCAGCAGTGGAGGGGAACATCCAATATTTAAAAGGGTTGGAGACAGACACAGCCTTTGCAACACAAACCTGTTTGAGGTGTAAGTATTATTTCAAGGGCGTATCAAGGTAAATAATATCCCTGCAGTGGTGAGGGGTTTGAAGTTAGAGAAGAATAAAAAAAAAGCATGCCAACTGCCAAAGCTCATCATGAGCTTCCTCTGTCGGAGCCAATAAAACACTATATTTAGTTCAGACTTCATTACTCGGTGTCAATCTTCAACAGGCGGGACGCTGGGATTGCCTTTATGATTTGTTTGCCAGTGTGACACGCCAGGTGAACACACACACACACACACACAGCGCAGCACAATCACAAACACAACACTGAGGACACCTGCAACCTGAACATTAGAATCTTTAATGATGACAGCACGCACAGTAAAAACAGAATCATGAGGTACAATTATGCACAGTGTGTATACAGCATCAAATGTACAGGTACATCTACTGGCTTACTTTGCATACACATGAAACAGTTTAGTTCTTCAGTCTGGATGTTGCCTTTTCTTCACAAAGACTCTGCTCTCACTTTGTGTTCCCCTTTCGTCTCCCCTTTTTTCTTTTTGTCCTCCCTCAGCCTTTTGTCTACCTGTGGCTGATTTTTTTCTTGTTCTTGTTTCTTTGAAAACTTCTCTGATATATATATTTTTTATATATTTTCTTTTCTCCCCGCCGGCGTCCTCTCTGATACCCTTGTTTTCATTTCTCTAGTTGTTTTCTCACCTCTTGTTTGACTATAATGCTAATTACATAAGTGATTATACTTCCTGGATAAATAAGGAAACAAGTAAGAGTATGTCATCATCATCATCATCGTCATCGTCATCGTCGTGTCCGTCGCCTGCGCTGGTCTGGCATCAGCGCGGTGCAGCAGTCTTTCTCCCTGTTATTGCTATTATTCACCCCTGTTCACTCAAGGCTCTGTAATAATCGATTTTTTCACAATCTGAGGCTCCACTTAGCGCGCGACGCACACTGACCCATGGTCACATTAGTGCTCACTGCTAAAGCAGACAGAGGGACACTTCAACATTGATCAGGGCGTTTTAATCTCTGCAAGATTAAGAGCCCTCCAGTTAATTACAGAACAAAAAGGCAGGAGACGGCCGCTTTAGATCCTGAACGTGATAAAGAGGAACACAAGTGGATAAGCATACTTGACATATCAGAAAGATATTACTGGACAAAAAAAATGCTAAAAATAATAAATAAATAAAAGAAAAGGCATTACAGGTGATACAGGTGCATGTAAAATAAAATAACATTGTTGTTTTTAATTATCTTCGATAATCGTGCTCCCAGGTTTGATGCTATGCTAAGCTAACCACCCACACAGGAAGTATGTGGGTGGGATTTGTTCAGATTTTATTGACAGTAAAGGCAACACAAGCTACACAACCTATTACATCTTGATTTAAAATCCTGTTAAAGTTGAATATTGGTGCATTCAAATACAAGACAACCTCCGCACAAAACTGTATAAATCATTGTCAGAACATGTATGGTGTGTTGATGCAGGATCTCATTGCTCATTCAGTTTCTCTAAGCTATTTCTAATTTCCTCTGAATCCTTTTCAAAAACACCTCATGTTGTCCCTGTGCCCTGTTGATCTGTATTCTGCTGTTGAAATGAACTTGTCTCCCAGTGACAGATCACTACGTCCTCCTCTGTATGCATTCTTAATCAAATAAGCTGCTATTCCTTTATTAACTTGGACAAGCTTACTTCAGATAAGCCTGTCGTCTTTTAAGCCACTTCAGAGGAGGAATCAGCCCCCGGGGGTGATGAGAGTTGACTCCGGAGCCTGAGATGCAAGCTTTAGGTTGCCATGTTATTGTCTGAGGCTTGGCCCGAGGCTCCACAGAGAATCACTCCCTCTAATGGAAAACTATTGTCTGCCGCTAAGGGCATACAACTCGGCGGAATACGGATCAGCCTATCTGGACTTATGCACAGGACAGAATGAAGCTCTCCATCCGATAGAAAGCTATTTTGGAATTGTAATATCCACTGAAGTCGATTCTGATTAAACAATACATCTGGAATGGACTCGGTGTGGTATGTGGCTGAGTGGTAATGCACACAGGAAACCAAGAAGCAGCATCAAAGAAGGGGAAAAAAATCTCCAGCAATGGCACTAAACATCCAAAACTGTCATAACAATGCAAGAATAAGGCACTTGGTGAATTATGTATTCATTGGTGTGGATTGGATATAGGTTAATGAGCAAGATAATGAGTTTAGAAGTGTCTTTGTTAGAGATACAATGTCGTTCTCTTAGCATACTGCATTATTTATTCACTCACACTCCCTACTAGGCGACAGTTAATGTCTAATGTAAGAGGTAGACACATTCCCTCTAACAAGTGAATCAAGAAAGACATGAGGCAGGTTCACAGTCAGTTCAGAGCACTCCTGTGTTTATGTAAAATGCACACAGAGCCGGTGAAGCGCTGAGATAAATATTCTCCGACAGATCGTCCCAGTGGATGAGGAACTCCATTTACCTCACGGCTTCCCTCTCTCACTCCCTTTTCTCTGGAAAAAATGACGATGTGTGATACATACATTATCCCCAACCCCCCCGCCCCCATCCAACCCCTCCTATTTATTTTTCTGCATCTCAACAGGTCACTCCATATCTTCTTTGTCCCTTGCTGGATTCACCTCAGTCCAGGATGTGGAAATTGTGAAAGTCCACGGTTTGGCCAGAGGGGGGACCCTGGTGAAACTGAACCACGGCCTTTACAGGATTTGGTTTGACATTGTGTGGACGTCAGGAAGCTCATGTGTGGTTCTTCAAGTCTATTGAGAGAGGAGAGAAGAACAAGGACAACATGAGCATCTGAAAACACTAAAAAGAAAAGCAATGAAGGAGAATTTTGTCTTTTATCCAAGTCTCTTTGCTGCACTTGAAGGTTTTTTTTTCTCTTTTTGCTAATGCAATCAGGCGGTGCATGTCTCCACTTAATACAAGCACAGGGTGTCATTGTCAAACTGCAGCAACAAGGACCCCGTTGTGGTTTAGATGACAGAGAGTGCTCTTATACAAAATTTGACGAGGTACAAAGCGAGGCAGAGAGTCCGACGGGACGGTGGAATCCTCTCGAGGAAATTGCTGGCTGGTATAAAAAAAAGGAGAGCTGAGGGTCGAGCCTCTGGAAATAAGGACGATCCTGAAGGATTTCACTAGCTCCCGAAAATATATTTTCAACCTTAAACACCCATCATGAAGACATCAAGATGCCTTAAAGGCACATTAATATTTGATATGCCGTGATAACGCTGTGTCCTCCAGTAGAATATTTCATTTTGTACTTCCTGAGGGTTTTTACATCGACAACCAAACAGGATAGATGATTTGTGAATTTCCTCAGAGGATCAACCCTTCATCAGCCAGGATTTCTCTCAGAAGAAGTCCTAAACCTTTAACTCAGCCCTTATAACTGCTTATACTGAATGGTTTAGATCAATGCATATGATCATATATCCTAATGTAGGCTAACTGAATTAATCTGAACCCGGCTGCAGTTTTTATTCTTGTAAAACCTTAGTGAAATCTCAGTTTTATTGTGTTGACAAACCATCAGACAAAAATCAAAACAACCGTAGACATTATGGGCGTTCTTTGAGAATTTCCTACTTTCCAAATCCAACCTTTAAGCATTTTCATTTAATAGATTCTGTATATTATAATTTTAAAATGTCCCAATCATCAGGACATCAGAGATAGAACTTGCATCTTTTGATAATGGGACAGAAGAAGAAGCTACCAGAGTCAAAAATAATTCTAATAATGAATAATAATAATAATAAAAACATACTTCTCTCTAAACAGATTGCTTAGAACCTTTCCAACAACTCTTGAGTTTCATCATATCCAGCCAGTATTTTGCCTTCATTCATTCTTTTGGTCTGATTATTCAGGTAATAGGTAATTCAGGTAAACAGTAATGTTAATGTTTTTATCCACAAGAGAGAAAACAACATACCTGTAGCACCAGTGAGACAAATGGACGGATGAGCGGGTGAAGCTGAGACATCGGCCTGGAAAGGAATATAGACAACACTATGAACACACCAGTTCACATCACAACACATTTCATAAGTGATCATATGAAAACAACATACAGACACATAACATTTTATGGTTCAATTATTGTAACAGAGGATATTTTATCAAAGTCTTAGGATAAAGTTATTTTACTGTACATTTCTGCTATTTATCACACTTTTTTACTGTTTTTTTTTTTGTTACAGGTTATCTAATTATTCCCAGCTTTGTGTCTAGATTACGGACTTAACAGAGACAGGAAAACATTACATTTAAGTTTAGAGAGGGTTTATGAGCAACTAGGTTAGGGAGGGTTAAACTGGGTCAGGTTGTTTACCTTGTGGGACGGAGGTCTTTTTAAACAGCTACTGCCATCCTCTCTGTGCGGAGGTCAGCTGGGTCATTTAGAGTCTCTTTAATGGACGGGGCAAAGCCAGGCTCTTTAAAACGACTGAGAGAGGGTCACATGACCGGAGGAGAACAGAAAGAGCAAAACAAGAAGAGAGAGCAAACCCCATCCCCACCCCCACCCGTCACCCCCTCCCTCCCCTCCCCCCCCTTCCTTCCCCCCATATTGAAGTGAACAAGGCCTAGAGGAGGTCAAGGAGGCTTCTTTCATGCGGTGCTACGAGCCGTCTGTGTCGGGGGGTAAACACCCGGGAAGTTAATGTGTGTTTACTGATGATGCTTGACGCGATCAGCGTTGGCCTCACATCGAATTATATGAACAAACAGAGTGGATAGAGTTTCGAGAGTGGCGACGTCGCTATCGCTAAATCCTCTAAATCTCAGTCCCAGAGATTTTCCCACAAAATGCATCACATGGCGCTCAAATACAAATAGGAAACCATTCTTATCAGATTACCAAGGTCATCTGCAAGGTCGCATACAGCCATTTGCTGTTTGTAAATGTTTTCCGTTATGCCATCTTGCTACCACACTGGATTTTATACTAGAACATATGTTCAATTTTCTTTTCTTTTTTTTGCTTGGCGAAGAGATCCTCTGTCTGTTCATGTCATACTCTATACTGTCATACAACTTGTCTAGCTTTTTCATTTGGGGTTGTTAGTTTAAATTATAAGTATTTTTTATGAATCCATAATTATTCTCTCAAACACCATTGTTTTCTTTCAAAATGTTTATTCAGCATCAACAAAGAGGAAAATATTAAAGGGCTTACATAAGCTCAAAATCAATAGTTGAACAAATTTCTAGATGGAAATGATTATCAATTCACCAGCATGTGATTTAGTATCTTAAAGTTATGCCTACAAAGTCAGAAAAGTATCGCGTTTTAAATCAAAAAATAACATCAAAATGACTTATTTAGAGCATCTAAAAAGAAAAATCACAAAAATTAAAAAGTTTCTGCTCTGGTTTTCAGCTCTGGTTAATCGGTGTACATAATGTATGAGCAGCTATTTATAGATGGATTAAAGTGGATGTTTGTGGGCATAATCATGAACACAACTACATAGGCTTCTCAGAATAAAACAGCTGACAATATCCACAGTTGCACACCATGCTTTTATAAGCCCTTTAACACTAAAGAACTAATATTTTTTACAAAAAGGAGGAAACAACAATACAATATGTATACAGTATGACCTTTCTCTTTTTCATTTTGTAAATGTTCAATTTACAAGGGACACAATTTCACTAATCACCCCTCAGAAAAAATATCTACAGTACTGCACTTTCCTAGAACTAAGCTACTACATTTTTAAAGTGATCAACCACGCAGTTCAAGGTTTAAAGAATAGAAGGTGATAAATTAAGTTGCATCGGCAGCTGTGTAGAAACATTGTATCAAACAGCTCGTAGTGATCGACCAATCGTTTCTGAGCAAAACACCTTGATACAATGTCATTCTTCACAATCACAATCAGCTGAGAGTGAAACTTAATGTACTATGGAGTCAGTCTTAACCTCAACATCCAGTTTCTCCAAGAGGAAAGAACAGATTACCTTAATTGCTCTACACATTTTTCCCCAGTGGGAGTACGTTATTAGAATCAGAGGGTTGTTGTTTTTTCTGTTTTTTTTTTTTACCAGTTTTTGCTAATTCATTGTCTCGCTTTCAGTATTTCATTCATTTTATTATATTTTTTTATTGTTTTGTGGTTTAGTTTTCAATTCTAAAAAGGTGGGAGCGTCCATAAAAAATCCATTACTTGGGTTGAAACAGCCATGAGGACTCAGGTGCGGGTTGTATAAACAGTTCAATATCTGGTGTATGGCTGCTCTCTGTACACTCCCTTGGCTGTTCGTGCCGACGGTGCCTTGCCGCGACTGTTTGCCCACTCTTCCTGACCTGATTAAGGAGAAAAGAGAAGAAACAGATGGAGCGTGATTACAGAGGTGTTATAGCATACCCAGGCTTCTATGCAAATGCTGTAAATGTTTCTGCCTTCGATGAAATAAATGCAGCGGAGGGCTGTGAACGCTCCGAGTGTCTGGTATCGATGTGGCTCGTAATAAACAAAAGCGCCGTCGCAAGCTGTGAATACAAACGGCGACTGGTGCAGAGGAGCTTGACTTTCACCTGGAAAGATGCATCTTGGATAATTGAATGAGAGGATCAAATAGCTACTTGAAAAGGAGCCGTTTAGTGGCTTCCAGCTAAAAAAAGGTCACAATTACCATTAGCCCAAATCAGCCCCTGTTCACCCCCCTGGTACTGTCAATGTGAAAGTGCCAGTATCGATGGCACCTTTTGTCTGATCTCCAGCCAGCTCCGAGACTTCCCCAGAGCTGAGGCTCACAAAGGGTTGTGTTTTTTTTTCCTGGGTACAGGCTCTCTGTTGGCAGCACACAGCCAATACCCCTTAATTAAACCTGTCACCCTTTCACTGACACTCACTTTGAAGAAATAGACCAAGGTAACCTTGCGTTACCTTGAACACGGATGCACATCAGCACTGTTTATCTGTTTTGTTTGAACTGTGGCTTTCTCCCTCTGTGACCCCATGCAGCAGCGTTTTCTTTGTGTGTGTGTGTGTGTTTTTCATTTTATGTGCAGGAGGCACGCACCACCCTAATGAGTTGAAGCTGCTCAGTTCTTCCACTTTGTGTGGTCATAAAAAGTTGGAAGGTTTTGAAGCGTTTCTCCATGACTTAAGGTTTAATGATGCAGGGGACAGTTGTTTCTGCAACAGAAACTATGCTCTGTAGAAATTAACTTTAATATGTTTGTCAGTCACTCACTACAAAATAAAAAACCCAAAACATCCACATATCATGCATAATACATTTAGGAAATCTTGTCTGAGAGCTGAATTAAAACTCAAAGGCTGTAGCTGAACCCAGCAGACACGAGGCTATACTAATCAGTTACAACACTGTGATGAAAGATGGTTTGTTTTGGAGAATGACATGCTAAACAGAAGAATGTAGAAGGTTTATTGACTCTAAAATACAACATTTTTACAACATTCTGAAGCTCCATCATCAACCAGCAGCCACTTATGACTCTCAACTTAAAGTTCCTGTGTCAGCTTTGTAGTAAAGGCCTAATGCAGTCAATATTCGGGTTAAGGTCAATATTCCGGTTTCTGAAACATTCAGAATAACATGAATTACATGTGTGAGCAAACAGGCTTATTCCTGTATACATGGTCATTGTAATCAAGTGGAGTATCCCGAACAAAACAGTGACGCACGGAGAACGTCTCGACACACAGAGAACACCATGACGCAACGTGCGTCATTTCAGCTTCTTCTTCCTGTATCCAACAACAACAACAACATCAGCAGCATGGTGGATGATGAACAGCCCGGGTATCAGTCGCCGTCATTTGCGCTTTGGTGCTGGTACTGACCCACCACCAGTACTTGACACTATTCTTGGTCACATTCTTCATTAAAGGAAGGTGAAAACGTGAAGAAATAGAAAATGGAGCCGGAGCTGTGCCATCCACATCCATCCTGTACTCAAAAGATCAAGATTCCTTGCGGGGGGCAACCGCCATTCCGACATCCCACCAGTCCGACATAGGCCTCTAATGTCTAAATGGCAACACTTAATTTTCTATCAAATGTCCCATCATTCCGACAATTCTTGCCTCCTATGGTCGGAATGAGGATATTTTTTCTTCTTTTTTTTTAAACATCCTGTCCAACAATTCCTATAATAGCATATTTTTTTTCCCAAAATATTTTGCACTGGTTGGGTTTAGGCGATGAAGGAGTTGGTTAAGTTTAGTAAAAAGACCAGGTAGAGGCTAGACAGGCCAGATAGATAGAGAGAGTCCAGATAAGTAGGAGGGAGTCACCTGTTGAGTAACGGATATTTCCTTATATTGAAAGCCTTGTCGGAATGGTGGGACCATGGCATGTCGGAATAGTGGTATGTCAGAATGGTGGGATGTATGAGTGGTGGGATGTCGGAATGACAGCATGTAACCATTCCTTGCAAATAGAACATACAGAGAACACAAATGAATGGTCCTTTCAATGGGGATATCCTGATACTGGTGTATACATGACCAAATATCCGGAATTTTCAGAAGGGTTATTGGTTTGGCCATGGTCGTATGCAACCGGGTTATTGCTAATATTACGGTTATGAAGGGGTTACTGACTGCATGTAAAGTAATAGTCACAGTATAGACCTGTGGGTTGTGTCTGTGCACTATGTTTGTCTATGTGGCTTTGTCAAGTACGTTTAAAGCCATTGAATCATCACCTATGTTGTTGTGATGTAAGTATTATCCAGTTCATGTAAAAGCTACACTGACATTTCTAGTGACAGATCAACCTTCAGATGCCCAGCAGCATGCTCTACTGTACCGTATATTAGCTCTACTGTCATCCGAGTGCTGCGGCAGGAACGACCTTGGCCCACTTTTCACTGGATCTGACAGTAAGCTGACACAGGACTTTTGAACATTATCTTAGTGCTGTTAACTTTGTCTGAACTTTGTGGCGACCGGAGCCATTGACACATCTTTTCATGAGCATCCTCCGAACCGGAGATCGGTTTATTCACCGTGGCCTTAAACAAAAAAGCTGCTCCGTGTAACTGACTGCATTAGAATCAAACAAAGTAGCGTCACATGGAATGAAGATGAAGTTGTTGTCATTCCTCCAGTGTAGTAAATGTCCTGGTGGCTGGGGGGAGGAATTGAAATCTTGATTGCCCTTTAAATTGAACTAAGCAGAATGAAGCTGATAACAACACATGAGAATAGTGCTTTAATACAAGTGCAGCATTAGTGCAGGCATCGTTTTATTCTACTTTTCTCTTGAAGAACTTCATTCATTATCTCATAAGAATTTTACATCTATATGTGAGTGTCAGTTAGAGAACCACCTTCAAAGAAGCATAGCATAATCACTATAGTTTTAGGAGTAGGTTCGTTCCCTTTAATTGTCGGTGCAAGCTATTTTTAGAACGGTGGAGCAGTGCCGTGAGCTGCTCAGAGCTACGCTACGGAGGCTCATGGGATTTCTTGGTTTTCCCTCATCAAACTCAAATACACAATCCAACAACTCCAAAACGCTCTGGTGGACAAGATGTGACTTGCACATTCACCACGCTATGAGATAATAACAGAACGTTACCAGACAGAGTTGTTTTAGAGGTAAATTCATGCAAAACCGCTGATGCACGTTCCTGTCGGGGGAAGAATTCGGCAAGCAGTCTCTGAATTTCCCTCTAAAACAACTCTGTCTGCTAACGTTGTGTTATTATCTCATAGCGTGGTGAATGTGCAGGTCACAACTTGTCCACCAGAGCGTTTTGGAGTTGTTGGATTGTGTATTTGATGAGTTTGATGAGGGAAATCAAGAAATCCCATTAGCCTCCGTAGCGTAGCTCTGAGCAGCTTGCGGCTCTGCTCCGCTGTTCTAAAAATAGCTTGCACCGACAATTAAATGTAATGAACCTACTCCTAAAACTATAGAGATAATGGCAATGGGCCAATTTGCCAAAATGTTGAACTGTCCCTTTAAATATGTTCTATATCTTTTAAATATTTAACACACAATCAACTTCTGCTTTATCTATCATACTGGATTACTTTCCTTATTTGGATTTATTTCAATTGATACAAACAAAATTAGGAGAAAACTGACGCTGCTAAACTTAAAGGGTCAATCATCTGTCAAATTACGATTTTCTTTTGTAATTGCATGTGATTTCTTATAGCACATTTTTTAAGGTTAATTCCTGTTTGGTTCACCCTGAACGCCACTGAAAACATGACTTGTAGTCGATTGATCTTAATTTGGAGTGGCACTCCCATCCCATCTAATTAGTCAGATGAACTGAGGGACTATTGACTATTATGGACCTTTGTGATGCTTTATTCTTATGTGTCTAAAACATCATACACTTAACCAGGTGCTATGGCAACTGAGATGAAGCCAGCAGTGCAGAGTCAGGCACAATAAATTGATATTGTTCTGACAACTGGCAGATGATATATTGGAGGAGAAGAGGTCTGCAACTCACCATATGAATCATATGATTCCCCACTGTGTCCGTATTCATAGTAGTCATCTGAGCTGTAAACAGACAGAACAGCAGGGTTAATAAAAGAATAAACAGGAGATGTGAGAAAAATAATACATTCTGCATCAAACTAATTGCGGTTATCAACAAATAAATGGAAAGTGACTTATTTTCTATGTTGTTGTCGAACATCAAAGTCAAATACATCACATGTATGTAGAGGTGAGAGAAAAACACAATCGAAGTGTTTTTGTCAGATACACTCGGCTGGATATAAAAGTAAAAAAACAAAAACAAGAGGCAAGCTTTCAATCATTCAAAAGTTTGGCCACATTTGTGGTTCTACAAGGCAATTTCCTGCACCACATTTCTGCACGAACCTCTGGTTCCATATCAGTGCATATGGAGATCTATGAGAGGTGGCAACTTTAATGAAAAATAAAAAGATGGGGAGGTGAGTTGCATAGCGCTTCATTTCGCGCTTTATTTATTTATTTCTTTATTTGCGGTTGCCGGTGAGACGTTGACAGAACAATCCTGCGTCGGTATCATCCAGTAACAGCGCTATCATTCAAGAGAGGCAATTCATCATAAGGCTGCCACTGAGCCGACACCAGCCATCACAGCTGGGTCCTCTCCGCCTGCCTGTCAGTCAGTCTGTCACCTCTCTGCTCTCCGGATTAGAGAGCTGAAGGCACCATCCAAAGTGCCAACACGCCGCATCAACACGGGCCCGACCGCTGAGGGCAAAGAGGTGACAGTAATGACACACCAGCGCCGGAGTAACGAATTACATTTTTTGCTCTTGTTACTGTAATGGAGTAGCTTTTTTTCGCAGAATGATCTTCAAAAAGCCAAACTGAGGTCCAGGAGTCGGGGGGGTTGAGACACTCGGCTCGTATATCAGATTACACCAGTTTGCAGCACTCCAGGAAATCAATTTCTACAAATTCAGTCTGGTATTGAGTCTGTGTTTCGCTGGGCGGTAGTATATCTGCCTCATGAAGAGAAACTGGACCATTGTGGGAAAAATAATTTTTAATCTTCGCAGATTCGCAATTTTCATTAATCCTTCCTCTTTATATATTCTAATAAATTCACTGTCACACCGAAGATGTAGCTCTCTGTGTTTCCTCCAATTCGTTTTCATTAAGCGCCATCATATGTTTGTATGAGGATAAAGTAGGCGATCCCACTAAATGATTTTGTGATTATACAGCACAGATTTCATTAAAAGGTTTCTTATTCTTTGTGCAGAAAATAACCTTTATTCCTATCAGTGTACCTGTCAGTGTGTATGCTAAAACTGAGCTAAATGCCACGGCTAAACTGCTGTAAGTGACATCCAGCCGGTTTGCCATCTTAACTGGCAACCTGCTTTATTTGTCTTCAGTTTTATTCATGCTTGGGTGAAACTCTGTGTGTTCACAGCATTAAAAGATTATTAAAAAAAGATGTGCAACATCTTTCCAGAGACAACTTTCCTGTTATTCTGGATAATCCACAGGACATAGTGTCAGTAGTGTTCAGACTTACACTTTCTTTAGTAAACAGAAGCTACAGTGCAAACAGCTCACAGTGTGTTCAGTGGATTAAAGGGACACTGTGTCTCACACAAAACTTTACTTTGACACTTAGTAACTGATCTCCAATACTAACTATCTATCTATCTATCTATCTATCTATCTATCTATCTATCTATCTATCTATCTATCTATCTATCTATCTATCTATCTATCTATCTATCTATCTATCTATCTATCTATCTATCTATCTATCCATCTATCTATCTATCTATCTATCTATCTATCTATCTATCTATCTATCTATCTATCTATCTATCTATCTATCTATCTATCTTCTCTTTCTATCTGTCATCCCCCATGTCTGCCTTTCTTTCTCTCTTTCTATCTACACCGTTTCTTTGTCTTTTTACTTCTTTCTTTCATTCTTTCTACCCCCTTTCTCTGTATTTTTCTTTCTTTCTTTCTCTCTGTCTCTTTTTTCTCTCCTTTTCTTCTTTCTTTCTTCTACCCCCTTTCTCTGTCTTCTTTCTTTCTTTCTTTCTTCCCACCCCTCTTTCTTTCTTTCAAGTAAATACAGTAGCGATAAAAACGTATCTACCAACACTTTTATTGTGTTGATAAATACATCTATCTATCTATCTATCTATCTATCTATCTATCTATCTATCTATCTATCTATCTATCTATCTATCTATCTATCTATCTATCTATCTAGTGCTTGGTGAGACATCACCAGGACTTGTCACCTGACATAAGGAACAGCTGGGTGAACTGATCCTGTCTCTGACATCCTCCCCAGCTCTGACGATGATGATGATGCCTCTCAGCAGCAAAGCACACGACAAACTGATTGGCTGCTTTATTGTTTTCCTGCAACATTTTCTTGGTGAGGATGAACAAGGCAACATGACCAATTGAGGACAGTGGGAGGAATCATTTTAAGAGCACTATGGCAGCTCAATGAGACATGAGACAGCTCCCTAAAGAGGCTTGTGCCTTAAGTCAGGCTTAGCATAAATTTTACACAGTCCATAATTCAACTGCAAACAATGCCAAGCCGGCAGAGGCAAACAAGGCTTTTCCCCCCTTGTAGTCTCCCTGCGAGAAGCCAGGCCAGCTGCTGCGACTGGTTTCCAGTCAGCCCTCGTGGCTGAGGTGCCACCGTGCATCTGCCATGGATGTCAGGTCTCTGCAATATCCTTGACACCAGCCGTTGGCCGACAGAGGCAGAGAGAGAGGGGGGGGTGAATAGAGGGAGACAGAGAGACATGTGACAGCTGAATGCATGTTTTGGCTCATCATGTTGTGTACCCTGAGACAAGACCTGACAGGATACTAAATAATTAGATTTCACACCATGCTAAAATGCAGGGGTGTATTCCAGAGACTGCGTCTTTGAAATAAACATCAATTTTTATGAATGTCAGAAAATCAATTTGCCACAATTCACAGGTGCTTGCAGACATATTGCAAAGTATGAGCAATGCTGGGGTATTTTGGGCTCTCCTCTACAGCTCTGTGTCATATTCAGTGATAAATAATAAAAAAAATAAATCCAGGTAACACAAATCAGGACACGACACCTCCCTGTTTACACTATCTAGAGGTTGCTACAGTACATGCTGTAGGCTGTCAGCATTTCCCCCGTTATTTATTTTCTATATGTTTATTTCACACACAAAAAAAGAAACTGAGCTATGATTCCTTTAAGGAAAAAAAATCACTTTACCCTTTATGTTTGTCTGTTGCCAAATCTAGAAAGGCCAAATAATAGCAGGCTGCCCTGCTGAAAGCTGCCAGTACAGACCACTCTTCGCACAAAGGAGAGGAGAGCAACAAAAGCTGTTAGGCGCCTCTAATTTCCGAGGTGACATTTTATCAATATTGCTACACAACTTCTCCCTTTAGTTACTTTCTCCTCTCATTTACAGAGACTTCAGATGTATCCTGAAGGTCAGAGATTCTGCCAAAAGTCTTCTATGTGGAGCTAAAGGTTCAGCAGCATCACCTACAGTACCATCCACACCAGGCTTCTGTAGGTGCAGGGTATGTATAATTTAAGCATTGAAACTAAGCATCTTTTATTTATCAGCGGTATACAGTAAAGATCTTCAGTGCAAGGTGTGGTACTAATACAAGGAGATGTTTTTGATATTCGGCAATTTGAGCAGGAGAGTAGCTCAGATTTCATTTGCGTGACCAAAATGATCAACCTCTAAATGTGTCTGTAAACGTGGGCGGATCATAAAAATGTTCACCCAAAGTCAAAAAACTATTGTAGAAAGTAGAAGTTCAGTCAAACGGAGCAGACCTCTGCCAAGATCAAGGTCAAACAGCAGACAGCAGACGTCAGAAAAGAAGAAAAAAACATCAAATTCATGGTAAAGGATCCAGAGCTGCCTCAAAAATCACCTCGGTAAACTGTGCTGACCAACACATTTCAAACGAATGTACACATGTGGAAACATGACCTCCTTTGTGACATTAATGAGCAGGTTAAAGGAGAATTACGATCATTTTCTAAGTAATGCTCTACAGCTCTAGGTCCCCGAGTGCGACCATAGGAAGAAATCGGAGGGAAACATGTGCAGACCGGACCTAGCTCTCCTCCTGCTAGCTGCGCTACACTGCAGTTAAACAGCGAGGAAATGCCCAACCAAAAGGATTTTGGATGGGGGAAAAAAAGCATCAATATGAATGTAACAGATTTTTCCCCAATCCAAAATCAATTTTTCCGCCTAAATCCATGTTTTCCCCGCGTTTTTTTTTTTTTTATAAAGTATATTTTTCGGCTTTTTGCCTTTATTTGATAGTGATGACAGTAGAGATAGACAGGAAATGGGGAGGCAGAGAGAGGGGGAATGACACGCAGGAAAGGTCTGCCCGACGCGGGATTCGAACCGGGGACGCCTGCGGCAAGGACTGTAGCCTCTACATGGGGCGGCCGCTCTACCCACTGCGCCACGCACCGCCCCGCGTTTTTGTCTTTGTTGATATGGAAATGGAATGGTCCTGAGCTCGGCAGTCAACTACTGTAGTAAGGTCTACCCCGGAAGCTAGAGTAAACTGAGCTACGTGATAAAAACACATGTTAACACTGCTCTTTCATATTAACGGAGTTTATGCACACTCAGTGTTGTGTGGTAAGGAACTGGTGGATGTTGTAAAGCATGTGTAGTGATATTTTGAGTGTTATGTAGAGGCCAAAGTCGTGGTTAGAAGAACTGCCCCCATTACTTTGCTGTTTAACTGCAGTGTAGCGCAGCTAGCAGGAGGAGAGCTAGGTCTGGTCTGCACAAATTTTTCTCAGATTTCCTATGATCGCACTCGGAGACCTAGAGCTGTAGAGCGTTACTTACAAAATGACCGGACTTCTCCTTTAAAATGGGTCAGGTTTGTGCAGTTGTTGTCAGATTGAAATGACTGACCAGGTCCAGTTCAGCATTTAGCGCGCTGGCACCAAACATGATCAATTCTAACAGCAAGAATGTGAAATCTTTCGATCCAGGTTCTTTCAAGTACAAAAAACAAATGTTGCGAGTGGAGGTAAATCATGGTGGTATGAGATGAAAGAAAAAAAAAACTTGAACCTGAAAGCCACTTCTCCGCCTCAGAACCCTAACCTTATGCATTCTACATTTATCACCACTGATCCCACATCACAGCTTCAGCGAGTCAGACGTGCAGCTGGCTGCACGTACAGAAGCCTGAGCCGAGGTGCCCTGGGTGGACGCATCTCACTAGAGACGTGGCGCTGTCATAGGTGTGAAAGTGCTTTGACTTTCTAAATAGGTCGGCTTTTGATTTGACATTCATTAGCAGAAGGCGTCCAATGCTTTGTGTCTCCCTTAACTCCACTGACTGAAGAAAAAAAAAACAAAAAACAACACATCTATCTGAGGCGGTGGCGGGGACCATGTGAGGCAAACACAACACCCATTATATAAGTGTGTCTCTTTCATCAGGCATCTGATTCCAGACCTACTTCTCCACAGGTAAAGACCCTGTCTCAGGAACACATCTGTCTTCTCTCTAAATGCGTTGTCTTAAGCACTGATGTTGCTGTTGCTGGGCATCACGGAACAGATGGCGGTGTTAAATCTGAATGATGTAGTACATGTCCCTGGTGGACTTTGTTTTCCTACATTCCCATTACTCTTCCAGTCCTCTGTGATAAATTTAAAGAAATCTAGTAGGACATTGCGAAGGGGGGCGCAGAGGTAACGCAGCCAGTGCCGCTCTGATGCGGAGAGAGGCTGCTTTTACTTCCGCTAGCCTCCTTCTTGCATTTTGGACATTTTAACTGATCATGACTGCAAATCCTTAAGCAGAGCGAAAAGAAAAAAACTCCTTGATGCGTCCTGTGTAATCATGTTTTTCATTCATTCTCAGCACAAGGTTGAAAAAGTAAAACGCTGACAGAAAGAAGCCCCACACTGAATGCTCTGATTATGCTGGTGATTTCCACAGACAACAATACAATGAAAATGGCTGAGAAAAAAAAAAACAGGACTACTTTTTTTTTTTTTTTGGCACATTTTAGTATGAAATGAAGCTCACATAATTTCAAATGGAAACTTCCTTATGGATACACTGGTGATTGCTCAGTGCGGTGGCTGATTGCAAAGCTATCTGCGCCGCTGACCCCCTGCCGAGGAGTCACAAAGAGGGACAAAAAGGCCTACGGCAAAGATTTGACTTTATAAATGAGTTCTTTCCAGCGTTGAGCGGACCACTTATGGTACTTTTTTTGGGGTGAAAAGAACATAAAATCACCCTTCAAGGAAAATACTACCTCTTCACTGCAAAAATTCAAATATCTTACCAAGAATATTTGTCTGTCTGTCTCAAGACAAAGAGTGGCATGTTGTAAATTTAATGCCCTTTCAATAAGACATAACAATGTCTTCCACGGTTTTCCAGTTTCATACGTGTTTTCAGATGAAGGATTTTAAAGAATACTATGGATTGATTTGACTTTGACAGAAAGGCCTACGGCAAAGATTCGACTTTATAAATGAGTTAATTCCAGCGTTGAGCGGACCCCTTATGCTACTTTTTTTGGGGGTGAAAAGAACATAAAATCATCCTTCAAGGAAAATACTACCTCTAAACTGCAAAAACTCAAATATCTTACCAAGAATATTTCTCTTATTTCTTGTCAAAATGTCTAATGTCTAGTCAAAACTATTCTCTTTCCATCTAAACTAAGACTCATCACCTAAAAATTAACTTGTTTTTAGATCATTTTCACTTGCTTCAAACTAATTTTCACTTGAAATAAGTAGAAAAGTCTGCCAGTGAAAGCAAGATTTTTGTGCTCATAATAAGGAAGAAAAACTTGCTCCACTATCAGATTTTTCTACTTATTTCAAGTGAAAATTAGTTTGAAACAAGTGAAAATTAAATAAAAACAAGTTAATTTTTAGGTGATGAGTCTTAGTTTAAGTACAATGAGATTTGTTTTGAGTAGAAATTAAATTTTGACTAGAAATAAGACAAATATTCTTGGTAAGATATTTGAGTTTTTGCAGTGAAGAGGTAGTATTTTCCTTGAAGGGTGATTTTATGTTCTTTTCACCCCAAAAAAAGTACCATAAGAGGTCCGCTCAACGCTGGAAAGAACTCATTTATAAAGTCAAATCTTTGCCGTAGGCCTTTTTGTCAAAGTCAAATCAATCCATAGTATTCTTTAAAATCCTTCATCTGAAAACACGTATGAAGCTGGAAAACCGTGGAAGACTTTGTTATGTCTTATTGAAAGGGCATTAAATTTACAACATGCCACTCTTTGTCTTGAGACAGACAGAGTGGTGTAAATCCTGCCTTTCGTCCCCTCAGATGGTCCAATTCCCGCCACAGTGCCTGTCACTCATCTTGACGAACTGTCTACCTTGAAAACGGCATCAAGGCGCCTGGCATCTGTGAGGCAACCGCAAGGTCTTTTAGAAGCAGACAGCAAACACACCCCATCTTTACGATGGGAAACAAAAGGAACATATTGGCCTAAATTGATGTTGTCTGCCATAAGGCTCTGACAACACAAGCAGACCTCAAAGTAGGAGCTTGAGAAAGGCCGAACCATCAAACAATAGAAGACAACCCTCTGGTCATCTAACAGACATGTGAGTTTGAAATCTGTCTTTTTTTTCTCGTTATTACAGATCTAAACAAACACTGACCAACTATTTTATACCCCGCTGTGAATCTACTGTAAAACGTTTCATTATATACTCCAAAATGTCCAGTTTTCACTTTACTTTGCTCTGGCCTTGTCACCACACAGTTTTCTTGTGAAGCAGGAAAAGAAGAAGAACAAAGGGACACAAGAAAACCACAATAAGTGAGACAAGACGTAACCAGTCAGACAACTCTTCCACTTAACTCTGCTTAAGTCAAACTGGTACCAATGATTCTGGAAACTACAGAACCAGTAGATTGAAATGTTATGTGTGTTTGTGGATGCCAGAGGATGAATCAGACCGGCTCCCTGTGAGCTGTTTGGTTTCGCTGTCAGCAGATTCACCCAGCCCATTTTTCATGATCAGATTTGTGTTAACAGCGTGGTAGATGGTTCGGCAGCCAAAAGTGGAACAACATGAGGATGTGAAGTAATGCTGCTCATACCTGGCTTTTAATGTGGATTTAGCATCATAAAAATACAGTAATTTGAATGCAATGTCCACTTACATCAGGGCCCTGCTGGTGGTTCCTCTAGGTCTCAGAGACTCAGAGTGACTGAGCCCCCAGACTATGGAGTAGTCTTCCTGTGGTCATTTATTCTGCCACAACTCTTTTATCTAACACATCACAATTAGTCCCAAGCTGTTTAATGACGGTAAAAATGAAACATAAGGTACATATCCTGCATACTGTAGTTCTTCTGCTCTGTGCTACTCTGATCAGAACAGCGTCCCTAGCAATGGTCTGTTTTACTTAGCAAAGGTCGGTTATACATGAATAAAAGACTGTAAAATGTAGAATCAGAGTGTAGTTCATTAGAGTGTAATCAAAATGCAGCATTCAAAAGAGCCATAAAAAAATGTTAAAGGTACATTGTGTAGGAATTACTCCCATCTAGCGTTGCGGTTGTAGATCGCAAGCAACTCAGTCGTATTTTTCATGCTGCATTCACGTGAAATTGGGCAGACGGCAGACGGACAACAGCCGCTGCAGGTAACGGCATAAACAAGCCTCTAGTAAACAAGTGCAACGCTCCATTCCTCCTCACTGCGTTACCGCGGTGACTTTTCACAGACGCCACCTCGACCTGAGCCGACAGCTCCGGTGTCTCCGCTGAGTTTCCGTGGTTTCCTACTGTCACGCTGCCACTGAACGTAAAAACACGGCAACACGACATGGCAGCCAGCACCGAGCTTAACCGCTCCATGTAGATATGAATGATATGAACGGCAGATTCAGAGCTGAAAGGAACACTTCAGTTTGTTGATGGGGGGGATTACTGACTAATGAAAAACAGACTTTTGAACCAAATTATCGATTTTCGTGAAGAGATAACTGGAGAAGTTCCACAATGTACCTTTAAGTCGTTAAGTAATCAAGATGGCGCTGCGACCGCTGTGTGATGTCACATGATATCTATCTAGTATATAAATAAAGTTGACAATTATTATCATCCTTAGTGTATATGTCGGTCTATTCCAACCATTGCCCCTCTGAACTGCCATCTCACTGGAAACAGCAGCAGCTTTTCCATTCCATGATGACCAGCTCACCACAGGAACAGACAGATCATAAACCTCCTGTCCCTGCTTCTGTATTCACTGCCCCATATGCTACTTTGCTGGGGGACCCGATGATTCGCCTCCATACTGACCACATTTCATCCCCTGTGTGGTATTTCTTAATGTTACGACAATAACTAGACACCTGCAAGCATACATACATAAGAATGTACCTGAGCATTAGGGATTGTTAGCCACTTCAGGCCATCCCAGCGCGCAGTATAATGCGCATACAGAAAGATTCTGCATTGACAAAACTGTCGAGGAAGTGGACACGGTTTGATATCTTGCTTTTCAGTGTTTGATAATGAGCTGTTTCTGAGAACAATCCGAGGAAAATATTCACACCTCATCCCCTGCAGATGTATTATAGCCTTTTTGTAGTGTTTGGAAGTGTAAAAAGTGAATAACTAGCCCCACAGTGATTCACTGAATAAGAGTCAGACTGGATGTTTGTGTGTGCGTGCTGGTGCTGAGGCTCTTCTGAGCGATCGATTCTAAAAGTGCAACACCAAGAAACTTAGAAATCCAGCTCCTCTTCCTCCTCTGTGTCCATTTCTTCTACTAAGATTTACAGTTGTTCCTCTGGGATGCGTCTGCCCTTTAAAACGCTGTCACACGGCTATGCGTGTACCCGCGGGCCTCGGGGATCCGGCCTACGATCCGGCGTACCAAAGCAAGGTGCGAGGTGTCGGCAGCCGGCAGTCTCCGAGGTGTCAAGTATGAAATAATGCTTTGATCTCACCCGAGCTACAAGGGACGACCTCGCCGTGACCTCGCCAAGTGTCCAGCCAGGGTTGTGCCACAGCTGTCATCCCTCTCATTTCCCTACAGAGACGTCACCTTCTCCCTGCTAATAAAATTAGAGGTGCTCTCTCCTCCTCCAGCCTCCTTGACCTTAGCACTTGATTGGTGCCTAGCCTAACCGCCGTGGCGTCGGATAAACTCTCCCGAGATGAAGCCCTCTTCCAACGTCTCCAGAAACAGACGGCAGCTCAGCGCTGGTACGCTGCGGTGTACAAACAGAGTAAGTGGAGGCTGTGATCTGCGAGCTGCCGTGGCTGTCATGCTGAGGTAGATTTCCACGAGCTTCCTCCGAGGCATCAGCTCTCTTCTGAAAGATTTAAATGTTGTGAAATGTCTTTAGGGCGTCAAAAAAAGCAACTGCTTTTTTGGTTATAGCTCACGTCTTAAGGTTGAGAGTTGCTTATTTGCCTTTCAATTTTAATTATGTCTAAATTTCTCAATTCTGTCTGTTCTGTGTGACAGAATGTGTGCAGTACAGTCCCAACAGTTTGCGTGTCTCATTTTTCACTGGGTGCTGTTTTTTTTTTTTTTTTGCTTTTATGTACAATAATGTGCTGCGCAACAGTTTGTTCCAGTTTAACACAGCAGAGGACATTAATATTTTATCATCTTCTCTGTTTGGCAGATGTGAAGAAATTAAGTTTATGTACTCAAGCACTGCAATGAAGTACACTGTAAAAACTCAGGAAGATAAATTACACTGATCAGCCACCACATTAAAATAAGTAACTGATTTTATTGTTGCAGGTGATTGGTGTTTATCTCGTGCCTGTTTGTAATTTCATTAAGAAACATTCCAGTTATTTTTCATGGCTTCATAGCTCAACTTGGATCAGATCCATCACAACATTAATACCACCAATACCAATACCAATACCACCAGTCACCTGTTACCCTAATACATGGCTGATCAAAATATTCATGCATTATCTATAGTTATGAAATTATTCAATCACCTCCTGAGGCTTTAGGGTTGCTGCAAACAAAAACAGTTAGGATATCATAACAGGATGATATAAATGGTTTGTGCTTTTACTTAAAGCAGAAGTAAGCGGAATGTTTGTGTTAACATAAGTCTTCAATAGTTGTATCTTCCGACAGCATCACTTATATAGAGTGTTTGGTCTGAAACACGGGTCTGTCAGTCACTCTGCTCTGCTGTAAGCCGAGGAGAAAACTTTCCTTGTTTCCCACAACCTTTATCCAATGAGGAGAGAGAATGGCATAAAGGGGCGGTCCTCTCTGTGTGTGCAGCCAAGGGATGCGCGTGAATGTGGTGACCTAGGGACGAGGGCGGGGACTGCTAACTCCGTTGGCTGACAGAAAGTTAGCCAAAACGACCGGATCGCTTACTTCTGCTTTAATACTTTGTACATTTTATGGCTGAGGATTCTGTAACTAGTGACTTCAAATTTAAATGCAGAACCTTGTGTACTTTAAAACACACCCTTTCTATCTGTAAGAGCCTGGATGGGTCAACTCAACTCAACACAACTTTAAACAGCCACAGCTGAAACAAAGTGCTGTACATAAATAAGAATAGAACGTAAGATATAAAACATAAAAACAATAGAAAAAATAACAATGTTAAAACAATAAAAGACTTAAACAAGAGCAGAGTCTCATGCTGGGTTGAAGGCCAAAGAATAAAAATGGATTTTAAGGAGAGTTTTAAACTCTAAACAATGGAGACATCCTCAACTGTTGGCATACGTAGCAGAAGCAGAGACAGGCAGTGCATTTTCAAACTTGTGAGTGGCGATTATGGTCTACTTTTCACGTTGACACAGAGGGGAAATAAAATGTCTATTTTGATGGCAACTGAGCAAAGCACCTGTTGGACAATCATGGTGTCATACTGTGATCATCATTTCAAGTGAGAGCACAACACGTGAGTGTACTTTTGTGTGTGCAGTGACTGAAATATCAGATTTGACACAGCATGTGACTTTTAATGCAATATCTTTTTCTTTTTCTTTTAAGTCTATCAGTATTCAAAGGTTCCATGTGGCGCTCCCAAGCAGTGACAGTGCTGTGTTTACCAAACTGCACATGGCACCTTTAATCACAACGTAAACACTTGCTTAACCAAATTATATTTAAAATATTCCCATGGCAACTCATTAATTTAGTACTAATATGGTCTTTTGTTCAGTGACTGTTCACAGAGGTGCCCAATTTTTTTTTAAGGTTAACAGAAATAAACCCTAATTTTAGTGGAATGTCAGATTAATTAAAAAGTGTTAATTATTTTTTTACCCTGATAAAACAGTAGAGAGTACTAGTAGAGAGATGTCATCTGTGGAGGTAAGATATTGAATATAGTTGTCTTAATTGACTGCAATGAAATGAATGTTACATGAAAAATAAATTTCAAGTTCATTTAATTATCAGTAAATCCACGGATACAGCTATGCAAGCAGCCTCTAACCCCCCCCCCCACCACCACCACCACTTCTTTCCTTTGTGTTCACAAATGGCAGGCCTGTTTCTAGCATAAGCCATTGGGGTAATACCATGACAGAGAGACTGTAAATTGTTCTGCTTGTTATCCTCCGGCAACTGAAATCCTGCCACGCAGTCAGAGCTCAGATTGGTGAGTGGAGCTCCTTAGGCTGCCAGAAACATTGTTAGGAAAGACTTCTTGTCCGCACAAACACACACACAAACGTCCACACACACACACACACACTCTCTCTCTCTCTCCTCCAGGTCCTGAAGCAGCTGGGGCCTACTATGACTTTCCTCAGGGTTGTGATGAAAATAAGGCACCTTTGTGTTTCACAACGCTAAATAGGATGGTGAGTATGAAGTGGAGGCCTGCTATTGTGTTACAGTATTATTCCCTATTGTTAAAATGCAATCATTAATTAAAAGGTAACGTATGGATTTCTCTGGACACATGATATGTAACACGATTCTGTGGTCTGGGATACAAGTATGTAAACATCCCGTGTAGTTTAGAGGTAGATGTCTACATATTCTTTAGCAGGTCTAAGTTATATACAGTGACTGTGAATGTGTTTTATGTTCTTAAAATTATAAAATTGAGATTAATGCAAATTGTTTTTCCTTTATTATCTGAAATTTAAATGCATCTTAGTTTTATGTATGCAGTAGTAATTGTGGTGTTTTAATAATGAGGTACATTGGAATAAACAACAAAAAAGAAGATAAAAAGATAATAGTTCTGTTTGTGAACAAATTCAATCAGTTGTTCATTTCATTGAGCTGCTTGTGTAATTGTGTACATACATAATCTGAGCTTGCACTAACAGTAACTTTTCATCCAGATCCAGGACACAGGACACCAAACAAGAGCAGAAGTAAGTGAATCAGCTGTCTCTGGAGGCGCGTACTTAGCTCTCTGCTCCCTATTAGTTGCTGCGTCTCCCACCAGATAATAGACATGAAAATCTCTTTGAGTCGACCCTGCCTCCAGCCTTTACATGATGGACTCCATTTTTCTTCTGTGCTGCCACTAGACCCCCCCCGCCCCCTCCTTCCACCACCACCACCACCACCACTCCCCATCCAACACTCCTCCCCCTCTGTGCTTTGCTTTGCTTTTAAAACAAATAGCTGCAGCTTCCTGGGGCAGACCTGCTTCCACCAAGCGAGCATCTCTACACCAGTTCATGATACATCCCTATGTGTGTTAGAGGGAGAGGGATGCTTCTATGTGTATGTGTGTGTGTGTGTGGGTGTGTGATCTGACCCCCCAAGAAGAGAGAGATAGCACAAAAGACGGATGAAGCCTGGGTGACATACATCATGACACCTCCACAAAAGAAAACATTGACCACTCTACTGACAAAAGCCAAGGGACAGAATAATGCTTTTTCTTTTTTTCCCCTCCTGTCTCTTTCCTTTTCTTCCCGCCGCTGCCAATACAAGCCAATTTTTTTTGACACACTAAATGTGACAACAATCATTCTTTCTTTGAAGTGGCACACAGGCATACATAAATGCAGCACATTGTACGCTGATGAAATACAGTGGGACACGGACAAACCAGAGCAAAAGCCTTTGACCTTGTGTGGCTCAGGGAGTGTGATAGCTCTCTGGATATAAGAAAATCAATATTCTGCATTTAGCCGCGCGGGACCTTCGGTTATATGGAGCAACGCAGCGCTGAGACTGTTTGTCTTGCATTGACATGAGAACCACGTTGAGGAAAAAAAAGAAACGCACCTCAGGCCAGATGTTTTTAAAGGTGATTAAGACAAAGATAATACATTTAACGTAATGACCTGCAATTAATTCCACTGAGGCGACAGAGAGCGGTTTACTCTGGGGCTAAACTGGAATTAGTCAGTGTTAAGTCCTGCTTGTTTTGAGTTTAGTCTGAAAGGTCAACACAAAGGTCGAGCAAAACATCTCACACTTCCCAAGAAACTTCACTGAAATGTAGCGTTTCAAACAGCTCAGGTGCTATAAATCCAGATGTTCTCAACCTGTGAGAATCTCAGTTTGACCTCATGTTCTCTTATATGTACTGTACAAAAGGCCAAACGGCCAGACAGCAGCACAGCTCAGATGCAGCTCAGAAACTGGACTTTGAAGTCAAATATAACTCAGTATAACTTTAGATAAACCTAGCTATAACTTGTACAGTCTGATAATACAATACACCCTACAGTAACTCAATAAAGGTCATAATGCTCTAATGTTAGTTCTACTGCTCATTGTGGAGGCCAAAGCATGTAAATGGCAGAACATGCTATGGGTCAATGACTAGATTATTGAAGACCAACATGTTTTTGATATTATTAAAGGGATAGTTCACCCAAAATTCAAATTTCTAATTTTCTGTTCACCCTCATGTCGACTAGGGCTGGGAGAAGTTTCAGAGTCCTCCGTGCCTTCTCTGAGTTACAGCAGGGCACGGCGCAGTGTCGCTACCCGATCTGCGACGCTACCGGATCTGTGACAAAACTGGTCTGCGCATGCGCAGACCGGCCGCCATCTTGGACAGCTGCCTACGGCAACACCACTTGGACAAACTTCATTTGGGCACTGCCCGATTTGCGTACATGCTTAAAGTTCTGTGAAATTAAAATACGGTACTGTGAAAATGATTAAAAAATAAAATAAAATAAAATAAAAACCGCGTAGGTCCGTCATAAGACAGCCACGGCAGACTCGTTTATTCAGTGAGTGTTGTGGTAGTTGTGATTGTTTGTGGTTGTCATGGTGATGAGGCCGGCGAGAAAAGAGGACAGTAAACATTAAAAGTCCGCCTGTGTTCCTGTTTTCTGAGCATCAAGATCCAGACCACCACAACCAACCCTCAGTTTACATTACTAATAAAGTATTTTAAAAAAATAAATAAAAAGATAAACCGTCTCTGGCGACGCACATAGGGCAGTGATCCTAAGTCAATTCAACTAAGTTTGTCCAAGTGGAGTTGCCGTACGTGGCTGTCACAGATCGGGTAGCGTCGCAGATCGGGTAGCGACACGCAGCACTGCATGTCCATATGACGGAAGCGAACGGGGCTCACTTTTCTTCGTCCAAAAAGACACACCAAAAAACATCCAAATACCTCCGTAGTGCTCGTCTGTAATGTCCCTCTTGTATTGAAGCCCCAACATGAGAAATTGTTCCTCGCGAGATTTGCACTGACACTGAACTGAGACACTGGGAGCTTCCGCTACGAACAAGCTAAAAATATACTTATTTAATTTATTTCGGAACAATTTCTCATGTTGGGGCTTCAATACAAGAGGGACATTACAGACGAGCACTATGGAGGTATTTGGATGTTTTTTGGTGTGTCTTTTTTTGTGACGAAGAAAAGTGAGCCCCGTTCGTGACTGTCATATGGCAGTGCAGTGCTGTGCGGACCCCCCCGTAACTCCAAAAAGGCACAAATGAGTCTGAAACTTCTCCCAACCCTTAGTCGACATGAGGGTGAGTAGAAAATGAGTGAAATTTGAATTTTGGGTGAACTATCCTTTTAACTTTTACTATTAAAAACACAAGCTGAGGGATGATTTTAAGAAGAAGCATAATCTTTTTCTGTTCAAGTTGCTGGCAAATATATAAGCAAATAGGCATAGCATTGTGACCCCCTGCCTAATATTGTGTCTTTTTCTACAAAATAGACAACAAACTGTGCTGCACTGTGTGACAGCTTTCTTTTAGTGGTTTGAGCAACAGTATCTGGTCTGTTGGATGGGAGCACACAGGTCAGCCTTCTCTCTCCACATGTACAGTATCAATGAGCCTGTGGCCGCTTCACCACTGTTCCTTCCTTGGACAACTTCTGATAGATCCTGACCACTGTAGACCAGGAACAGCCCACAAGAGAGAGACCCAGTCGTCCTTGGAGACTAACACATCAACTTGTTTGCAACAATGTTCGCTTTCTGCCTAATATATTCCACCCACTAACAGGTGCCATGATGAAGTGTTATTCAGTGTTATTCACTTCACCTGTCAGTGCTTATAATGTTATGCCTCATCGTTGTATTAGAATATTAATACAACAAACACTATTTATGTCTCTAAAGGTGCAATACTCATTGTATCCTACCTCCTGAAGGTAAAACCTGCGTTGTAAGATGCTAAATGTTCTGCCATTGTCAACAGCTAGAAACTAAAACTGTGTAGGCTGGTGCCTCTGAGCTCTCTTGCTGAAAACAGCTGTCTGCAGCTGCAAATTAGGTTGATGTGAGCAGTGAGAGAGAACCAAAACAATGAACTCTAACACCCTAAAACACACCCCAGGGCTGATGGGAGCTGCAGAGTCAGATGATTTATCACCAAAACTAGAATGGGGGAAAAAAATGCAGAACTTACTTTTGTACTTGATTACTGTAGTTGTTATCATATGATTCGTATCCCTGGTCATCGTAAGCTGTTCCGTAGCCGTCGTCGTATTCCTAAAGTAGAGGAGACAAAATGCAGCCGGTTAGGTGAGGCACAAGAGGAAAACCACCCATAAACATTTTGACAGTGAGGAGCTGTTGATATGACAACCTGTGAAACATCATGAACCTGTTGAAATGTAGCGAGAAAAGGTTGAAAATGCTTTTATTAGAATGAGAGCTGCTTCTTGCTGTATTTTGTAGGTGATTGTAACAACCCCTTTTGTGATGTAGATTAACAACAATTTCAGAATTGCTTGATTAAAGGGATAGTTCAACATTCTGGCAAATCGGTCCATTGCCATAATCACTATAGTTTTAGGAGTAGGTTCAATACCTTTAATTGTCGGTTTTAGTACGGCGGAGCAGAGCCGTGAGCTGCTCAGAGATACGCTATGGTGGCTAATGGGATTTCTTGGCTTCTAAATCAAAATCAAATCAAATCAAATCAAATAGCCTTTATTGTCATTGCAACAGACAAGTGCAACAAAATTTGTGGTGCCACATCCATTCCAGGGCTGGAATAGCGAGCCAAAAGCTGCTGCGTCAACACGTGCCGCCATCTGATGATTCCCTCATCAAACTCATCAAATACACAATCCAACAACTCCAAAACGCTCTGGTGGACAAGTTGTGTGACCTGTACATTCACCACGCTATGAGATAATAACAGAACGTTACCAGACAGAGTTGTTTTTGAGGTGAAGTCATGCAAAAGCGTCTCTGCATTTGCCTCAAAAACAACTCTGTCTCGTAACGTTGACCCACCCCTTTAAATAGGAACTATTACCAAATCATCCTTTTCTGGTATAGATTGTGTTCTTATCCATCAATTTTTAAAGGGTAGTTTTTTCAGGGGGCTTTTTTTGCAGTGCACTGACAATTTTTAAAGGGTAGTTTTTTCAGGCTTTTTTTTTTTGCAGTGCACTGAAGCCTTCAACTTAGCAAAGATATAGGTCAAAGTGCTTCATCTGCTGCAGTTGATATAGCAGCCCATATGCAGCCGCATTAAAGTGGCAAGTGCAGCCCTGCCCTTGTCTCTGTGTCAACTGACTGACGGTCGGATGTAAAGACTCTCGCTGTGGCTACGTTTCATCACCACCTCAAAGGATGAGCCTTGAACATCTGTTTGTGCTCCAGCAATCTGCCCGGTCGCCACCGCCATCACCCCCCACCCCCCAACCCCCCAACCCCTCCTCTGCACCCAGGCCCCCGCCAAGAAGAACATCAAAGGAAACCAGCGCCGCACCCGTCCTAATTTAGGATAAATGGGACTTACGTTTCCACAAAAGACGTCGACCCCTTGCGACACATCTCTCATCCCCCCTCACACTTCCTGGCTAATTCCATCTGCCCCTGATTTGCATGCTTGAAATGAACGTCTGTAAGATTTAGCAGCGGCAGAAAATGCTCATCACATCAATATTATTATTAAGGACCTAAATCCTGATTAGAAACATGCATTTGCCAAATGACAGTATTTGAATTGAGTCTTTTATCTTTAATCCTCCAGTAACGAAGTATGTGTGAAGAAACTACATATAGTAACTCTCAACAAAGATGTCCGAACACTTCTTGGTCTCTTGTTTTTGAAATATTAGGTTTGGTGCAACAGTTACTCAAGGGTATCCATTTCATGCCGATTTCATGCTGATCCATAAAAAATTGTGTGTGTGTGTGTGTGTATCACAATGTCATTTAACATCTCATTTGTCAGGCTTCTCCCAGTTGATTGAATCTAAATATAGCATTTTTCTGGTAAACACAATCCAGGTGGCCTGGACCTTTAGCATGGCTAAGAGCAGTGGCTGCTTTATTGTGACATCACACAGTCACAGAAGACCTAACAGCTTGTTTTAAGGCTCAGTGTCTGAATACGGGCTGTGTAGATGTCTCTGTGGACTGAGGTTTTGATGCTGTCACAGTATAAATAGAGAACCTGGAGCTGCTTTCTAGCCAGAAAACACAGAAAAATCTCACTTTATATAATATGGGGCCTTTAAACATTTGTTTTCTTACACTGTGGCAGCAGTCGCATTACAGAAATCATTTTAAATGCTCCGACCTCTCCTTGGTCCTCCCATCGGGTGGTGTATGGAGGATTTGTTTGTATTCCCCCTGTTGTTGTTAGTGTGAGTAGGAGGTCCGTTGGTTTTTGCTGAGGTCTTTGTCAGTTCTCTTTTATTCGTCTAGAGGTAGCTGACAGGGAATTCAAGTCCCTTCTGGCATTTTGAAGTTCTGTAGCTACAAGACCTTTTGCAAAGTCAACAATTCCCCACGCTAATGCAAGAACTAAGTTTAGTCAATAACTGTGGTTTTCACACTGTTTAACTCCCTAAACATCCTAAAAACAATACCAACAGCAATTCTCAAAAAGCAGAGCAATTTTGTCAAAAGGGGTGTAATTAAAAGCACTTTCCAACCAGCAGAGAAATTGGAGACTTTGATTTGCAATTTCCCAACATGACCCGTTTTTCTGTCTGCTAAAACACAAAAGACAAATAATTACCCTGGCAAGTTTTGAATAGTTCTTAGCAAAGATTATCACAATGACAGCACTGACAACAGTAAAAACATTTTAATATTTGTTTGTTAAGACTCCCAAGTGGCAAATAGGGTGAAGTGGACTGTGGAAATGATTTCTGAAGAAGACAATCTAAGAAATAAAACAGCAGAAAGTAAGCTGATGTGCCATCCCAGACGTTTGAAGTGAGTTTTCTTTTTTTTAAACACTACAATAAAACAAATAGTGCATGTTGCCACACATGCTAAAATAATCATGCTACATGATAACCACCGTGACACTCATTAGGAGATTTATTCAACATAATGATGATTGTAAGAATAATCTGAAGCATTTTGTGTTGCATTGTACTAAACTGTAAAGGCATTGCACTTCTTTTTCTCATGTACTGGTTCTGTATCGACACTGAGACAACAGCATGCTGCACAGTATATTCAGAGTTACTATCAACTAATCCAATCAACTGACAAGTATCTATGATGGAAAAAGAATGAATGTAAAGCCATTTTACACATTTAAATATTCTGTTTTTGTAAAGCTAAATAAATAAAAGTCTGATGTCAACCTCCTGTATTAAGAATAAAGTATTTGTCCAACATAACTCTCTCATCTTCCAATAAATCAGAATAGTATTCCGTTTATAGTATATTATCTATAGAATAGAATAGAATATACTTTATTAATCCATATAACCACCTATTAATATTAATATTATATAATAAATATATACTTCTCAGTGCTAGAACAAGTTAGATGCTCAGCTTGGAATGGTTTTTGTGCTTCACTCCTCTTAGACTCTGAAACTGCAACAAAAACAGTGAGTTGTTTTGTTCCACTGTAGTTGTGTATGCTGTCAACACCACTCAGGTTTTGGACATATTGACACACAGAGCCGGGATTCACTGAACTAAAACCAGACCAAGCCAGGCCCTCCACTGACACTGATAAGCAGCACTGAACAAATCCTAACAATATTGACTTGCAGATACAGATATCAAATAATACAAAGGATCAGCTTGATGGCTATTTACAATCATCAGTTTTATTCTGATCTGGCAGGAGAAGCAGGCCTGATCATGAATATGTATGAGCTCATCATCAGACCAAAGAGACTGATACTGTACTTTGTAGACTAAGTCAACCATCTGACATCTGGGGCTTTGGGAATAAAGCCTGACTGTATTCATGCAGTGGCTCTCTGAAAGTCTTAGAAGTAGTTTTTACAGGACAATAAACTACAGCAGCTGTTTAAGACTGGTGAATAAAAATGAAAAACAAAAATACAACACAACATACACTGTTTGCTTAGACTTCAGGTGGTAAAAAGAGTCTGCTGTGCTTCAGTGATGGAGGCCGGTGCTCTAAATGCAGGACACAATACCAGATATAAAACACACACATGGTTATTCTCATACACTGTGCTGGAGTTCTCAACAGGCCTGGAAAATAAAACCCGACCGGCCCAACCAGCGGGTCTTGAAGCCTGGACCTGACGTGGTCTGGCCTGATACGTCATTATTGCGTTCTAATATACAGGTTCACTTGATAAGAATAGTGATGATGAAACTACGTAGAATGAAATACCAAAATTATACATTCTTCTGTTAGTAGATAATCATCACCAAAATAAACAGTGCTGATTCAGTGCATTACACAATAAACAACACACAGTAATACCAGGAAGCAAATGTGGATGTCCAGCTCATCATTTGAACTGAACTGAGGACAGATGTGTTTTTTTTTTAAAAAGTAGTAAAGTGGATGTGAGCTAGGTCTTCAGAGCTGAAACTTCAGAGAAGGCTCCGATACGAGAAGGCCCCAGCTGAGGACACTGTGTCCTGTGTTGCTGGAAGTGTCCCCAACACAAATTGCAACCATGCATGTTATCTTGTGCAAAAACTCCTCCTATTTCAGACCATTTAAAAGCTGCTTCTATCACAGAGTGTCTGCTGCACCCTGGAACAAACAAGCGCATATGAATATTGAATGACGGGAAAGTCGGCAGGAGACGGACTAAAACCATGTAGCTGAGGTTGTGAAGCAGGATCTGTTGTCACATGAGATACTTGCTTTAAGCACAAAAACATGAAGACGGTCAAAACCTGCGCAAGATAACACAGTCAGCTGTCTCCACCGGTTACTACACACTAACCACAGACTCTTACATCAGATGACGCCATAGCTACAGTATGCTTGGCTTCTTTCAGTAATGACAATAAATATGGAGAGAGTGCATTCTGTTAAAGGGATAGTTCAACATTTTGGCAAATTGGCCCATTGCAATCCCTATAGTTTTAGGAGTAGGTTCGTTACCTTTAATTGTCAGTGCAAGCTATTTTTAGAACGGCGGAGCAGAGCCGTGAGCTGCTCAGAGCTACGCTACGCAGGCTAATGGGATTTCTTGGTTTCCCTCATCAAACTCATCAAACACACAATCCAACAACTCCAAAACCTTCTGGTGGACAAGTTGTGACCTGCACATTCACCACACTATGAGATAATAACAGAACGTTACCAAACAGAGTTGTTTTCAAGGCAAATGCAGAGACTGCTTGCTGAAAAACTGCCCCCAATGGGAACACGCATCAGCGGTTTTGCATGAATTTACCTAAAAAACAACTCCATCTCGTAACATTCCATTATTATCTCATCTTGGGAAACCAAGAAATCCCATTAGCCTCGGTAGCGTAACTCTGAGCAGTGAACCAACTCCTAAAATGTTGCCAGATTATTATGGCAATGGACCAAAATGTTGAACTATCCCTTTAATGTTAGTTCAGAACTCTTGACAGCAAAATGTGTGAAAAAACATTTGATAAAAAGGTTCATAGAACTAATATACTGCAATAGGAAATGACAGGTCTGATTTCAATTGTCAATTAGCACCAAGACATCAGCGCCAGCTTCTAGTCCAACACAACTATATAAGAAGTGAATTTGTAAACATTATACATAGGGACTACACTTCTTGGCAGATTATAGATACAATTTGGTTTAAAAAAAAAAAAAAAGTAGATCATCAGAGACTCAGACATGTGAGTTTTCAGTGGTTAATGACACAGAGCAGAAGTGACTGTATCATGAAATGCTGGCAGTGGCAAACTGAAAAGGTGGGATTAATTAAAAATAATGAGCTGCGTGGGCTGTGCCAGTCACATAAGCAACTAATATCATGAACTTTTATCGCAGTTTAATTCGACATTTTTCCAGTGGAAGAAGTTTCACAGCTGGCAACCAGCAGCCATCTGTAAACGTAAGAAATATCTCTCCTTCACCTTCAGATAGTTAGTTTGATTTGTTTCATGATTGGTTTTATTGATTCTTGAATACATAAGAAATAACAATTAAATGTAGTTTTTTTTGTAGTTTTTCCTCATTATCAACATCCTATCCTCTTATTTGTGCTACATTATTGTTCAGTCTGCTTGTGACAGAATAAATAGGCTGCACCTGATGAATAAACTTTGTTGCTTCAGTCGGAGACAAGCATTATGGGAGGAAATATTACCAATGCCCATAAAAGGAAAGAAAATACAAAGCCCCGAGTTCATATATTTCTATAATGTTCCTGCAGGGACTTCAGCCTCTAGTGGAGCTTTGTGCCTTCACCTTGACATGCTTTTCACTCATTCAGTGCCATTCATAATTATAACTATGCCATTAAACAATAGCTCTAGTTCTCAGTCGTTCAATCTTCATTTTATACCATGCAATTTTTTTAGAGCTTTTTTGTTCTCCATGCAAATGAAAGAAGTGCAGTAATTATGAGAGGGAAATCATTTCATTGCTGATGTACACTGGGAGTTTGTCTGCAACACAGCGCGGTTTCCACTTGTTCCTCCATTCACACACAGCAGGGAATAGAACGCTATCATGCAAGACACTGGGATCAGCATCAGAAGCAGTCTCAGCTCATGGACAGTTTGACATGTGGACAGGAGCTGGCCGCCGGTCCAGCAGCCTTCACTTGCATTTCATGTTGCCAGCTCGGTGTGTGTGTCATGTCCACAGGCTGTCCACACACAACATTAAGACTTTGCCAGTTGGTTGCTAAAGACCGAATTTTAAACGTTGAGCGTTACATGATTTGGTGCAGTGAAAACATGCCACCACTGGATGATTCTCATCACCAACAGCCGTAAAAACGAAAGGGCCCCCCTGCCCTGCATTGTGGCCCCTGGAGGCTGCAATTATGCCCCATTATACGGCATGGTAATAAGGAGTTGGACAAAATGTACAGCATATTGATGGTGCTGCCAAAACAAAGACCACAGGGTCCTTAAAATCCAAAGTGTTCACCCCCTCTGGAAGATGAGCTTCATGGAAATCTGCCAAGGCACAGAGGAAATTTCCCAGGCAGCTTCATGTTGGAGCGAAGGTAGCGCTGTGGGAACACTCGAGTAGCCAAAATGCAACAGAGTCATCCTCTGGCAAGTACCACTGTACGGCAGTCAACTATGTCTAGTGCCTACATGGAAATCCTGCCCTGAACATTGGGCTTGAGGAAAGTTTGGAACATTGGAATATTAAGATTCACAAACGTCCACCTGACGCCACAAATATCCACCATTGATTTCTATGAAATCATGATTAGTCGTCTTTTATCACACTTTTGACAAGCCTACAGTACAACTGTGAAATGAAATGACTGGCATCTCCACAGCTGGAGGCCACTAACGAGGCAAAAACACAACATGCATACACACAATACACACACCGAACCGATACATGTGAATGATATTTACTCCACACATTGACTTGTGTCATAACACACCAGTGTTGGGCACGTTACTTTTAAAAAGGAATTTGTTTTAGTTCAGTGTTGGGAAAGTTCACTTTCTACATGAACCAGTTCAAAGTTTAGTTCACAAATTTCAAAATGAACGACTTCAGTTCATAATCCAAAATTTTTAAATAAGTTCCCAGTTCCAAAAATGAACTTTTTTTCCCCAATATGTTGCTGCAAGCTATTTAAAAAAATATTGCCACAGCCCATATAGAACCACAGACAGCAATTACTTTATCAGATTTAACACTGAAACTATATGTCAGATTTCATCTTCATATCCACTTTTGAATCCTTATCCAACCAATTTATATCAGCGGTGTGACACTGTGGTGGCTGCTGTTGCCAGATTGGCTGGTTTTTCCACTACATATTAAACCCTGTTCACGCTGTTTTAGCTGCGTTTTCACCTGGAAGGCTCTATGGAAATCTGGCACACTCTCGAACAAAGTCATACTGTGAGAGAGCGCCGTTCACAAATGGCAGAATGAACGCGCAGGCACAACACTGATAGTTACTAGTTACTTTCCCCAAAAAGTAACTGAGTTAGTAACTGGATTTTATTGTCAGTAATGGTAATGGGGTTGTAACGGGGGAAACTGTAATTTTTTGGATTACTCACTACTGAAAAAGTAACGCTGTTATTTTATTACACTATTATTCCCATCAGTGTAACACACATTACACTGTTGCTGATGTGGGTCACGTGCATCGTTAGCAGAGGAGGTATTACACACCCAGACCATGTGCCATTTGTCTTAACAGTCTCTCCTCATCTCGACTAGGTGCTTCCGCTCACATAGGACCAACAACTACCTGGTATTAAGGACTTTTAACAATTGTACCTTATTGCCATTTATTAGAGCAGCTACTCTATAAATGAGTTACAAGCAAGCCGAGAGGAGAAACATGCTGGGTTTATAAATCATGTTGGCACTTTTAAAATGATTCTTTTCTTTGGTGTCTGACACGTGAGCCGGGGCTATTATAATATCTCATGTGTCGGTTACTGATAGATCGTTTACTCAGAATATCTTGGAGAGCACAATAGCGCAACAATGCTGCAACAGTGCTGTGTTTCCAACACTAAACAGGATTAGTGTGACAGTGAGAGGTTGAGGGAGGGAGGGGCGGTGAAGGGATAGAAAGAGAGAGAGAGGGAGAGAGAGAAGCCCCTAAGTGAGTCTTTCATTTGTATGCCAGTGGATGGCTGAGAGGTGTGTTGTTAAAAGATAAGGACTGGCCTCTGAGGCCACTGAAGACTAACAGAGGGCCTGGCACTGCATGTTACAACAGCAGTATCACAGCCGCTCCACTGTGCTCTACAATACATTGTAACAGATAGGATGCCACTGACACCCAGAGCAGGCAGGATTTGTTTCCCGCACACTATACTAAATCCAAATGAGTGCAACATCACACCGTCCTCCTCCTCACACCCTGAACTCTGTGAAGAAGTGCACCTGCTGCGCGGCCCGAGCTAAAAAACCCGCAAAGTGTCACTAAATGCAAAGCAAGAAAATTAAGCAAAATCAGAAGAAGAGGAAGAGCCTTGTTCTTCCGAGACGGCTAAATTGCGATACCATCTGTTCAAAGGGGAAAAAAAATGCCTCGCCTCCATACAGCTGTGCCACACGCTGCTCTTAACTCCTTAACAATAAAAGCAAAATAACACCCCATGATATTGCTCTAAAGAAAACAAATAATCTAGCGCTCGCAACCCTTGGTCATCTGTCTTGGTCTGAAATTTCTCAAAGTAGTTACGTGTCATTTATTCAGCTTTTCCTGCCAGCATATTTCACAAAGCTGAACAGGCTGGAATTTGCTGAAGCTCTTCCGCTGCAGGGGTTGAAATACTACTCAGGCTATTAGATTGAGGATGCCAAAAAGTTGGCCCCATGCATCACGTTGAAGTATCACTACTCTGTGTTACGCTTGACAAATGTCTTGGCTTTTTTTTTCCCTGTTCTGTTATTTTACCACCTTTGGTTTTGATCTTAGCCAAGTTTTGAATAAAGCCTGTTTCCATCTGCCAAGTATTATCTGAGGAATTCTTGTCATCTATGAATTAACCCTGCGGAAACACATCTGCACTGGAAATGTAATATCACTGCATCTGATGCAACTTGCTGTACTTGACTGTACTTGCTGCTGTGCAGAGCGGTGGTGGGGGTGGTGGTGGAGGTGGTGGGGGCTACAGAGTGTTTGAGGGAGGGGGGGGCGATCTGGGCCAAAAAGATCATGTGACAATCTTTAAGGATCGATTCTCAATCCATGATTTGAATTGTTAACATCCCCACAGAGTTAACTTGACTCATATGATCGTATGATATGTTGTACATACATACTGTTGCTCAGATACAAAACATGCCTCTTAATCTCTGATTCCTGATTCCTGTGTCCTATGTCACTTTAATTTATTCTGAAAGTCAGATTCTGCTGCTTCTGAGGGTCCCTCGACCCAAAGATGTCTTCTTAAAGTGCTGTATTTTATTTTGAAAGTTCAGTCAGTCCCCAGCAACTCCTCCGTCTTGGACAACAGCTGCTGGTGGTTGTTGGTTCTAATTCTGCTCAGCTGCAGAACATGTACTACATCTACCACTTAGGTACAATGTGGAAGAGCAGGACAGAGACTGCTGTCGCCAGCTACAGTTAGTTTGGCTAACCATTTAGCCAGTAACAATAGACTGGTTAGCAGTGATTGGCATTTAAAAAATAAACATGTTACAAAAGAATCTTCAATTGACATGATTTGTACAATTTATCTGTAAAGGAGATCATATTTCAAAAAATATTGCTCTCCCTCGTTTAAATAAGGGACTTTTGCTAATTAGCATTAAATTAGCATTAAAGGAGACATATTCTGCCCCCTTTCCACAAATTAAAATAGTTCCCAGGTGTCTTAAAGACATGTCTGTGACATGCTTCAGTCAAAATAAATGCAAATGAACCACTGCTTGCCCTACCCCTTCTACCAGTACCAGGTAGGGGTGGGGTTATGCAAATTTGAAACCTAGTTACATCACTGGAAGACAACTGAGGGAACAGCTCGTAAAATCACATCAATTCCAATCTAGGGAGCCTGAAATTACAGATTTCTTTTTTCTCACATTCTGGGGCTGTAAGGCAAGACAAACACCTAAATATATGTTAAAGAGCCTTCAAAAAGTGATATTTCCATAACATGTCCCCTTTAACGAGAAAGTGCAGCTGAGGTTGTGGGCAAAGCACTGGTGGCATTAGAGGAGGTGGCGTGGTTTATAGTTCAGACACCATGAATGTCCATCCATCCAGCCATCTCTATGATAACATTTGTGCTAACCATCTTGTCTAAAATATTTAGCTGGTAAGAGAAGATTTGTCCTGTTGTTGGTTCTACATGAAAGGTCGGGGGATCACCAAACTCATTAGGTCTGATCCTCTGGACACCATAAATGTCTGCACCAAATTTCACGCAGGTCCATCCAATAATCACTGAGCTGTTTCAGTCTGGACCAAAGCAGCGGAGTGACCCACACTGACACTGCTATTCCTCCAGTCAGGCTGCTAGCATGGCTAATGAAAATAATTTGCACCACAAAAACAAATTACAGCCGTGTTTTCCCTACAAAAAAATTAATAGGGAATTACTGAGATGTGCAATTTGCAGAAGAAATTATAAACGATTCACATTTGCAAGAGATAAAATATAATTTAATTTTCCATGCAATCTTCCCATTATTACAAATCACAGGTTTTGTCCCATTTGAAAAGGTTTCAATCTTATCTTCATGACTGGTCTTGTCTGCCGCACCAGTTGGATGCAGCTTCTTTATGACTGTATCTGAAATATTTTCCCAACCATTACACTCAATTTAGATGAAAATGGCTACAAGGACAGTGCCATAGAGAACACGACTCAATTAACAATGCTTGGCTCTCTACAGGGCTGGACAAGCAGAGAAGTGCCTGAGGGGGATGAGTTTTTTTTCTCTTTTTTTTCTGGAAATGCTGTAACAGTCAGCAAGGATTCACAATGCTCAGAACGGATTATTGTATCCGGAGGATTTAACATAAATAATGCAGCCCACGTGCGTTGCACACTTCTTGGTCTTCTCTCTCAAAGGAATTAAGCTTGTGTGTAAACAGAGACAAACACAGTCACATGAACATCCAGCTCTAGATTTAGCACGGAAGTGGAAGTTCTGCTACTTTGATTAGCCACTTTGATCAGTTTCCACGTTGGCAGTGTTCAGACTGCAACAAAAAGACGACACGCGTTCTTGTCTCCGAATTGAGAATTACATCATTTTTAATTCTTCTCCAATGGGATTAGCAGCAGGTAACACAGAGATCTCAATGCGCCTAATGAATTACATGAAATGAGATTTGGCTGCAATCATAGTAACCATTCAAGACTGATGGGGCTGCCAAGAATGGATCATTGGATAATAACATTTCTGTGATTTTGTTTGGTAACAATTGGATTCAGAGTAATTTGATACTGATACTTCTAGTACAAACAGAAATTCAACATAGGTGGATTATGTCAACCATCAAAAACAAACATCCAGACAAAGATACTGTACTCCCATGTGTCATCATGACAGTAATCAGCCAGAGGTAACCCAGGTCTGCTGTCTTTTGTCTGAACCAGAGAGAAGAAGAAAAAGCGCCTCCAGCAGAACAAATGTTTTGGCCCGTGGCGATGCGATGCAGCAGAGAAGAGCGGCGGCGGGGAACATGCATATGAGTGAATGCTAAGCAGTGATAAATAAAGGCGACAAATGTGAACCAGAAACATGCCTTTGTCATTTCATTGATGAATACAAGCGTCTATTTGTCAGCAGCCGATGGAGAACACTTGTCCCGGGATGGTGATAGATCCAGATAATACAGAGCAACTCATTCAGCCTCTAATTTGCAGCGATGTGGTTCGATTTATCATCTGGCAGATGCCGGGGGTCCCCTCCTCCCCCCCTCACACACACACACACACACACACACCTCACCCCCCACTCAGATACACAGGTGCAGGTGTCGGGGGATGCAGTTTACAACTGTGACAATGATGGGAAACAGCTGGTCCAAGAGTCATTCTCTACGACCTCCACGCATTTGAATTGCAACCTCTGAATAAACCTGTCACATGTGGTTAGGTATGGGCTGCTGGGGCAATTTTCCAGCGTAGGGCCACCTCCTCTCTCCCTCTATCTGCTAAATATGCCACGTTGACGCCGGAGTCCCTGGGGAACTTGCCTTGACAGTGCGGCAGGAGGACTCTCTTGGCTAATGCACAAAGGCTCTGACTCTAAGCCTAATATATTCATCTCTGGCAGGTGTTGATATTACAGCCAGGCCCCCACAAGACTGTGCAGGTAAGCTACAGGACTAGATCACAATAATGCCTACAATAACAAATTCACACACTTTATGCTAACACATTATGTATCCACGGAAACAAGTAAATATGGTGGGCCATCCTTGCTGCATTCTATTCAGAGCAGTTTCATCTTGATTATCAAGAGCAGCTGAGTCTGTACACTGATATAGGTGCATATCAATAAATTAGAATATCATGGGAAAGTTTATTTATGTCAGTAGGCTATATTCCAAAAGTGAAACTAATACATTATATAGATGCATTACACACAGAATGAAACATTTGTGTCTTTATTTATTCAATTTCTTTGAATTCTAATGATTATGGCTATGAAGACCTAAAATTCAGTATCTGAAAAAAATATATTATAAAATATATATATATATATATATATATATATAAAAGACCAATTTAAAAAAGCATTTTTAATATGGAAATGTTGTCCTTCTGAAAAGTATTGTCCACCATAACTTGGTTGGGGCTATTTGACTTGAACTACTGAAATGGACTTTTCCATGATATTCTAATTTATTGAGATGGACCTGTACATATTATTTGACTGAAGTTGAACCACAGTTCATTCAATGTCCCCTTGTTAAAGTTTTGCAGAATTCTCATTAAAATGACACAGGCTTAGCAGTCATTCATGCTTTGCAGCGTAGGCATGGATAAACAGACAAGTACCACTTTGATACTGAAGAAACTCAAACACTCGACAAGTGTCAGTGAAGTTATTCATTATAAGAAACATTTATTCTCTGTGATTTCTAAGATTATGCATGAGTTTGCGTCTGCGATGGATATCGAAACAGTGTCTGATTTGTCTCCCTGAGCTGAGTGTCATGATGACCTTTGGTGCTTTATCTGCTACCTGTGTTGGTGCAGGCCAAATCAACAACCAGACAACAACAATAACTTCCAGTGTTTTTTTTAGGACACAACAACAAGCCTGACCTCCTCAGCCCTCACTGTGTCTTTTCCCTCACGTCTCGCCCTCCTCCTTTATTCTCCAGCCCCTGCCTCTGGGGAGCCACATGTTGCAGTTTGCAATCCTCTGATCCAGATTAACTGGGACATTTGTCAGCAGAAAGAGAATTTCATGTAGAATCTTAAAAAATATATGTTTTAAACAAGTCTTTGGGAAATCTCAAAAGCTGGACAAATAAGACATTAACTGTCTTTACAGATGCAGAAAGAGGTAAATGTTGGTTTAGGAAACTGAGACATTTGGTTAAGGTTATAATAAAATATAGCGAATGACACACACTCCTGCTCAGACACTAAACACCAACTCTTAGTCTTAGTCTTGTCAGCAGCAAAATGGCTCACACTTACTCACACTTGTCTTGCTGTTAGTCATCGAGGGACGACTACACTCGCTCCTGTGTCAGCGTTTTCAGATTTATCTGTTTTGTATCTCCCAAAACGATTAACATCTTAATTGAATGTAAACAGACTCACATGCTTTGTTGACTCTTGACATTTTACTGCTGTGAATATTAAAGGGATAGTTCAACATTTTGGAAAATTGGCCCATTGCCATAATCCCTATAGTTAGAGGAGTATAGGTTTGTTACCTTTAATTGTCGGTGCAAGCTATTTTTAGAACGGCGGAGCAGAGCCGTGAGCTGCTCAGAGCTGCGCTACGGAGGCTCATGGGATTTCTTGGTTTCCCTCATCAAATTCATCAGATACACAATCCAACAACTCCAAAACGCTCTAGTGGACAAGATGTGACCTGCACATTCACCACGCTATGAGATAATAATGGAACATTACAAGACAGAGTTGTTTACAAGGTCAATTCATGCAAAACCGCTGATGCGCGTTCCCGTCAGGAGCAGATTTCAGCAACCAGTCTCTGTATTTACCTCAAAAACAACTCTGTCTGGTAACGTTCTGTTATTATCTCATAGCGTGGTGAATGTGCAGGTCACAACTTGTCCACCAGAGCGTTTTGGAGTTGTTGGATTGTGTATTTGATGAATTTGATGAGGGAAACCAAGAAATCCCATGAGCCTCTGTAGCGTAGCTCTGAGCAGCTCACGGCTCTGCTCTGCTGTTCTAAAAATAGCTTGCACCAACAATTAAAGATAATCAACCTACTCCTTAAACTATAGGGATTATGGCAATGGGCCAATTTGCCAAAAATGTTGAACTATCCCTTTAAAGTGGAATTTCACTAATTTTACACATGTGGATCAGTTTACATGTCACAAGGAGTCCTGGTATACTAGGATAAACATTATGGTGCTGATGCTAGACATGTATACTCACATATTCTCCATACGTGTCCTGAACTATGGGAGGAGCCGGTCGGTATCCGGCAGCCGGTGGGGCGCCTCTGGCTCTCTGCACCCCCCTCCCTCTGGAGGATGGAGCCCGGCTGGGTGGGGCTCCTCTGGGTGCTGCTCCTCGGGGCACCGCCGCATGCAGGGGAGGAACCCCTCCTCGACTCCTGACACAAGACACAAACATCCCCAGGTTTAGATCAAAGAGTCTCATTTGGATTTAATTCTTGTTATTCTGTTAATTATTGGAGGGAGAACTAGTTTATATGACACACAGTATATTCTCCACATATCCACACAACACGTTCATCTGAGAAAGCATTAAAAGATACTATTACAAGGACATCATTATATATCATCAATATGAGATGTCTCCTGTGTTCCACGTCTTCATGATGAGGTGCTGTAATTTATTATGTTTGGAGTCAAGCTGCCTCGTCTGCTTCCACTTCCAGTAAGTGATTTCCACCAAGTCGATGACTTTGACGATGAATTTGATACATTCAGTGTCAGGTTTATGTGAGTAGGTGGAGAAAGAGAGGAACAGTGAGGATGGAGGGCAGGTTCCTCCAGTCGAGAGAAAGTGAGTCACGTTCATTACTCAAAACACAGCTTGTCTTGTGGCTGAATTGCTTTTTCTTGCCTATAAAGGAAAATGTAGAAGAAAAAAATGTTTTTTTTGTGCCAGCTCAGTGATGGATGTTTGTTGATTTTTTTAAAGGTCCTACATTGTATAAAAGGTAGGTTTGCACACTTGTTTGATTATAATGCAGGTTAGGGTTATTTATTAATAGAGTGGAAGAAGATTAATACACAGCTTGTATTCAGAAACGGAGCCTTCCAACAAACCGTCAGGACTTCTGTAACGTTGTGATGTCACAACAAACCCCTCAGGCCCCGCCCACTCACACCCACTGTCCAATCTTGTAGGATTTGGTGTCTGTTTTTTTATTTGTCATCTATATATGATATTTCTATTCCGCCAATCAGAATACAAGCTCAGAGCCCCCTTTGTTCTGATTGGATCACTGACCTGATGTTTTGAGAGCTCCAGAAAGAAGCCTGCAAGAGATGTAAAACTACACTGACAAGCACAAATACAGTAGCTATATCTTCTAATGGATATCAGTAGTTTTTTTGTTTCTTTTTTTTTAGAATACAAAAAGTGGAAAATGTGAGGCATTTAAATAAAAACATGCATTAGTACTCAGAGGGAATGGCATCAAACAGCAGAGTTTTCAGCAATTGTTGTTAGATATTGTAGAGCACATTTCTGAGATTGATTTCCCCTTTAATATTTAAGTAAACAAGCATGTCTGTCTGCAGAGAAATAGCTACTGTTACTGCTGAGATACTGATCTCTACTGTCATCCAGATGAATTAACACAGGACCCAGAGTCAAACCTGCTCTGTAATCAAAATGGAAGCAAAGTCAAGCTGCTCTGTTGGAAATCAAAGGCAGTCTGACCTTGTGGTTTGGTAAAATGTTGTCTGGGCTTTTTACACCGACTGAGCTTTCTTTCAGAAGCAGTTAACTGATCTGAAGCAGCAGCAAAAAACCACCAAGGTTGCTCTCCAGGTCATTTTCTTTCTGTGCTTTCCATTTCAGCTGTCAGCACACAGCATTGGTGAGACATCACACATTTGGGACAGAAGGATAAAAAAAAGGAAATCTTTAATTTTCTGACTAACAAGGACAGTGGTGGATGTTTACTTGATAGAAATTGGACCACCCTCAAGCAGAGAGAGAGAGAGAGTACTGAGAGTCGATTGTCCTTTAAGAGCTGGACTTCATTTCCACCAGCAACTCTAGTCAAAGTCAAAGCAAAGAGGAAAAGGTGACGCTACAAAGTCTGCATGCAAAGCTCCATCAAAATCCAACACGTGTTAGTGTGAATATGCAATAAACAACACACGACTTCCTGTGCAGGAGCCTGTGGGACTTCCCGTCTTATCACACTTGCATTAGGCATGGTAAATGCTAATTACAGTGTAATTTAAAACACAGCCAATTATATTCTGACTCAGAGCAATACAAACACCCCATCTCTGTGACCTTGTTTATCTCAAAATCTGATGAAACGAAGTGTGTTTTCTTTTATAAACACAAAGAACAAACAAATGCTTTGTGTTTTTTTTCCCCTTCTATTTTTAAAGCCAAAGCATCAACACACACAGTGTAAAAGTCTTGTAATGGCCATGAGTATTTTCTATCTGCAGACTTGTGAGGTCTCAGAGGAGTCTGCATTAGCGTGGTTTCACAGGGATAGCAGGAAGGCAAGCATCTACTAATGATCATTAGCATATAAAGGTTTTTATGCAAATGTGGCTCAGCTTTGCTAATGTTTATGGACACCAGTCACTGCACCATGGTACCACTGTGACACTGTTTAAAATTTACCGGCTCTTTCTCCTTTAAGTTGCAGCATATTGGGACCACCCTCAGATTTAACATGGCATCATCACATCATGGCACAAACACGGTGAATGTTCTCCTACAAGCATGGACTGGTTTACTCAAGCACTGTTGATAAAATAAAAGCCCACATATCAGAGACCATTACTGTGGCTCTCCACGGTTCATAGGCCACGACATGACCACTCTGTTTCTATAACACTCCAGCAGGAAGGGGCGGGGGCTGATGGTGAGATGTCATTTCGCTGGAGCCTTGTGGTTGTAAATATGAGTAGGAAGTATGGGACATTTCTGACAGGTGCGATATCTACTTCTTGGCAAAAACAAATGCAGAGGTGTTTACAACCTGATGCCAAAAGCCTGCAAACAAACAGCTTAGTGTAAATAAAATCCAATCAGTGCAGCTATGTAATAAGTTCTAATCCTCAAGTTTTTTTTCATGAAAATGAACTTCTGATACAGACAGTTTCAAGAAAGGAGGACCGGTGATTAGAGTTTAAAGGTGGAGCTGGCAGGATTTTCCTAATGAAAATAAAATATAGACTTAAGCATAAGAAATCCGGCTTAATTATCACTTCTACTCATGTGATAGTCAATGTGTCTGGCGACTAGGACTAAAGAACTGCTGCCGTGAGCACAGAAATCTATAGGGTGTGGGCCAAGCCTGAGTGGCAGAGCCACCGAGGTGACTGTGGCTCAGCAGCCCAGACGGATATTGGTGTGAAATGCCGGCCTGAACCGGCCCGCCGTTGGGTCGGGTCGGTTCGGGTCAGGGCCGGGCTTGGGCTCGGGCTCGGGCTGAGAATCTAAACTCTACCCACCACTCCGACATACCACCATTCCGACATGCCATCGTCCCACCATTCCAACAAGGCTTTCAATATAAGGAAATGTGCGTTACTCAACAGGTGACTCCCGCCTACTTATCTGGACTCTATCTATCTGGCCCGTCTAGCCTCTACCTGGTCTTTTTAACCAACTTAACCAACTCCTTTCTTCATTGCCTAAGCCCAACCAGTGCAAAATCTTTTGGGGAAAAAAATACGCTATTACAGTAAAGGAATTGTCAGAAAGGCAGGATGTTTAAAAAAAGAAGAAAAGAAATAAGAAGAAAGAAGAAATAAATACTGTCATTCCGACCAAAGGAGGCAGGAATTGTAGGAAAGGCAGGACATTTGATAGAAAACTAAGTGTTGCCATTTAGACAATTAGAGGCCTATGTCGGATGGGATGTCGGAATGGCAGTTGCCTCCCGGGTCAGTCCTGACAACTTTTGTCAGGGGCAGGGGGCGTGGCAGGAGGGGCCAAAATTGAATGTTGTGTTTGCAAACTGCAACGAACAAACCTACAGACTATACCTTTAAATCCATGCTACTGATCTCATCTGCAATGGTGCAACCTTCAACCTTCATTCCTTCTCATTCATTAGACACACTGCTTATCCTATTAGGTCTACAGAGGTCAGTTCCAGCTGACACTGGACCAGTGTTGGGGTACACCATTATCATGTCGCACCAAACAACCACTCACACCTACAGTTCATTTAGATTCACCTATTAACCTGCCAGTGTTTGTATTGTTGGAGGAGACTGGAGTAATTGGAGGAAACCTACACTAGAACAAGGACAACATGCAGACTCTGGATGTGACTAAATGTGTTGAGCAGCATCACTGGTGCAATTAGTGTTCATAAGTCAAATCTACTGCTGGATAAAAGTGGATTTTTTTCTTTTCTCACCATATGTTCGAGCGGCACCCTGAGGAGACAGCACCCTGCTCAGTAGCCCTCTGGTTGCTTGACAACCCCCTAGTCCAGCTTGTTTACTATTAAACTAACTCGTTAATAAACCACTACAAAGACATAACACCACAGAAACAGAGTATAATTAGCTGATATGTGGAAAACAGAAGGGTGAGGATAGGTAATGAGAATAATATAGGAATAAAAATAGTAAATAAGTAAAATTTATGAATGGAGACAGGCATTGGGAGAGTGGCCAGTAAAAGAAAGGGAGATAATGGGTGGAGGAGTTTGGTATAGAAGTCTTCCCTGTCTTGTCCAGGTGGTTTAACACAGAAAACAAACTATAGTTCTCGATAATTCACCAATCATCTCCTCACCGTCATGCCAAGGAAGGGTTTGGGAGAACTTATGAGTCATCAAAACACTTTAGGAGTTCCAGGGAGCTCGTCATTGTAAACCATTGGATGTATGATGTGAACACGGAAGAACATCTCGCAGCAAATCTGGCGCATGCGCACAACAAACATCAACAGAGCCACTGGGAGCTACTGCTACAACAAGGCTTGAATCTTTTTGGACGATTCAAAAGTGAGCACTATCCGCCACCATTATATGGAAATTTGTTGCCAGCCGGACCCCCACCCCCCTGGAACTCCTAAAGAGTTTTGATGACTCTCCAAAACTCCAAACCCTTCCTTGGCATGACGGTGAGTAGAAAATTGGTGAATTATTGATTTTGGGTGAAGTATCCCTTTTAAACAAGCAGACATTCGCAAAATTTTGCAGAGTGACAAAAAAAAATTTAACTGTAATGCTTTACTGTAGGTTTTAGTTTTATGCCAATCAGGATTTCTCATCTCTGTAATTCCTGCTGAAGTCTGCACACAGTCAGCACGGTTAGAAATATCAGGGCTCGTTTTTCTGCCTTCACTGCCGTTCATTCTTGTAGAATATGAAAAACATCTTCTACAGAGAGAGATAGAGAAGTCATCAGGAAGTCTTTGTCTGGTTTAAGTTTTTATTTCAGTGTTGTGCCCTGTATCAGTTTGTACGGGGACATTATGAGCCACTGTGTTCGCTGTCAGTCAACACCGACGCCGACAAGGTCTTAAATAACAAAGGAGGTCGTTTGTCAGTGCAGAACAGCCCATTTGACTTTTACAAAAACCAATTGTGGGAGTGACTTTACTGTTAATGTGACTCTGAGGACCTAAAACACAAAAAAATAAACAGCAGAAGTTGTTCGACTTTCATTGAGTGATTTTAAGACAGAGTAATAAATACTCTGTCATTCCTTGTTATTTTAATTAATGTTTTTCAATCATAATGAGACACAGCCCAATTAATATTGTTTAATTAACAAGCACAACTTCAGCACAATAACTAATAAATCTTACCATTAAAACATGAACAAAATATTTACAAGAAATGAAATTGACCTGCTATTGGAGGCTGAGCTGCACATTCCCTCCGGTCTGCATGGATCAGACGCAGTGGGAAATCACTGCAGAGGTGGTTATGTTGTGTGTCTTGGCCTCGGACAGACGACTCCTCATGGCCAATTTAATATCACTCTGAAGGCTGAGCCTGCACTCTGCAGCAGCACTGGAGACTGAACTACCAGCACCAGCTCACAGCAGAAAGTCTGCTACAATACCAGTCATCTATATGGGATTATTGACAGCAAAAACCTTTCTGATTTTTCTAATGACAATTGAAGGTCCCATATTTTACATTTTCCCTGTGTTTTATTTTAAGTGTTGATGCATAAGAACATATTTTTGTGGTTTTAAGAACAAAAGAACATCTCAGTGTAGTTTCACATCTCCGCTCTCTGGAGCTCTTCAACAACAGGTCACTGAGCAAATCAGATGAGAGGAGGTTCTGAGTCTGTCTTCTAACCGGTTGCCTGTTTACTGAACCATCAAGTAACAACACAGCAGCTGTCTGGTAAACTCTCAGAGAAACCAAATCCTGCAAGGTGGGATGGTGGCTCCAGCTGGGCTCAGGGCATGGCTGAGAGGCCATGATGCTCTGTTGTGACATCACAAAGTTACACAAGTGGAAATGGCTCAATTTCTGGATACAGGCTGGGTGCATTTGTCTGTGGACCGAGCACTTTGATTACACAACATGTCTAGGTTCTTTACTGTGAAAGTATCAAAGAAGACATGGACATCAACCTTTATACTATAAGACCTTTAAAGCAGAAGTGTTTGGTCCGAAACACGGGTCTGTCAGTCACTCTGCTCTGCTGTAAGCCGGGGAGAAAACTTTCCTTGTATCCTACAACCTTTATCCAATGAGGAGAGAGAACGGCATAAAGGGGCGTTCCTCTCTGTGTGTGCAGCCAAGGGATGCGCGTGAATGTGGCGACGTAGGGACGAGGGTGGGGACTGCTAACTCCATCGGCTGACAAGAAGTTAGCCAAAACGACCGGATCGCTTACTTCTGCTTTAATGTTGTAAAATATCCAGGACGCTGCGCTAAACAGAGAACTAATAAAATCCTATAAATATGATAGCAATAATTATTCATCACAATGTTTAAAACTCCTGTTTTTAAATGCATTTGACTGCATTCACCTGTCTATTCCACACCATCTCTCTCCACCTGCTGCACTCTGGCCCGATGGTCCTGCTGCTCCCTCCACCTCCCTGTGGTGGCTTATGTATGTTTTGTGCATCTTACTCCATCCATCTTTCATGAGATGAACTAGTCATGAACATTGTCATTTTATAAATGTGTGAAATATTTTTTTTCTCCTGACAGAGTTGAAGTTACAGTCAAGGTCAGATCACAAGGCCGTGGTGTGTGTTTTTTTCTTCTAAACTTGGCCGGCTCACAGACTCCCACTCCGCTGTCTGACCTGTGCCTATGAGCTCTCATTCACTTGCAGCCCGCTCCTCCAGGGCAGTCCCAGGATCAGCTGACTGTGCAAGGAACTGCTGCCTTAATAAATCAAGAACTAATATACACATATAGCAAAACAAAGCCATCGTTTGTCTGATAAATCTGCCCCCCGATTGTTTAGGCACTGGTAAAATAAAACAGCCTCGCTGAAACGTTCAAAGAGCTCAATCATGAAACAAGACCGAAAAAACGGCTGGGCTTTAATGTGGCATGCGTGTCTTGTATTATTAGAAAAACACAAGGAAAAATATATTACATGTATTATTATAGCAGACAGGGAGAGTGGAGTATGTGCTCTAACTCTTAATGGCACCATTAACTGAAAATGCAACAGGACACCATACACATCCATTTACAGACGGCTTCCCAGTAGCTCCTTAACTGTAAATAATATCCAGTCCCCAGATGAACCAAAGTGTATGAATACACAACAAGTAGCACACACACACACACACACAAACCATTTGGAAGCATGTTACCTGGGAGGACCAGGAACAGGTGTCCCTCTCCCGCGGGTGGCCGACTTGCCCCTCACCGCCGGCACCTTGGCATCCTCGGAGCCGCCGTTCAGGTATGTGAGCTCCTGCAGCTGGGCCTGTCTGATCTCATCATTGTAATCCTGCACACAGAGAGCCAGCATGTTCACACACACACACACACTGCAATAGACTCGCTTTCAATTACTCTGTATTAAATTACGTCCTTTATCTCCAGGGCTGCAGCCCCGGGAATATCTAATTAATGTACTTTACAGTACTGCCGTGACCGCTGTTCCTGAGGCAGCTAAACATTTCAGATATCCTGTTGATAAATCCTCGGGACCCCCCCTCCTTTTTTTTTTTTTTTTCTTTTGCTTTCATCTCCTCATAACCCGTTGTTGTTGTTGTTTTGCAGCCAAATTAAAATACATAATTAACACGGAAATGGCTCTTTAATCATGAAATGACTGATATGATTGTCATGTGTCCGCTCTATCGATAAATATGTTTTGTGGCAACAGTGAGGAGAGGTAACGTTGAGCAGGGTGGGGTTGGGGAGGTGGCTAATTAATGATGAGATGTAAATCATCATAGCTCTGAGCGTTGGAGACATCATCCATAATGAATGGAGGAAGAGTAAATACGCTGCTGCCAAGAAGGAGGTTTGGCCCGTGCAGAAATATTCCCTCCTGCGCTCTTTTATTCCTGTTACAGCGCAGACTTCCCACCCAGAGTCACACACACTCAGCCAGATGCTTTAGACACACACACATGTAAACACACACACAAACACTGTGACGGACCCTGACAGAATTACAGTGCAAGTTACAGACAGTGGGTGTGAGTGGAGGAGCAAATCAATCAATCAATCAATTAATCAGGCTTTATTTGTAGAGCACTTTTCATGGCCACGGCAGCTCAAAGTGCTTCGCATGATAAAAACAAGGAACATAGGGAACACATGTTGGGAGACACACATACATTCACATGCACATACACATTCACACAATAATTTTAGAACATTGGATTTTAGAGACATCGGGGAAACGCTATCTTACACTCAATCATTTGCAGTGGGGAAAACACCAGATAAAATGAAGTAAAATAGATAAAGTGAGAAGACGAGGAAGACAGATAGAATGAAGTAAAATAGACAGGTGTAGTAGGATAAAATAGAATAAAAATGGATGAGTTAAAATAGAGTAAAAAAAGATAATAGTAATAAATAAATAAATAAGAAATAAAATAAAATGAATGTTTTATAACAATAAAAATAATAAGAATCAGTTAAAAGCCAGGCTAAAAGGGGAGGTCTTCAGTTTGCTTCTACAAATGTCCAGATTCTCTGCTCTCCTCAAGTCTTCAGGCGTCTGTTCCATAGGCGTGGGCCGCAGTGATGAAATGAGGCCTCACCATATTATGTTTTGTTTGCAACTTTTGGGATAATTGAAACAATTGAAACAAGACTGAAAAAACGGCTGAGGTTTAATGTGCTGCTGCCTTCATAAATCAATCAATAAACCATAGCTCGCTGCCTGAAGACCTGAGAGTTCTAAGGGCTCATATGTTAAAAGCAAATCAGATCTAAGTAACTGGGACCGAGACCATTAAGAGCTTTGAAAACCAAAGAGAGACAACAGAAACACCAGTGTGTGTGTGTGTGTGTGATATTGGAACATACCGGTATGAGAAACTTCTTGATCTCCTCCAGAGCGTGGCCCATCCTGGCATAGGCCTCGGCGGGCGGGGCGAACACCTCGATGAGGACGTGCAGGTCTTCGTTCAGGTGCTGGTATTTGGCCTCGCCGCTCTGCCGTAGCTCTTCTTCCTGATGGAAAAAACAACAACAACAACAAAGTTTGGTGTCATATATCGTCTGTCTAGGGAATGAATGTGAGTTAGCTGTCACACTCCACATCATTTATCTTATTTTTTTTATAATCCAGCAAGGATTTACTGCGGGGAGTTTTTCCATAACGGTTAGATAATGAGGTTTGATGCTTTAGTGCTGCAGAGTTGCGAAAAGACAAACAGAAAATATTTATGTGGGTTGTTGTAAACTTATATTCCTGCACGCAGGCAAATCCTTACAATCCACTCGACTGCCGCTGTCACAGTTAACCGATTGCTTTTGTCCTCACACAGCTGCCTGTCCTCATAACAAATGCATAGATGAAGTATGTGCTCGTGTGCACTTCATCATAATATCTGCTCTCGTTCTCGCTGTCGCTTCATCAAAACAAGTTCAGCGACTCTGGGAGGAAGAGTTATTTCATATGGTGCAATATTGACAATTTTTCTAAAATAATTGAGTACCTTGTGTAAAGAAAATGAGTAGCCTAATCATTCAAAAATTATCAATGGAGACAAAAAGTTGTTTAACTCAATGTGGGCAAAGAGTGTGCAGTGCAGGTGTGAGGGGGCTCTTGCGCTCCAGTCCCTCCAATGGAGATCAGCAGTCAGAGTAGGACCAGATGTAATCGCAAATGGTCTGTGATTCCACTCAGTGATGTTTTTTGACATCGTTCCAGTTAAATGAGACTCTCCAGTAGTCTGAGTCTCAGTTGGAACTGGCTCCCTGGGGTACGATACAGCAGCCGCCATGACTTAAATGCAAAAGAAGTGTTTTGTTTTTGTTTGTTTTTTAAGGTGTTCATATGCTACACTGTGGTACCTTCCTAAGAGTTGCTCATCATGACTGAAAGTTAGGGCGTGATGATTCTTCAGATTTTATTTTGGTCATGATTGTGGCCTCCAAAGAACAAAGTAGTCAAGAGAAAAGCAGTCGTGCCTTCCCATATTCAGATCTTTCACTTACCTCCCTTTTTCTACCAAAATTTGTAGATTGTGTGTTAACGGATAGTTCAACATTTTGTCAAATTGGCCCATTGCCATAATCCCTATAGTTTTAGCAGTAGGTTCATTACCTTTAATTGTTGGTGCAAGCTATTTTTAGAACGGTGGAGCAGAGCTGCTCAGAGCTACGCTACTGAGGCTCACGGGATTTCTTGGTTTCCCTCATCAGACTCATCAAATACACAATCCAACAACTCCAAAACGTTGTGACCTGCACATTCACCACGCTATGAGATAATAACAGAACGTTATGAGACTTGTTTTTGAGGTAAATGCAGAGACTGCTTGATGAAAAACTGCCCCCGTCAGGAACGCGCATCAACGGTTTTGCATGAATTTACCTCGCAAACAACTCGGCCTCGAGTTTGATGAGGGAAACCAGGAAATCCCATTCACCTCCGTAGCGTAGCTCTGAGCAGCTCGCGGCTCTGCTCTGCCGTTCTAAAAATAGCTTGCACCGACAATTGAAGGTAACGAACCTACTGCTAAAACTATAGGGATTATGGCAATGGGCCAATTTGCCAAAATGTTGAACTATCCCTTAAAACACAGCTAAACCGATTTTTTTTAAAAAGACACCCCACTGTTCACATCTTATATGTGCACAGGAGCAGTTACAACATGGAATTAATTTACCAGTTCATTTTTATGTGGCTGTGGTGTACTTTGAAGCTGTGTTTAATCCGGGTGTGCGAGGTAGCTGTGGTGTTTCTGGTTTAACAGCACGGTGCACAGGTGGTCGGCAGTGTCTGTGATCTGAAAACCTCATAGACACGATGCTGTTTTTTTTAAAATTTGTTTCTTCTATTTATTTTTAAGTGGATGTGTGCTATCTCCATAGTGCATGAGGGAATCATGTTAAATGATGGTCATCTCAATGATTTAGATGATGATTGTTGCAGCCCTGTAAAGAGCAGTTCAGCAACACAGTGACAGTGAATATTAGAATGAAAGAAATGATCTGTCACTGAGTGCACAATCATACAAGCTATGATATGATTATGATTTTTTTTTTTTAAGTCCAGAAGATAATTAAGGATAAACAGCACTTTAGTGTGTTTTCTTTCTGTTTGATTGATACAGTGTGATTTTAATAATTGTTTGTTTTATCTATGTGTGAACCGCAGGAAGACAAACAACCACTGTGTGGGAGATAATGGGGATCCAATAGATGTAAATAAATAAAAATGAAAGAGGCTATTAAAACACAAAGTGAAGGGAAGAGCTAAAACACCAGTGATGAAAATGGTGCACTTAATGACTATAGACTGATGTATAAGCTCTGTCACTCATGTTATTACAGACATACACTGTAACACATCTAAGGTTGTGTTTATTATTATTACAGAGACATCCCAACCAATCGTACAAAACAGTATCAGGACGAGTTCATTCCTGATGAACAAATCAGGTCAAAAAAAGCAGATTACATTTCTGGTCAGATTTCTCTGTTTAGCTCGTTTCCATACAAATGTAAGCATACAAATAAGAAAGTGCAGCAAAGGCTGATGGGAAAGGTCATAAAACAATACAGTGAACACATGGAAATCCTGATTCTGAAGCCTTTTGCTGATGGGCTCATCAGGTCACACAGGCGGTGGCTGTCACTGCCAATATGCTGTGAAGAACAACTGCTGCACCAGACTCACAGCTCACATCAAGTCCTTCTTGCCATGCATCAAACCCAACAACACAAATCAAACAGTAACTCACTTTAACAGAAGAAAATGGTCAGTGTCTGAGTCACACAAACAGCCAAACTGCACAACAAGTCGGCCATTTCTTTCCCATACCAATCCAGTCACCTGTTGCCGCCAGCGCAGAGGAACAGGCTTTAGCTTTAAGCAGGTGTAAGCAGGCATGAAGCACCAGTCAAATCTGTGAAAGTGGAGCAGATGTAAGTGGCTCCTCTCGACCTCGGACGGCACAAGCACAGTTCATTTTGATTTCAACAGGGAAGAAAGCCTTGTAAACAGTGAGGGGTCACGCAGGCCGTTCAGACCTGACAGAAGCAGGCCACTATAGTGTTATATGGCAAGAAATAGGACAGCAAGAACCCCCAAACGTCTCCCAACACATTACACAAAGGAAACAACAGGTTTGGCGTCCCAGTTTCCCTTTTTTTTTCAAAAAAAAAAGAAAAAAAGTCTTCTCCAGGGCCTTTCCAATGGCGGCAACTTCCTTTCCCCCCTTCTCCCTCTCCCAGCGCCATGCAAACCAATGTCTCTGATGTCACCTAATTATAAATAACCTTCTTTTAAGAGTGCCTGTGGTATGTTAATGATATGTTAATTTCCCCCCATAAATCTGTGCTTTACGAGCAGAGGGCTGCTTTGCACATAGCACCAGCGCTAACGGTGTTGAGCCGGGATGCAGATCTCTATCTCCTCTTCAATATTATTTGTTCTTGGTTTATTCACATGAAAAAAAGGGCTTCAACTATCAACAGCCAAAACAACAACAAAAAAAACTGAGGATATAATCTACTGTAATGTAAGCATAAATCATTTCAGGATTTTCATTTTTTTTTTTTTAAAGTATCCCTACTTTTAGTCCGTCTCTACAATCGTATGATCTATGCGACATGTCCAGTGTCATTTTGTTTGAAAGCAATCTGCATCATTTGCATATGATACAGTTGATATTGGAGCAGTTCTCATACATGGGAACTCTTCTCCCAGCGCTGATAAGAAGCATCCGTGATCCAGCTCAGTGCTTTAGCAGCTAAGCAGCCCACGGCAGGAGATTATAGCTGTCTGTTTCTCATATCTATTGCCAGCATCTTCCTCCTGTTTCTCTCTCTCTCTCTCACACACAGTAAATCTGCTTATGAAAAGTCGTTCACCCTGGAAACAGAGGGGCCAGGACGCCTTGGACACAGAAGCTCCAAGAGACAGAGCTTCTAGGTGAATAATGTTGAAATCTATGCGTGTACATTCAAATGAAATATTTAAGGCCAGACATTAGAAAAGGAGGAGAGGTTCTATTGTGTTCTATTATGCGGCGGCTAAACGACAGGTGATGCATCATGCTGTATAAAACAGCGCAGACATCTACTGCCGCAGCTCCATCGGCCTTGTTTATCTACACCTCTGACACTCAAAGTGGATTACAAACACAAAGAGCAGATTTCCTCTTTAACACTAATAAAATCATACACTCCCATACTGTAGATTCTGAACAAATGTATCTAGCAGCCTCGGCTTGGCAGCAGGACTCCAAATCTCAACCGACGAAGGGAGGCTATGCATCTACACTGTAGGCAAGGCAAGGACAGCTTTAAGCACTTTTAAGTCCAGGTTAAAAACATTTCTCTTTTCACGTGCTTATAGCTGAGGTCTTTTTAAGAACAAAAACTTTATATCTATTTTCTTTTATTTGCGCTGGCTTTTAACTCTGTTTTTTGTGTTTGTTTTTATTCTGTTTTATGCTTCTCTATGCTTATCTCTCTTCTCTTCCTCTCTTTTTTTAAAAATGTTTTGTCTTTATGTAAAGCACATTGAGTTGCCTTGGTATGAAATGCGCTATATAAATAAAGATGCCTTGCCTTGCCTTGCCTTGCCTTGCCTTGCCTTTACGGTGGTCCTGAGAGCTCAAAATACATACAAACAGACAAACAAGTAATTTCAGAAAATGCCCTCATCAGTTTGACAACGCATGCTGCCAATACACACAAAGTGTCAAATGCAGACACAGTCAAGGGAAAGTGGAAGTGCATTGTGTATAGGGATGGGAATTGATAAGAATTTAGCAATTCTGATTCCATTATCGATATTGCTTATCGATATGATTCCTTATCGATTATCTTATACATTCTCATTGGGTGAGGGAATAAAAGAGAAGTGGGTTTGTTTGCATTAATGGCTTTGACAGGACCGACCTGCCTGTAGAGGTTACAATACATAGCTTTTAGGTTAACACTACAGTATACACCACTGTGGCCTGTGGTGCAGCTGTGGTTACAGGACTTTCAATTTCATGTTTTTCTCGCATCTGTATTTTTTCTCACTAGTCAGCTTTAGTTTTCATATAGAAACCTGCCTTGGGACTGCGGCTGAAATTTAGCAGTTGTGCTAAGTCCGGCACATTTACACTGATGCTTAATGTGTCAGTGTTGATGAATGTGCACTGTCCCAATTCAATAAATAAAGAAATGAAATGAAATGAAATTTTTAAATGAGGATTGCGAGTGAGCGAGCAAACGAGTGAGAGAGAGCGCTAGAGAAAAGACACAGGGTGCGCACCATTCACCTAGCTACTGGCAAAATGAAAAGAGTTGGTTAGAAGTAAAGAGAGGGAAAAACAAAAGGAATGTCCAGGAGACGTAGGTTCAGGTTTACTGATGAGGAAACTGTCACTGTCAGCTGCACATCTGTCAGCAGGTCCACTCACTCCACGCAGACACGTCACTAACTTTATTTTGTGAGAACAAACTAGATGTTGATTTAGTAAACAGTGACAAGTCCACATGTGTGTCAGGTTACACACACAATACAGGTGTGTATGTGTGCCATAGGTGCTCAGGTCACTCAATCTCCACACGTGGAGGACTTTGATCTTTTATGCCTTCTGGATTGAGAACCGGTTACATGCTGTCATTCCGACATCCCACCACTGCGACATACAGTAGCACCATTCCGACAAACCGCTATTCCGACATGCCATCATCCCACCATTTCGACAAGGCTTTTAATATAAGGAAATGTGCATCACTCAACAGGTGACTCCCTCCTACTTACTGTATCTGGACTCTCTCTATCTATCTGGCCTGTCTAGCCTCTACCTGGTCTTTTTACTAAACTTAACCAACTCCTTCCTTCATTGCCTAAACCCAACCAGTGCAAAATATTTTTGGGGAAAAAGGCGCTAATAAAGGAACTGTCAGAAAGGCAGGATGTTTAAAGAAAGAAAAGAAAAAATCAGCAAAAAGAAAAAAGCAGAATAAGCGGAATCATTAAGCAGACATGCACATGATGCCAAGTAATTGATCCAAGTCTGGATTCCCACCTCTAGAAACTGCATTCCTACCCCATCAGTAAAGTTACATAGTATGTTTCAGCCGGCCTGACCCCGCTCTGCAGCAGCGTCACGATTCATCCTATTCACCATTGTTCTACCACTTTAAATTAGTTTTCAAATATTATTTCAAGTTTGAAAAACTACATAATAGTGTTGCCTTAAAAATAAAACAGGAAGTGATGTGACAAAGACAGAAAACTGAACTAAAAATAAACTAAAAAAACAATGGACAGCATTTACTGACTGGTCCTGACGACAAGTGTCTGTGTTTGTGCCATTTGAAGTTGAGTGTGTGTTGTTATATCATATCACACCCATTCAAGTACATCCATTAGGAGTGAAACTGATTTTTTGTCTTGTGAATTTGTAGTGAATTGAGCTCTCTGGGCCACCGTAGATATTCCCTGGTTAAAAAGAAAAATGCAGCGCTTCATACAGTAATGGCTGACTTTGCAAACAGTGAAGAGATGATGTGACAACATGATGAACTAGATAATGATGATAATAATAGCTTGGGTAGCCGCTTTATCATTGGGAGCAAAACAGCCCATTGATTAGTGCGACAGTGTCAATATCATCATTAACTGAGTCTGCCAGTTTACAGTTTGGTGCAAAACCCTGTCGCCCTGACGTTTTATCTCCCATTATTCATATCCTGCTTAATATGATCTCAATTACACCTTTCCCAGCAAACACAGCTGGGTTTATAATCTGCTCAGACAATGAAGGTGTTTCTTTTGAAATCCTACAGTTTGTCTATAAAGCACTAAATGGTCCAAATCCACCTCTGAGCTGTGAAGCCTCCAGACTGAGACACCGACTATGTTTACATGCAGTCAGTAACCCTTTCATGACCGGAATATTAGCAATGAACCCAGTTGCGCACGGCCATGTAAACACCAGTAAACCTTTTGAAAAACCAGAATATGCTCATATTCCTTTTTTTTTTTTAAAGAAGACCCCTGGGTTACTCCTTTTCTCCTTATACACCTATACTGACTACTGTATATACATGCAGTCAATAACGCTTTCATAACCAGAATATTAGCAATAACCCAGTTGCACAGGGCCATGTAAATGCAGCCGATGTTAATCTGGCCCTCTGCGTTGTGTTTCGGTATACAGACTGCCCCAGGTGGAGTTCAAACCCTGGTCTCCTGCACGGCGGGTGACGATGCAAACCGTTGTGCCAAGCGGTTTGCACGTCCTTTATGGGTGAGAGAGTGCACCCGGACCCTCCGTTACATAAACACCAAATTAAGCGTATAGCGTTAGTTCTGGCAGGCCATGACGTCAAGCTCTAATCAGCACAGCGTAACTGTCTTCACCTGTGCAGGTCAGCTGATGGCTCAGCTGACTCCCCTATTGGGGAACTGCATTCAGGGCGCGCTGTTTAAACTGCTGTAGCCCGACGTCACCTCCCTTGCTGCTGCTGCTTCCTCTGCCGGCTTTTTTGCAACCCACCTCCGCCCCAGCTCCTCCTGTCATTATATCTTGTTGGTTGCTCTGCTCTGTCTGGGTTTTCTTTGCTGCTGCGCTCCCTGCTTATGCCGTTCATGATGGCTCGTGAAGGGCAGGAAGGTGCTCTTCCTGCCTCAGGCTTTCCACGCAAGCGCGTGGAAGAGCAGGGGGTCCCAGAACAGTACCATACCGCCAAATTAAACTGTGCAAGTAAATAAATATTATTTTGACATAGTGGTCCTGACAGAATAATTATTTTGAAAAACCTGAAAATGACTCTTGGGTTACTCCTTTTCTAACATGAATATTTGGTCATGTATACGCCGGGATATCGGGATATCCCCATCGAAAGGAACATTCATTTGTGTTCTCTGCATGTTCTATTTGCAAGGAATCTTGCTCTTTCGAGTACAGAAACTACTTGTAAACAACGTTCTCGCCTTCCATTAATGGAGAAAGTGACAAAGAATAGAAGTGGTGGTGGGTCAGTAATAGGGCTGAACGATTAATTGCATTTGCAATTAAATTGTGATATGATAAAACACAAATTCAAAATCGCAGGCTGCGATTATGCTCTAGTCACGTGTCACGCAAGTGAGAGAGGAGTTGTGGATGAAAACAGGCAACATCGCCACACTGTTACTGACGTCAGGCTCAGCTGAACAACTTTAATGTCAGAGAGGAGCAGTATTTCATTGTGTGGAACGACTCCGTTTTTTTTTTTATTTGTGCACAACGTCAGGTGACACCACCGACCTGTAGATCAGCAGCTCTGTCAAACACTGCATATGATCGATGATGGCTAAAACGCTGATGAGCAGTGAGTTGAACGAGTCACTAACTGAAGTGTCCAGTGTTTCCTCTACATTCATTGAGGAGTGGCGGGCCACTATTCCTTAATCCTACCCGCCGATTACCATGTATACAGGAATAACCCTGTTTGCTCACACATGTAAACAGGTTATTCTGAATGTTTCAGAAACCGGAATATTGACCTTAACCCAAATATTGACTTCATGTAAACGTAGTTACTGAGCAACACACTCCACACTCAATGTTCCTTCAATGAGAAGCCAGCAAGGTGAAGCAGCTTTTAGTTTCTGTCTGAACTGAGATCTGCTGAGACCATCAGCTCATTTCAATCAGTGCTTTTTCTTTTGTTCCTTTTTAATATCAATGCAGTGCTTATTTTAAAACAATGCCCAATGTGTCTGAGCTGACTTTTTTTCCCAATCATGATAAATATTTTCATTTATTCATTTTCCTTTCATCCTTTTCAAAGGCTACTTCCTCTTATTTATGGTTCTATTTTTAACTTATTCCCACGCCTCTGTGAAGTGCTTTGATTCGTCTCGTGTCTGCAATAGCGCTACAAAAATAAACTCGTCTTCACGGCAGCAGTTCACCGAAAAGTAACGGCGAAGGGAAATGTGATTGCTTTTGTCTATCGGGGAAATTAAAGAGGGAGTCCAGAATCCTGTGGAAGAAAATGGATGAGTTAATCACAGTGCTAACGAGTAGGGGGCGCGGAGCACGGACGCCTTTACATCACATCCCCCCACGTGCGCTGACAGCGGCAGGACCAAACCGAGGTTCCACAGACTCAGCCTCTCTCTCTCTCTGCGCTCACTCCGCTGTCAGCACCAGATCAAGGTCCCGCAGCAGCAAATATTTGAGCAATTACCTCAGCTCTTTACACCGTCTGAAAGAGCTTAAGAGGGGACATATTGAACGGTGAACATGTTTCATCCTCCAACACATCTGGTTTTATGTGAGTATAGCAAGACCACAATTAGATTTCCATCTCCTGTCTTCAGCAGGATGAGACTGTACATTATCTCCTTAGCAGTCAACACAGCAGCATGTACAGTACAGTACATCACAGTGTGGATTTCATCTGTATAAATAGAAACCGGTCATTTAAGGGAAGAGAGCCTTTCAATAAGGGAGAGACAGCTTTGTTTTAAAAAAAAAAAAAGAATAGGCCCCGTCTTGCTCCTCTGCAGCGGTCTCAGTGCCCAACGCCACACTGACACACGCTGTGCTGCTGGAAACAGAAAGTCAGCAGCAGCAGCTGAAGATGAAGTAGTAGTAGTAGGTCTCTCTAGCAAGCCCCCACCCCCCCAACCTTTAAAAAAGAGGACGCAGCCCTGCATGGAGAAAGCTGTCAGTCATAAATCCCGCAGCGGGGTTTATGCACGACAGGTAAGGGCTGTCGAGGTCAGCACATCTCCGTGACAGATCTTTTTGCTCTTGGTTTGCACGAGAGGAGTCGACCATCAAAGACTATTGATCACGGTAATCAAAAAAAAAAAAAAAAAAAAGAGCGTGCTGTATGATGGCGAAAGAAATTCATCGCCGCCAACAAATCACCTCCGACAAACAGAGAGAGCGGAGGGACGCCGGCGAGCTAAGTGAAGTCGATATATTCCCAGTTAACCGGTCCAGACTGCAATCAATCCTGCTGCTAAAGAGCCGCCGCTACACAGCTACTAAATATCTACTGTTTATCTACCGACATGAGCAAGATGATGGAGAGTTGTAAAACTGGATCATGGTTAAGATTTCCACCCAGATTCACTCTTTCTCCTACACGTCATTATGAACTGTGCTCTTCTTCACCTGTGTCAGAGGTCATGTGAGAATAAAACCACTGTAAGCATAAACAGTGAAACCTGACCATGAAACTGTTTGGCGCAGCCCTCAGCATCATTCACATTTCCAAAGTTGTTTTCAGGGCTGAAGCTGTTTTTTTTGTTGTTTTTTTGCCCTTACTCTGTCCATGAGACCAAAGAGCTGTCAGCCAAATCTAACTATGGTTACTAAGGGTGACGACTCACATCTTTTTCAACACAAGACAAATATATAAACACGCTTTTGTTCTTTTCTTTTCTCTTTTGAATCATTTTCCTCTTAACTATAACAGAGAAATGAAAAGTGAAGACAAGAAAATTAGCATGTAATTTAAAACTCATTTAGCTAAAGTTTTGGTCCAATCATCTAAAACATATCAAGTACATTTCAGAGGAGCTGCTGAGCACAAATTTCAATTATTATAGACAGTTTTCAGAAAATATAATTTTACCATCAGAGTAGGTGGGAAAATATATATCATTGTCGAAAACACACAAGAATCACTTAGTTGACTGAAAGAAGATTAATCTGTAATCATTCTGATGATCAGTTAATAGGTTTTTTTTTTGGAAAGAAAAATAGCAAAAAGATATCTGTAGTTTCTGCTTCTAAAATGTGTGAATATATTCTTGTTTCTTAGTTTTATCTGATAATAAACTAAATATTCCTCCATTTCCAATTGGTCAGAAAAACTTAATTCTATGTGTAATATTGGTACATAAATGTATGCAAATGTATTAGTTACTCTCTCTCTCTCTCTCTCTCTAGGCTAGATGAATTGATAATGAATAGAATGATAAGACGCAGCCTTAATTCACAGCTCTGTGAACAGAGAGGCTAAAGTTTGATGGGAACCGTCTGTCACCCTGAGTCAAAACATTAGTTTCTCAAAAATGTGATTCAAATTGGATTTTCATTGGGCCCCCTTCATTAAAATCTCTCTTTTTCAACTTTAAAGACAGGTCCAGCCCACCTTGATTTCAAACCATGTGACAGACCTGCTGCTGCTGCAGACAGAGATCAAATTAAAAAAAGGAAAGAGGTGGAAGTAAAAGCAGTAACAGGAGCCAGGAGAGCAGGGATAAAAATTGAAATAACAGACTGGAGTGTTACCTTTTCTTTGTCTCTCATGGATCCTTTTCCGAGAATTGACATCTTTGTGAGAGTGTCCTCTTGTAGTCTCTTTAACGAGTTCCCGCGTGGCCCGAGGAGTTTGCCAACAAAGTTAAACTGCAACAGAGAGGGAGAGCGCGGATCAATCAGAATCTGTGTGTTTGAGATAAAGAGCAAAGACATTTCTCGTGTCAATCACACGACGCGCGACTCGACTCGACTGAAGCCGCCGGAAACTTATCAGCAGTTTCTCTCTCTGGTCCACGTCTGGGATGGAATCACTGTGGAGACAGGAGGGGGGGGTCTTCACCTAGGTTCACCGTGTCGCCTTTTCATGGTGATAGTTATATTCCCTTGGCATAAAGTTAGCATAAAGTCAGCATTACATTCAGTGTGGACAGCGGTGAGGTCGTACTGCAGAGGAAACAATGAAGTCAGAGGCTTTTCAACCAAAGAAGGTAGAAAATGATCCTCTTTCATATCAGTCTGGCAAATACCCAGTTATAATTGATTGTTTTTTTAGGCTTTTATAGTTTAATTAAATTGAATACAAATCTGATACAGGATATACAATAGATACTCTACATCAGCCTCACAATATAGACAATAAACAACAAATATACCATTAGAAACTTCAATAACCCATACATAATATCACTTAAGTACATACTGTATATCAGAATACTCTGAAAAAATAATCTCCCACATTACCTCAAAGAAAAACAACAACAAACAAAAAAAACAAACAGGGGCAACAATTTCATAACCTCGCTTTATAATTATATAAAAAATCCTTATTTGACCAGAAATGATTGATGACATCACATTCAGACATGGGATTAATTTGGTTACTCTTCTCTGAACTGCTCCAATGTTTTCAATATATTTTACTTCATAGGGACACCAGACAGAGCTTGCAAATTCATTGTATGCCTTTTTTTTTTAAATGGACTGTGTAAATTGTTTTATTATCAGTGTGTTAACTCATTTAGCACCTTGTGTGTCTTTGATGGAAACCTAATTGCGTTTCCATGTCTCCCATAAAGCAAACCCAAACCATGTATCAAATATATTATATATACTGTTTATAAGCTCTGGTTAGCCTAATAACATGCAGCAGTACTTAGTTACTTATGCAGTTACAGCCTGTAGTGGTGCCGACGGCCTTCATCTCAGCCTGAAACCCACAACCTCCAGCGATAATATATGGAAGCTGCCTGAGAGGCGTAAACTGGGTCAGAACATGTCGACAAAACGCTGCTTTCCTTTTTTCCCTGTAGCTTTAATTGCTAAGGAGCGTGCAGTAACAGGAACAAGGTGACTCAGGCGATCACGTCCACGCTTCGATCCACTCTGAAGTTGTGAGCCTCAATGTGGATCTTGGCGGCCGGAGAGCGAGAAGACACTAAATGGAACTGAAACTGGTTGTGTTAGAAAGTGGATGTTGAAAAGTGACACGTCCTCTTTATCCTTGAACAGCGGAGACTGAGGTATGGACAGTCATAATAATGTTACATTTCTTTAAGATTTCAGAGCTAGATATTATAGATCCATTTTGCTTGGAAAAGATAATTTGCACGTACAAGGTTTTATCTTCTCAGCACAAGTTTAAATTACAATAATCTCCCAACTGGCTGTGTGGAATCCCATTTTATTAACACACATAAAATCATCACCATCAATCCAGCACATGCAGAGATATGCTGATATTTAGTCCTTATGTTAAGCTCCTACATATCCCACAATGCAACTACAGATCTTCTGATTGCCCTTCGTGATAACAATTCTGATACTTGTGCTTCTGCTGTAAGCTCCAACACTGAGGTGATGTGGTGTTATGATATGTTCAATCCATTTCAAATGCATAACATTTCCCTCAGCAGTTAGTTCCAACCAATGACATCTGATGTAAAGATGTATAATATAATATAATAATCCAACCTGTTAATGCAGAGAAGCTGTAGTTAATCCATACAACAGTCTGAAACAAGTCAACAAGACTTAGTTGTGACAGTTTCTTGTGATAAAAACAGTATTTCTGGTCATGACATGAGTGTCCACATGCCTATGTGATATCGAGAAATCAGAACTTGTATCTGTTCACAACATTTCACACCTTTATCACAATACTTTGAACATAAATTGTCAGTATGATCACAATGTGTTTATGCTCCCTGACTTAAGCCATGTCCACACCGCCGTCGCCATCAGGCTTTTTAATTCTTCTGCAAATGGTAGATGAGCTGTCACACAAATGAATTACCCTTTGGGAATTAATAAAATGATTTGTATCATATTGTATCATATCATATTTCATATTTGATTTGTATGTTTGTGATTTATGAGACTGTTATGCAACTGCTGTTTTGATTTGATGTTCTCTCGACGTCATTGGAAACGAGGGTTTAACCTCAATGGCCCTCGAGATCTAAAGGTTAAAGAAAGAATATGGTACATGTAAACAGCCAAAACTGGATACTTTTCTATGCGTTTGTGATTATCATCCACACCTAAACTCCTTCTGGGCAGTGGACTTTTCAAAACGTTTACATGTGGAAAAGGAAAACTGAGTTTTTGGTTGCGGCCTATAACGACCTATTTCTATAACGCATTATAACCATACTTATAATGAGTTATAATGCAGTTATAGCACTGTATAACTATAGTTATATACAATCATAACGCACTACTGTATAAAGCATTTCATCGTGACTTATAAGGTCAGGTATTATAATACGTTACAATTATAGATATAATGAATAATAGTTATAATGTGTTATAACTGTCTAATAAACGTGTATAACTGTCATTATGGACACTTGAAAATTATCATAAGGCATTATAACAATAAGCATAGCACTTCATAGAGCATTTTATAATGGCTTATAAGGTCAGGCATTATAATAGAGTTATAATGCTCTATATTGTGTTATGCTTATTGTTATAAAGCCTTATGATAATTTATTAAAGTGTTTATAATGATAGTTAAACACGTTTATAAGCCAATTATAACACATTATAATTATATGTATAATGCATTATCAATGTGGGTACAACAATTATAACGTATTATAATACCTGACCTTATATGTTATAATAGTGTGTTATGATTATTGTTATAAAGCATTATGATCATTTATGAGTGTTTACAACTATAGTTTTACAGTGTTATAACTGCATTATAACTCTTTATAAGTATGGTTATAATGTGTTACAGAGATAGGCGTCAAATAAAGTGTTACCAAAATGGTTTAATAGAGGAGAGAAAAACGTGGTTCGCAAAACTACCCAGGTACGTGTGGACTAGGCCTTAGATTGCCTCACAAGCTTGTTTATTCTTTTAGCTGTAAAAAAAAAAAAGTTATGCATTACTGTGTTGAGGCATGTCGCGTGCAGGCGCCCAACAAAACCGGTACAACCTGAAGACGGAGCGCAACACAATCCAACCGGCAGCTGGAGATGGTCAGAGAGACAAAAGGAGAGCGATGCTCCTCTCTCGCCTCTCCATGTTTTTCCTTTAACAGTGAGTTATACAGCTGTCTGCCTCAACTATCTAGGTCATCAATTAGCTAGCAGGAGGTAAGAAAACAGCCAGTTTTGTTCTACACCTCGACTATAGCTCTCCTGCCTTTTGTTCAGAAAGCGGCTGCTTATTAGGAGGCTCCTACCAATTCCTGGGTGAGGGATTTGAGAGGTGAGCTTTAGTGATTCACTCTAATGCAGTAACCCACTGTTGTTGTTTCGGGGTTTTTTTTGTTGTTGTTGTTCTTTCTTGGCCAGGCTGAACTCCAGCAGTTTTCTGCTCCTGTATTATCCAACAGCTTTTTATAATTACAAACAGTCCTGTGACTGGATGTGATCATGCAGGACCCCGTTCAGCCCACTGTGCTAATTCCAGCCCTGTACTTGCAAGTGGGAATGAGTGGAGCCCTGCAAAGTCCTGACCTTGGGCTGATGAATATGTCAGACTAAAACTAGAGCATTTACTCCAACACGTCCCCCGTTCAAAACTTGACAAACCCTCGCCCTGGAATTTACAGCATAATTAACAAATATACTGAATAAGACATGAACGTTTGGATCAGGGGAATTCAATTTATCTAAGGAAATAAAATGTGTCCTGGCTCTAATGTATTCCAGTTTACAAAAGGAGCATCAAAGGAGACGGAGCCGCCAGGGCCAACAGAGGCTGCCGAGAATTTTTTTTTAAAATGTGCCGAGTTTAACCGACGTCCTGCGCATCCATCATTTCCACCTGGATGGAGCCTTGATCACTGAGCTGTGCCGTCTCTTGAACAATGATTTGCAGAGCACAGATCACACAGCCGACATCTCTGTGCGTTACTACAGCTTCCGCACAGCGCGCCCGTTCCCTCTGACAGGTTAAGTATCGGACACGGAGTCTGGGACGTTTGTGTGGATATCTCAGTTCTCCTCGGCGCTGGTGGATTTTTTTAAAAAAAAAAGCTCAAACAAGGAGAAAAGATTGTTTTGTTTCTCTTTTTTTCTAATGGAGAACAAAGTGTTACTGTGCTGCTTACAATATTACAGAGAAGGAGCTGCAGTATTTCAGCTGTGCATGCGTCAGGCTCCAGTCAGTGAAAAGTCAGACAGGCCGTGAAACACAACTTCATGCAGGCATATAAATTTACTGTTTCACTGGAATCAGAGACACAATTAGAGCTGGATTGACGACAGAACAGAGGCCCCCTTTTTATTATTTCTGACAATACGACACTGTCTGCAGCCGACACTTTACAATATCATAAAAATTGAATGTGTGGAATGAGAAATGGGCGACGACGTCCCGGATCTGTTGCATCATTAGACTCTGTACTCCACTAAACAACCATTTAGCACCTGAAGAAACTGAGCCACTAAAAAATACGACTTTTAATTAAAGATTACTTTATTAATTTCTGAATTTAATTATGTCAGATTTTGTAAACACCGAGTTAATCCAATTACTGACCCCTGGGCAAGTTTTTAATTTAATCATTCTGTCAGAAAACTGCAGTACAATGTTGTTCATTAGCATAGTTTTTTTTTTTCTATTAATTTATTTTTATAAATTGTCTTTATGAAGAGGGACGTCCACTGTTTAAACCGACAGCAAGCTGACACACCTGCTTTACTTCTGTTTTCGGTTTGAAATGATAAATGATTAGGCTATGTATTGTAAAGATCTGCGGGGGGATTTCCCCATTAGAATCTTTCTGAGGCCGTGTGAAGGAATCAGACAAAAAAGAGGAGTTCAACAGAAAGTAGAGCTTTAGTGACTCAAAATGATCCATCTTTGTTCAACCAAACATTTGTAGCTCTGTTTCAGGTTCGTATCGGTCTCTTTGAAGTTTCTTTTTCAAAGGCCGCAGCCCGATGCCAACAGCTTCAAGAATCAGGATACTTAACTTAACTTAACTTAACTTAACTTTTAACTTAATCAGGACGTATTTAGTCACAAGGGCTCAATCTCCAAGCTTTTTTGTTTTGGTCTGTGTACAAACTGAATTAATCAAGTTTGGGATGTTGAATAATGTCTACATCATGACTAAATGATAAAAAATGATAATAAAAAAGAGTAGGTTTCATCTAATATCTACACCTCCCAAGGCAGTTGTTTGATGGTCATGTTATTACTTGTAATGATGGTAACATTTCCCTCTGACACACCACAGGTCCTATGATAAGGGCTTAAATCCACTCCTGTATTACCTGCTCTTGTAACACTGTCTCCTAAAGCGTACATTTATATCCTAACTCATTTGTTTTGACAATTATGTTTTGATGAGAAATGTAATTGCAGCCTGGACTATGTTCGATAGCAACATTTATTCCAGTCTGGTAAGTGCAACACGGCTACAGAAATACTTTTTTTTTGGTTATAGGTGTGGGTAATCACTGAAGATTAGAGAAAGATCACAGTTTGGTATGTAAACATAATTTGTAGAGAAAAGATTACAAGATATTTCAGAATTCCAACATGAAGACGTGATATTCTGGCATAAAAATGCTAACAGGGGTCGTGCAGCTCAATTTCTGAGTCTGTTATAGACAACACAGTCATAGGTATGGATTTAATGGCATTTGTTTGACACTATTTTAAGATCTTGACTATTTAAAAAGAGATCATGGGGATTTTCTCTGTATTTATTTGACTAATGCCAGTAAATGTCAGACAGAAGTCTTAATCTGGACATTTAAATACATCGGCGTCCGGTCAATACATTTGCAGAGGCACACGCACATCCCATCATATGGGCAATCCAAAGATATGACTGAACACATAACTATAATCCCTGCTGTTTATCAGATATCAAAAATCCAAGCGACTCCCACTGTGACTGATGCGTTGGGGTTTTGCTAATGCTTTAGTTATCACGAGGGATTATGGGACTTACAAAAAAAAAAAACCTGCCTGGGCTCCTGCACTGGTTCATGTCATTAGACTGTGTGAGAGGATTGTGCTGCTGCTGCCTGTAATCACCAGAATAAAAGCTGATGTGTTTAATTACAGGTTGTTGCCTGCTGAGCCTGCTGCCATGTTGGCGGCACCAAAAAAAGTCATACAAATAAAATACCAAAAAAAAAAAAAAAAGAGGAAATGACTGAAACGATTTAAAAACGCTGGATTTAAATTGTTGTCTGTTGAAATACAATGAGAGTGTCAGGTGGATGAAGGGAATGAGAGATGGCGGACACAAGTAGAGGAAGAATGCATGATTAATCACAGTTAAGTTGAAGGGAGAGCAGGGGGGAGAGATCTTTTTATCATGTGCTCAACGTAGAACTGCCAGCCTGGCAAAAGGTGTGCTCACAGAGAACCAGCGCGCTGATTGTGCTGAGGACAGCAGGACGGGAGCGACAGCAGAAAGGATAAATCAGCGCTCCCAGCGCCGAGAGAAAAGCCACAGTCTGAACTGGAAATAAACCAGTGGGACTCCTTACGCCTCGCTAATGGCCTGCAGCGCTTTCTGCCAAAACAGCTGCTTTCTAAGATCCCCAGCATATCGTACAGATGAGCACCGATAGCGCATCCTTCCTTCAAAAATGTGGGATATTTTTAGTCCCCAGAGTAGGTGTGACTCTGTGTGGCGTTGGTTTAATCATGTAGAGTCTCCCTATCCGTCTCTGCAGACCAGCTTTCAATTAAATCTTCAGATTTTCTGAAAGAGTGTCCATTACGCGACAGGACACCGACACTGACACTATGAAATCATCAGTCAAAGCAAGTCAAAACATTCATCAGTGTTATTAGGGATCACATCTGAGGAACAGCTGTGTTTTCAGCAGCCGTGTGGGACCTGCAGCGCCGTGTCCTCAGCCACTTGATTTTGATAAAAAGCTTTGTTTGCAGAGGATGGATTTAACCTCTCTGCATGTGCACCTAAATGGCTATTTGGAAAATGGTTGTGCCACTTCAACGCCAGAAGCCAAAAGGTGACGCTCACGGCTCAGAGGAAAACCCATTCAAGTCAAACCAATCACTCTTGCCATTGCTACCTGTCAGACGGGACAAATTGAATTTGTCTTCCTTCGGTGGCTTGTTGGAGCTCTAAACAGCGTATTAGTGGCTCTACTTATCAAAGCTGTCAGAGCAAATCTGTTTAGCTGTGAACCTGGGAGACTCAGATCAGCCTCCAGATGACACGGCGTACGTACGTACTACAGACTCAGAGTCAGCGCTCAGCCAGATTATTTTGTAGAAGTGATTTCAGCTCCACAATACAGTGTGTGTCAGCACATGGTGATTAATGAGTCTGCTCGAAATTCAAACAAAAGGTCGTGAGGGTCGTAACACACTGGAATATAGACACTGGGATTTAGTTCAGTGTTGCAAACAATGGCTACATCAGCTGGCATCCAAAAGGCTGAAGCTAGAAAAATGTGATCACGACGTGCACTGCATCAGTGAGTGAGTTAATATCAACATGTCTTTTCATATAGACGTATGAAGTTCATTTTTCCTATTTCTTTTTTTTTCTTTTCTGGGGGGGGTTGTTGTTGCTCTTGTTGCAGTTTAGTGTAGTTTAGTTTATCTTATCTTATCTTATCTTATCTTATCTTATCTTATCTTATCTTATCTTATCTTATCTTATCTTATCTTATCTTATCTTATCTTATCTTAGTTTAGCTTAGTCTAGCTTTGGACAATTCCAGGCAAATTCAACCTGGGGATATAGTTTCCTAATATTTTAGGTCTAAAAAAGCCACATTTTTTCCCCACAGACAGCTTCAGATAGCTTCAAACATACACAGAGGGGTTTACTTAAAGCAAGCCATAAAAGAAAGTCTCACAAAGTCTCGTGTAAGAGTCAAGTTGACACGCTCAGTATGTTTTAGTTTGTAGAATGAACAATATCCAGACTTACTCTTATTGCTACGAAGAAGTCGTGGCTCTGAGTTGATATTCATTTGTTGATAAAACAAATGGGAGCTTTAGAAGACCTGTGAACATAGTTAGCCTTCATCTTGACTCTCACGAGAGATTTCACAAGTTTGCGCGGGACTTTGTATTACAGCTCCATTTACAAACACGTCCGCTTGCTTGAAGAAAATAAAGCCCTCAGTGTATGTTTGAAGCTATCTGACATTGTCTGTGGAGTTTTGTGGGATGTAAACAGCCTAAACAGCATAAGATTGATCTTATCCCATTATACGCTGCCGTGGCGATGCGGGGACAGACAGAACTGCTGCATAACAGGAGCAATTAAAACAAAAATATTCAGAATCCTTCTTTTAGACCTAAAATAGTAGGAAACTATAGCCCCAGGTTGAATTTACCTGGAATTGTCCTTTAAATGTTCAGACTCAAATATATTTGTGATTTATCAACTTTCCATAAAAATGTTATTTGACCAGTACTTTGGTTCATGATCAACAAAAGAAAAACTAAACAAATTGCTTTCCAATCATCTTAAACAGTCCTGCTACTTTGCTAATTAGCAATCATTAGCATGCTAACGCACTGAATTCAGAAAGGAAAAATTGCATTAGCCTATATATTTGCAGATCAACTGCGAGCCCTTTTAAATGAGACTGAGAAATGCAGCCTTCTTATCCTGGGAAACAGAGGAAGATCCATTGTGCACTGATAATGAAAGCAAACAGCAGCAGCAGAGAGCCTGAGGGTTACACTTGTTCTATAAGTTGAAGGTTCAGCTCAGTTAAACAGCTAACGGTACAACTGTTAAAAGCAGTGGCCTTAAAACTGTAAAAGTTTGTTTTTGTCACAAAATGTTTCATGCTGTTTAGGTTGCTGGGCGTTTTACTGAATGTTTCTTTATTTGAATCCAAAGAGTGCTGACAGAGGATGTGTTGTCACAGAGCTGATACAACTCTATGGTGGTTCATGCTGGGTGTTGACTAATATAAAACCTGCCAGTTTGCTGATTTTTACACCCAGAAAATTAACTTTTACCATGCATACGATTAATAATTTGGGGGATTTTGAGCTGAAAAGAACAGAGAAACTAAACCTTGATATAACCTTTGGAGTGGTATTTGTTTAGTGTGTGACTCCTCTGCTGTGTTTCTTCCCCCGCTGTCCTCTCCATCCCATCCACTCACTCCTGGTTACTGCTGTCTGTCCGTCCCCCGTCCCCCCTGGAGGGCTGAGGTGAAAACTTGAGTGATGGAGTAAGAACAGCCCTCTCACTTTTACATCAGCCTCCCCGTCGCGCTCCCAGCGGGAAATCCCCGCCATGCAGCGAGCGCGTGGTGAAGGCTCCTGATGGTGGCGGTGAGGCTGGAGTGCTCTCAAATGTGGCAACTGCATTATCGCTCAGAAGGGTCTCACATGGAGGTCACTGTGAAGCTGGCCCTCTATAACCTTATTGCAAACGCACTCCCACCCTTCAGGATAATGATTTTTTTGAGGAAAAGACCCACAAGTGCATGCATCTACCATTTTTGAAATGAAATCCACTGTGACAAAACTCCTTTGAATCCCACATTCATAAATATTCATTGACAAATTAATACACCGAGACATAAAAATGCCATTGACCAAGGTCAGTGTAATGGAGAGGTGTGTGTACCAGGGAGGACGATTGACTATTACAGTTGTAACATCTGGAAAGCTTTAACAACTCTTCAGGCAGGAAGTAACATCCCTAATATAGTCCTAGCCCAGTTCTGTCAGCCAGCACTCCGCCTGTACGCCGCCTTCCAGATATGCTACATCTAATAACATAAAGCATCAACAAAAAGTGTCAAGTGGCTGTTGTAAGGAATTTAAATCAAAACCAGAGCAACTGTAGTTGGCTTCATTATCTATAAATAACACCATCTAAAATTCTCTATCTGTGCACATCACATTCTTGGAGAAGTCTCTGGTGATGGTGGTGGTGGTGGTTATATAGCACTTACTTTAGGAAACTGCTTGACTGGTATTAAAACTTTCTGGCCCAGTTTCATGTTCTTGTTGATGACGACGTCAATGAACTTCTCCTCCTCCTTCCCCTCATCTTTCTGAATTTTTTCGATCTCTGCAGGAAAAATGAGAGAAGAAGAGTTAGGAGTCAGGTGACAGGCGGCGGATATGATGGGCTGTTAAAGGACTGTCGCACAGCCGGAGCTACCACTTATCTCCATTATCAGTGAAAGGATTACTGAGGTATCTCAGCCAGGTTTCCTTCAGACCTCGGACACACACTGCAGCTTCTGTAAGAGCAGCTCTGGATCTAACTTGAACAGGTTTTGGTTTTGGCTCCAGAAAATCACAGTTGCGCCAAATTTTATTGAAGATTAAAGGAGACGTATGATGCCCGTTTTCCACAAATCAAAATAGTTCCCAGGTGTCTTAAAGACATGTCTGTGACATGCTTTGGTCCAAATCCCCCAAGGATCAAACATCACAGCTCTTTTCATCCTCTCTAAACAGCCCTGTTCAGAACGGCTGCTTTCAGTGCCTGTCCCTTTAAATGCAAATGAACCACTGCTCATCCCCCTCTACCAGTACCATACTCACAGGTAGAGGTGGTATTATGCAAATTCAAAAACTAATAACACCATTGGATGACAACTTGGGGGAAAAGCTTGTAAAACCACATGGATTTCAACCTCAGGAGCCTGATAATTACAGATTGTTTTGTCAATTCTCACATTTTGGGGGCCGGAAGGCAAACCTAACAATATGTTAAAGAGCCTTCAATAAGTGATATTTCCATAATATGCCCCCTTTAAGACACTATTAAAAGGGCTCATGCTATCCTAACCACATGGGATATGCACTATACATATGGAGAGATAGTACTTTTAACAATTTACAGAATATGTACAACTGTTTTTATAATCAATTAATTGATAATTTAAGTTTTAGTCATATAATTATTCAATCAGAGAATCTAATATTTGCTGCTATCTTAAAACAACACTTCTGCATATATCAACTTTGGCTCTGTTCAGCTGTGAGGGGAATTGTGATTCTGATATTCCAAATATTCTTATTGTGTAAATAATTAACTAATCGGTTAATTATGAAAATATGCACATTTTCTTATGTTTGTGTTGTTAAAAGAATCAAACTACACAAAACATTTAGTTCACATTTTGTCCAAACACGAGTCCAAAACCCAGAAATATCCACGACACAAGACACATGAGAGCATTTTTTTTCATAAGAAGGAAAGTGCATGTTTTTCCTTCATAAATGAATAAAAGGGAAAGCTGAGCAGTGTTCCACTGAAAGGTCAGCATCCAGTCATGAGGAGATACACACAGCATGTGATAACAGTTGTAAAGTGTCTTGTGTGGATGTGAAGGAGTCACATCCAGACTGACACAATAACCTCTGCTCATGTCATGATGTGATCTCTGTTTGAGCTCCGAGGCGACAGCGTTCAAACAGGAAGACAGCTGATCCTTTAAGACCCACTCAGCAGATTTGCTCAACAATTTAAAATCTGGTAAACACACACACACAAACATACACACCTTATTGGCTTGTGCTTTATTTCTAAAAAAAAAAAAAAAAAAAGATATTTCCTTCAGCGTCATTCATCTCACCTACAGGCTGAGGCTCAGTCATCACGGTGCTTTAAGCTCGGGTACCAATTTACCTGTATAGAGACGACATGTGCTTGAGTCCCTTTCATGTGCCTATTAAAAAACGGGAGGACACTGGAGTTTGAACCTTCGGGCTATCAAAAATATTGGCTGTCACGCTTCTTCTTTTGGGAGAGGTAGACTTTGATGTATTTGGAGATGTAACCTTGAACGTTTAATCAGATGGATAACATCTGTGTTTCAGTGCCAGGAAAATGGTTTTGCAGAGAGGGCAGCTGAGAGGTGCAGGGAGGCTACCACAAAGACTCCAGGCTAAAAGCCCAGCGGGGGGGGGTGGGGGGGGGGGACAGAGAGCCAACTCCATCATAGATTTATTTCTCCTGTGAAAGATGATTTTATGAAAAAAAAAAAAAGCAAATACGATTAAAACGCGGCAAAGATGGTGCTTTAGCTTTTTTGGTTTATGTTTATTTGATTTTTGGAGCCTGGGCTCAGAGTTAGATGTGAAGATTAGATTTGGGTTAAAAAAAATAAGCTTTGAAAAACTCAACCGTGTTCCTATGTTCAAACGCCACACAAAGCAGATAGACCACATCAAGCCCGCTTTTCAATTACTCTGGGTCAGATATGAGCCGAGTGTATCAGCACCACAAACTAGGAACTAAGAAGGCAATTGTGATTTCTCCACAAAGCTCTGCAGCATTACATGTGCAGAATGTAATTAAAACCTTTGATATGAGTTTTAACGAGGATAAAAAAGAAGCATCAGTGTGATGGAGATATCTTTAAGCTTCAGTTTATCCCGAGGGGGGCAGAGAGCGTGCGCATTCTGAGAAAAGACAACATTAATATTAATGCATCGCCTAGCAACATGCCAAGACAGAGTTTCCTCCTTCAACCAGGCGTTGTCCTCAAAACATTCAGGCTCTGATGTGCTGGAAGATTGTGACTGAGACTGTGTTTCAACTACAAATACTCCTTTTTTTTGTCTTTTTTCCTCTCCAAGCAAACTAGCCCGGATTTTTTTTTTTCTTTTACATCTCAAGACCAAATAAAACCTCCAACAGGGCTCTGCAATCAATCAGCAGGTGTAATAAGCAACCAAAGAGCAGCTTCAAATGAGCTGCCTCTCTGAACATCAGCGAGACAGAATCAGCCAGTGTGATTTAACTAACCACAGTTCTTCGCAAAAAAAAGAAAAAAAAAAAAGAACTTGTTTGTGCCGCAGTTTATGAGGGAGAAAATGTGGCCATGTGAACCGAGAGCCTCCCTCCACCTCCAAGTCATTACCAAGTTTTCAAAAGAAAGAGGTTTGAGCGTGCATCACTGACACAAACACAGTGTGCATCCCCTTTTTGTTCCAGCTTTAGCAGAGTCCCCTCCTCTATTCCAGTTTGGCTTGTTAGAGAGCCACACAACACCTGACCACTCATCGATACAGTCTCCTCTTCTGTCCTCGTAGTTCCCGTCTTTGTGCCAAAACCCATCAGCTTTTCAGCTACAATGTCGACGAGTGAAGTTACGTGAAGGATGAAATGAATTCAGCCGGTTGATAAAGATTTCAAAGCCCACATTCTCTCAGCTGCTCAGAGGCTGTGACGGAATGAGTGAATGAAATATTGAATTTTGAAGATTTCCTTAAGATACGTTGTGTTTAACTCTCCTGTGCTCCGGAGGAACCATTTGGCCTATATTTATCTTGAATATGTATGTACATCCTGTTCCCCTGATGAGGGCTCTTCTCACTGCTGAAGAGCAGCTGAATTCTTTCCACTGCCTGGCTTCTCTTTGAGGATGGAGGGAGAAGCAGCAACTTAACCTATATTTCCCTTGAATTTGTGAATCCCTGAACTGGATGAGTAGAAAAACTGAGATTCAAGGATAATGCTGGAGTGATTTTTGGTTTGTTTGTTTTAGGTTCAGCAACGATATGGAAACACATTTAAAGTAAATGAGCTGAGACGCTTTATTTAGCAAAATTGTGATGAGACACAAACCACAGATTACATATTCACAGACATCTCCCTCTCACCTCTCTGAAACGTTTCTTTTTTCTAGACTTGACAAATGTAAAAATGTAAATTCCTTCATGGATTATGGATTCATGATACAGGGTGACCTGATAGCCCAGTGGTTAGGACTCACACCGTGTCTATGCAGAGTCAGACTGCCCTGAGCACTGAGTCCCTGTTTCCTGCCTGGCTGGACAAACTCTTGTCGTTCCAAGTCTATCCCCGCATTTCCTGACTCCAGTCTTTCTTTCTTTCTTTCTTTCTTTCTTTCTTTCTTTCTTTCTTTCTTTCTTTCTTTCTTTCTTTCTTTCTTTCTTTCTTTCTTTCTTTCTTTCTGTCTGTCTTTCTTTCTGTCTGTCTTTCTTTCTTTCTTTTTTCAAACTCGTAAGTGCACTGAGGCAAGCCTAATTTACAGTGCAGACGAGCAGGCAAAATATACAAAACAAAACAGATAAGAAAATAAAGATACAAACATGCAAGGTAAAATACAGGAAGCAGACAGAAAAAGAGTACAAACAGAGGAGAGGAAATTAGTGATTGAGCTTTAAGGTTATCTGAAGATTGTTCCAGGTATATGGGGCACAAGCAGAAAAGGCAAGCTATTGACTTACCAAATAAAGGCAAGAAATTACCATAAAATAACATTCATAAGTCTCATCATAAGTTTGGGATTTTGTTTTTGTAGGTTTTGAAATAAACACTTAACACATTATCTGCAAGCAATCAAAGGTGCTATGCTAAGATATTCTGCCTTCAAAATGTAGTCACCACCCAGTGCAGCTAGCGACAACAAGCGTCCATCAGTGGGACAACAGACCTATATAAGAGCTAAAGATGCGTAATGCATTGTGGCCAATAGCAAAATCCAAATTGTAGGAGCTGCAATTTTTTCTGATAAAAAGTAAAATGTGTCACAACAGTGTGCAGTACAGCATTGCTACAGAAAAGAACTGTAAAACAATGAGGATCACAGGCACTCAAAACCACTGATACATCTTGCTAGACAGTCAACAGTTAAACTAAACCCTGAGTATAGTAGACAGTATGAGACCTTTAAGGAACATGTTGACCAAACAAACACTGGAAAATTCCAAAATAACCATTTCAAATGAAACTGCATATTGTAATATCTGATATCATTGTAATATTGTTTTGCATAACACAGCCTGAATAACAGCACTGTCCATATAAATACTCCATACAAACTAGGTAAAAACATGTGATTGGTTTTGCCACCATTCAGATCACAGCGCTGTGGGTGAAGAGCAGTGGTGAACAACCAGAAGAAAGCATCAGGGCAGCGTAAAGTATCATATAAATCATAAAGCCAGAGTGGATACAGGATGTCGAGGTTTGTGTATGTTCCAGAAACCATATGAACAACCAGTCATGTGATCACAACTTCAACTGAATCTATGGGGAGATTTGTGATTCAAGTTGTGATGTGTTTTTGGGGCCAGATCAGCCATCCCTGTTGTGCATTTGTAGCTTCAATATGGTTAATCATTCAAACCAAAGTTAAGAAATAAAAAGAATTCAGCTGATGTTACAGCAGCAGAAGTCCTCATCAAGGGAACCAGATAAACATACATATTTTACAATATATTTTATAGGCCAAGAGTGTGTGGACCATAGAGTCAAAGTGAGTCAAGAATAACTTAAGAAAATCTTCAACATTCAATATTTGATCCATTTCATTCAGACCCACTGATGCATATTGGTTTAGAAAGATGAACTGTCTTTATTCTTCACATGGCTTTAAAATGAACCTGTTGAGTATGAAACTACCGAATAAACAAATAACCAGAGCTGAAATAAACCAAAGTCTTTATTTTTGTTTTGAGAATCTGTTTCTTCATGTTCGAGACCCTTTCAGAAAACCCCTGCTGCATGAGACGCTACCACTTTACAACCTTTGCCCACATTAAAAAAACTGTATTTATAGTCTATAAAACGCATCTGCCTGGATAATGACACCCCACAATAGGACACCACCCAGCTGTCTGTTTTTCTACTAGAAATGCATTCGGTTAAAAGCAGCTCTGTGATTTAGGCCTTCCCATTTAAAATGCATAAGCCGGGTAGATTTTGTAGGATTATACATGACTTCAGCTGCACGCCGCCCAGAGTCTAAGTGGGCACAGAGGCAATTGGGTCATTAACTTTACCAATTCCACGGTGAACGGTGAGATCATAAACACGTGTCTGTGCGCCAGGTATACCAACTCACAACCCACAAGAGAATTGTGCATCACTTTGTGATGCATCATCGTCATCATCTGGTCTGTGATGCAAACAGAATTAAACTAAAAATAACAATTTTAAAGCTGCAAAAGTGAAATGTTCAATGTTTTTTTCTTTCTTTTTTTTATTTTGATACAGATTCAGACTAAAGCTAGCCTAGAAATCTAGACGCATCCTAGCGGCAGCAAAAATATTTGCTCCGTAGGTGGGTCTAGAAACGAGCCATAGGAACTTTTTGAGTCTCGAACACCGATTGTGTTCACCAATCACAGCGCTCTGTTTAGAGAGTTGTTGGGCGTAGTCTGGGCGGGCTTAACGCGATGGCGACATAGATTTTAATTGGCTTGTCAGGCTAACGACATCCTGCTCTTTGCTCTGATTGGCCGTAGCGCTACCCTATTGCGTGCAGAGGCAGTTTGAAAGACAGCCTTCATCCCGCCCCCTGGATTGAGCTGAGGTCTACCGGTCGTTTCCAGACTGTCATTTTAGTGATATAGTCTGGTTTTTCAGGCTAGACTAAAGCAGGACTCTTCAACAGTTTTCTGGCCAAGGACCCCCAAACTGATGTATTACTAGCCTACTATATATTCAATATGAGGGTCCCTGCTCCATCTCGACATCATTTTATACAATATATTACATTGTATAAAACTGTGTTTTGTATTAAACAGGGCCTTGTGCCATGTATAAATCTACCTTGTTATTGTGCATTCAAAGTAGGCTAAGCTATTCAAATAATACACAGGGTCATATATGTTCGTGTTTTTATTTTAAACATGTGCAAGGTACAGTGAACAGGGTGGCCATGCCACTGCCTTGAAACGAACAAATATTAAAAAGAATTGTCTAATCAACCAAAAATGTTGTGACCCCCTTGCAGTACCTCCGTGGACCCCCTAATGAAGACCCCTGGTCTAAAGGATACAGTGAGGCTGCAGCAGAGCACCTATATTATATTTGCTATGTAATTGGTTTGTATTTCATAAAGGTCATTCCCTGAAGCCTTACACCTACAACAACATTTAATGACAGAGCATAAAAATTATGATAACTCACAAAAAGTGTTATGCAATACATTTTTTGTCACTTGCTAGTTAACCTGACTACAGCTTTGTCAGTTAACCCTGCTAGCGGGAGGCTAGTTACCCTGGCTGTGATGCCATGTGCTGCCCACCATGGGGTTGAGTTCACCACCACCACCACCACCACCACTCTTTTCAACAAGAGTGCATGTTGTGTGTCAAATGAAGCATAAAAGTGTTCAGAAAAGAAAATTGATTTTGTTCCCACTATGGGTCTTAAAATGAGTGTAATCATCAGACGATGTAGCCCAAACTTTGTGCAAAATTCTATTTTTGAGTAAATCCGGGGAGAAAGTAGGGTAGTTTTTTTTTTTCGTGTTGGATAGGCACGCAAAATATGCATCACTTTGCTTGCCATTCATCAGCCAGTGATATCAGGATCCTTCATCCGTCAATCAAAAGTCTGAGAAAAACAAGCGGTAGCCTACGATGGAGGAGACCACCACCACCAACACAAACTCTCCTCCGTCCCTACTCCACTCTCCTCCACATCCCTGTGGTTCACTTAGCAAGCTATAACTTAGCCTACTAGCTAACAGTTAGCTACGTAAGATAAACACACTCGCACACACACACACACACACACACACACACACACACATACACACATCAAGCTCAGTCTCACCCCAAACATTGAATATCCCGCCCGCTAGATAACGACCAATCCAATGTGTTTTATACTCATGTGGAAACCTGTGGAAGGAGGCGGGACAAACAGGACAAACGCCCATTTCTGAACACCTTTAACACAGAGATCATTGCTTTGTTACTATCACCGCCTCCCTATTGGATTAGGGGGCGGGGGTGTCTAACACAGTGTAGTGTGAGAGCACATGTACACAGAAAGGACCAGTAACCCGAAAGACAAGGCCACTAAAAACGTAATGGATTTTTTGACCATCCATCGGTTCCAGTTTGTCCGATGGCACAGGCCGACCACGACAGATCCACTGTCAATGTGTTTGTGAGTGTGAGAGAGAGATAAGGGGAGCGGAGCAAGGACAGGTCAAACTGAGCTCCATGCAGCTCTACAATGAAGACACAACACATGACAATTATTTGGATCTTGGATCTAGTCTTTTATCTTATCATGGGAAAGAGAAGAGAAAGAGAGAAAAAAAACAAAATAGAAAAAAAAAATTCTCCTTGCAAATGAGGCCCAAACGAGCAGAGCATGGGGAGATGTCCGTTAGAGATAGTTTTCCTGTAGGCTATGGCTTGATAAATTAAGAAACATACATGGAAAGTTTAGATAAGGGAAACACTCATGCTTGTATATGTTGCACTTACAAAGCAGGCTATGGCCTACTCATTAATATAGTGGTAATTTATTCATTTGACGGTCATGAGGGTAAACTATGCAGATACTTTGCTTTTCCCCACAATAAGAAAAAGTCCAAATTAACACAACCCTACAGTTTAAAGTACACACGACTAAAAAGTTTCAGATATCAGTAATTATTTCCAGACAAACAGCAGTTTGATAGCTGCATAATATAGTGTGGTATTGACCCATTCTTCCCCCATAATCAGATTTCCCAAAGCATTGAACTGTGCCTTTAATGTCAATACTAATGAATGCACATGTTCAGTCATGTAAGTTGATACTGGAGGAAAATCAAAAAGGCACCAGCCTGTAGAGGCAGACAGAGAAGCCCTCTATTAATGGAAAATAATGTTTACTTTGTACTTTTTTTGAATTATTCTAGTTTAATTTCCCATAACTGATTACCAATAATATCAAAGCGGTAAGAGCCCACTGTTCCTTTAATTCAAATGTGAGAAATAGCACTGGGTCAGCAGTTCTCTAATAAGGCAGTCTGGATGCCCTTAGTGGTGGCACTTTGGTAAACAATATGTGTGAAGCAAAAGTTCACAGCTAACAAATATAATGAGAACTACATTCTCCCTGGTGTACGCACTGATTCCAACACTAATTATCCCACAGCTCGCTGTTGCTTCGGATGTTCAAGGGTATTCTGACACCGGTTTGTGCCTCCAACTTTGAATTATCGCAACACACACTTTGAATTTTACACCTTTTTATGGTGAGAGAGTGAGAGAAGCCATGTATGAGTCTAAGGCAGCATCGGAGATTTAATAAAACACAACCAGTGTGTTTTCTCTCAGGGTGGAATAGAGTCTAACCTCATATGTGGGTTCAATTTAGCAGAACTGACTGGTACTTCAGTATTAATACATAGGAAGTGTTTTGTGTGTGTTGGTGGTTAACCAAGCAGATATGTGGTAAAGTCAGACTCTCAGGGGCTAGATCAGCATTTAAATGCCATTACCAGACACATGGTCTATAATACAAGAAGAAAGATTTGACATTTCCATCTTTTATTGTCCTTGGTGTAAGATGTTTTGTTGAGTTACACTAGCTATCTCAAAGTGATGCTGCTCGCATTCCTAATCATGAACTACCAAAGAAAACTGACAGGTTTTTTTTTTTTTTTTGTATTCATTTGTATTTTATGAAGGTTATTATTGTTTCTGCTGCTCTTCATTTCACCACATCACAGACAGGATGCACCTGCATGGAAAGAACTTAGCTCTCACTGTGTTTCATTGCGTAAATAATTGAACTGAAAATTGAAAGACAGTGAGTTTCTCTTCTGCTTCACTAAGCGTTTGAGGCAATAAAAACATACAGTAGCTCGTCTGAAAAAAGCACAGTGGTAGTTTGTCGGTGGCTTTCCGCCACTTCCTTGTTACAGCTGATGTTGTATGCTGCGGTCTGCGGCAGACAGACTCATTATTTTGTTGTTTTGCAATTATGAATCAAATGAATGAAATGAGATGCCAGAAAACAGGAATGTCACATCATTATTCTCATTCTACAAAAGAAAGCGCTTCTATCAACCCAATAATAGGACACTGAGGTCACTTAGAAAGGTAAAATATTCAAGACAAAATGGTATAAAAATAAATAATGGATGTTAAAAAATTTAAATTCTGGGAGACAATTAATAGACCTTGAAAAGCAATTTTTCAATCATCCATTTAAAATGAACAGAGGAATACAGTACATGAATGCAAAATATTCAGTCGGCGTTTGACCAGTTTGTGCTACTTTGCAAGAAACTTTTAGGTATCCGGTGATGATTTTCATGGGGGTCATGCCTATGTTCCCACAGCCCTATGTTCCCTCAGCCCTATGTTCCCTCATTTCTAACTTTTGTTGTCACTGAAAATTAGGCCCTATGTTCCCTCAGCCCTTTGGTCCCACCATTGGTTGGGTTTAGGCAATGAAGAAAGGAGTTGGTTAAGTTTAGTAAAAAGACCAGGTAGAGGCTAGACAGGCCAGATAGGCCATTTTCATGCACTAAACAAGGTTTTATTTGTTCATCCAAAACACTGATTATTGCTAATTTAATTCATGTTTAATGATGTGCCATATTGTATAAAAGGTAAATGTCAATATGTTTTGTTTATATCTTATAGGAGCTTTAGGTTCTATATTAAAGGAGACTTATTATGCCCTTTTCCACAAATTAAAATAGTTCCCAGGTGTCTTAAAGACATGTCTGTGACATGCTTAGGTCTAAATCCCCCAAGGATCAGACATCACAGCTCTTCTCATCCTCTCTAAACAGCCCTGTTCAGAACAAAGCAGTCACTGCCCCACCATTCACCCTTGCATAATTTGGTTGAGTGTTTGCATTAAAGCAGATATCAGTGGAATGTTTTTGTTAATATAAGTCCTAAATAGTCCTATTTTCCGTCAGCAATCACTTACATGAAGTATTTCAGCCTAAACACGAGTCTCTCCGTCACTCTGCTCTGCTGTAACCCGAGGAGAAAATTTTCCTTGTGGGATACAAGTGTTATCCAATGAGGGGAGAGAACGGCATGAGGGGCTGTGTGTGCAGCCAAGGGATGCGCGTGAATGTGGTGACGTAGCACGAGGACCAATTGATGCCTGACAAGGGCGGGGGCTGCTAACTCATGGTGCGTTCAAGGAAACTCGTACTTTGTGTTTTTCCTTCCTGTGAAGTCATACCAGTTCGATCTGGTACGAGTTCACGGGTCGGAAGTTACGAGTGGCCGTTATAGGGAACTTTCACAGACAACAGGACGGTAAAAACACGAGCTACAGTACGGGTTACCTGGAACGCTACCAAGTCGTAGTTGTGACTTGAAGCTGTAACTTACGGTTTCAAAAGCCTGCCTTGAACACAGCATTAGCCGAAACGGCCGTGCCGCTGTTATCTGCTTTAAAGCTTGTTTTAATTCTATTGGACGAGACTGTCTTCTGATTGGTTCTCTGCTCTGTAAAAAATATTTTTGGCTCTATATCTTCTCATGGACAAACACTGCAAAAACACAAAACAGGAAAAAGTACAACAACAAGGGGGGGGCTTTAAAGGGGAAACATTTCTGTAGTGGCAGTGGGGGTGAATAATAAATGTCCAGTATGGTGAAGAAAGGTGAATGCTATACACACAGAATGTAAGAAAATAAAGGTTTAGTCTCAACTAAAAAGCTAACTAGCTAAAATGTGTTAACAGTGCTAACTTTAGCCTCAATTAATAGGCATAAAACATCAAGCAGCTGACTGTTGTAGTAGAAGATTGGTGTTTATGTTGTTTCTCCATTTAAGAGAGACTTGGAGACACAAGAATGAAAACCAAATTTAAATGCATCTCAAATATACTGTAAATTTATGTGAATTGTTTGTACTGTCACAAAAGTTTGCTTTTCATTTTCATTGAAAAAATATTGAAATGATAAAGATGAGATTTTTGTTGTTGGTATTGCAAGATGTAAAGCTAAAGTTGTTGTTTTTTTCCACGTAGGCAAGGACCTCTCTCTTTATGGTATGTTAAAATACAGCACTTGTAATTTGAATACTGCACTTGTCCATATTTAAGCCTGAATTACTTTAGTCCTGCATTAAAGACAATTGAAACCCTTAAACATTGTTGGTCTAAAGTAAAACAATAAAGAAAACTCATCATCTATAATGTGTTCGCATGTGATGAAGAAAATGAGAAGATGCCATTTCTCAGTCTTTGCATTTAAACAAACTATTGTACAATGCTACAATGGCCGTCCATACAGACTGTGTGCACTGGACTGACCGACTGTTGAGTGTTTCAGGTAGTATGGTCGGTGCCAGAAACAGTTTCCCCAACACACATTTCATGTGTGCCAGTGTGACCACACACATTTAGCATGAATCATAGCGTCAAGGCTGTGACCCTTAAAAGAGAGACGCTCGGAGAAAAAAAAAGCCTCGACTCGCTCCTGTCCTGAAATCTCAATTTCACTCTGGCTCCTCCATTGCCTTGACAAGGTCAGGCTGGCAGCAGGAATTCGTCTCGCCCCCTAATCTAGAGATTACATTCTCGGCGGCCGGGCAGGGCCCTCCCTTCTTCCCCCCTTTCCTTTCTGCCTCTCTCCCTGCAACCCTGCCAGCCTGGCTCTCTACTGCGAGGTAACGAGCCAAGACCCGCTTACAGTGTAGCGATAATGTCCACGGATTAAGACAGAGAGCCCCTCGAGTGGTGCCTCTTTCATTTCAGTATCCGGCCTGTGAAGCATCATAAATACACCCAGCCAGTCAGGGACTCCATTCTGTGGATCTCTGGTGAAGTCAAACTCTCTCCCTCTTGCGAAAGTGTACGGTAGCAAACAATTTTAATCCGCCAAACTCAGTGGTAATGGCTGCGGCTTTGCAGAGATACAAAAGAGCATTTCCACTGCAGAAATCATGGGATCTTTAGGGATGTTCGTGTTGTCCTTGGGGTGAGTCACAAATTCAAAACAGTTTTGTAAGAACATTAAAGTTCCCTGAAGGTCCCTTTGGGTGGCAGGGTTGCTCAAAGTGCAGAAGCTTATTTTTTTTTGGGGGGGGCCTTGAAGGGTTCAAATCACCTAACAGATGCCAGAACTGCAACTGAGACTTCTACCTTGTGTCAACAGCATTTTGTGTACTTCAGATCTGTGTTGTTTGCTGAGGATAGTTGCGGGGTGCATTTATTTTGGCACCTGTTCGTTTAAAGGCTTGCTCACGGAGAGATTATCTGAGTGTTTTCAACTTGCCAGAGGATTTTACTTGACAAATTTGCTTTTATCCGTGACATCCTGAACAGCTGCATTAAAACAGGAAGGTGTGGTTGATGGGAGGTTTTTTTTTTTTGTTTTTTTTTAGGGTAACATATCAGATGGTAAGTGTCCAGCAAAATCTGCACGATTTAATAACAGGGATTAAAAAAAAGTTGTTTGAGGAACAAGAAGAGAGAAAGAATCAACCCCATTAAAATGAGATGAAAATGTGTGTCCTTGTGATTGGGGGGAGCATTCACAAGTTGTGCTCTCTGAATGTCAAAATAAAAAGAAGAGAAGAAGCCAAGTTTGTGCTTTTTAAAAAAAAATGCATCAGCGTTTGTATTTTCACTGAGCGGTCCACGGAGGCAGGATGAAGCCAAGTTCAGAAGAATCCAGGAGACATGAAAAGGATGCGAGAGCGTTTGTGCCGGCATCAGTTTTTAGCCATAACCGGACTGAACTGCATAACCCACCTCCTGCTCCTCAGATGATAAAGATGTCAGTGGTACAATGCAAATACTGGACACAAACTCAATGACTTAAAGAAAGAGAAAGTTTCTACAAATCGAGCCTTCGTGTCAGAAACGATGCTCCTGCTGAGCTGCTGATCAATGCATATTTACCAGTGAAAACAGCTACTGAACAACAACAATATTTAACCTGGAACTGAGCTGCTTCACTGACCTTGTCGCCACTCCTTGCAGTCCTAAGTGCATTTATGAATATTATAATAAGGCACATTGTATAACTTGCTGACGATGCTATATTAGTCTCAAAGCAAAGCAAATTTATAGAGCATTTTAAACTGTGCCCTAAAAATGCTGAATATGAAACGAGTTTGATTCTCAAACATCCTAGATCGTTTCATACTGTTCCCCCACCCCCATACATAATTCAAAGTGTTTCTCATCATAAAATATTCTGTTTTCACACAATAGATTGGAAAAGATCAAACTGCTCTGAGGTTTCCTGAAGGCAGCATGATCAAGTCCGACCTTCTGCAGAACAAACTGGTGGTTTTACTGATGGTTTGTAGATCTTGAAGATAAAACCACACTCTATAAGACAGACTTTCCTCTAAGATCTTTCTATTATGAAGTAAGTGAATAATAAAAAAATCCATGCACTTGTTTATTTTTTCAGCTACTCTTCAAATGAACGTCTGCCAAGGTTATCATGTTTTTATAAATGTATCAGTAATTGTCACCAACATCTGCCAAGGACTGAACAGGACGGGAAAAAAAGGCAAACGAGATTTCAGTTGTCCAAAAGAGACCACTGATTCTGTATATGCATTTATTTAAAGGGACAACGAGGAGTTTTGGAAAAGCGAAGCGTTTTCACACTACATTTATGAGCCTGCACGCGCACCGTAAAATTCTTTTGACCGGCGCAAGACAGACTCATGTTTTCATTCATCAATAATTAAAGTCAGAGGTTCAAAGAGGTTCACATACCGTCGTAGTTCCGACCATAAACGGCGATTCAGCTGCGTTATTCTCATGACTCGTTGCGAAACCGAAAGTAAAAAACGCTGGTCGGCTCGACCAGCATTTCCGCCACCACTAATAATAACAAAATAACGATAGAGACAGAACGATATATTTATCGAAAATGGGCCCATTAACAAGTGTGGGTAGCGGAGATTCATCCACATTAACGTGAGACTTTTTTTTATAACCGAATAGAAACTCCTCGTTGTCCCTTTAATAGCAAAGATGAGAAGGGTGGTTGACCTGCCTGAAAAACAACACACTGACAGTGGTGATGTCATGCCTATACAGAAATCCAACCTATTAATTCAGAGTAACGTTTTCATCATGTCCAATCAGCAGCTAAACTCCCGATATCTTACATGCTATCTTGTGTTTGCAACACAAACTAGACACACAAGCCACATGCATTCAATTTCAACCCATTTGTTAACTGGCAACCTGTCCAGGGTGAATATCAACCTGGGATTAGCTCCATGGATGGACGGACCAGACGACTGGCTGAGATCTGATCCTTTATTACAGGCCTGTACCATCCCAAAACATCGGTCCAACACTAGAAGACACTCATTTGCTGTTCTCTTCTCAGATTACAACTTAGATGAATCACTGCCTTTGTTTAGCAGTGGGCAGCAGCAGCAGCCTGTAATACTTTCTCTTCATTAGGCTATCAGCTCAGCAGACCACTGTGTACAACAACACACCGAGCCCCAGTGGCTGCTGCTCCATGAATAGGGAGGAGAAGAAAAGGGGAGGGAGCTGCAGAGATAAATCATTTGAAACATGTATTCATTAATAATAAATCACCTGTCAGGTCACACCCTGCAACCTCAATAATCAACCTTTTTTTTCCCCCTTTTCTTCTATCTTTGGTGGACCTCCAACATGTAGGACCACAGCGAGGCCTCTTTATCCCACAATTAACATGAGCTGATGTTTATCGGTTCGACATCCCGTCGCCTAATGAAGTTTCCCATAAAACTGTCATTAAGGCTGTGAGAGGGCGGGGAGGGGGGGGTGGGGGGTGGAGGTGAAAATGAAAACCGTGCAGCAGCGTAATGTACATCATTTTCAGGGTCTCATATCAGGCTGCGTTATCAAAATACACTGAATCACCGTAACTCATAACGACCAGAGCGCCTTCATTTTTTATTTCAATTACTCATCGTGTGTCAGTTAAAAACTGCAAATGCTGGAAAGCGTGCGAGAGTGCGTCTTGAAAGCATTCAGCGACGCTTTGGATCTTTCTCACATACACACACACACACACAGGCTGTGTCTCAGATTCTGGTAAACAGAGAAATTCATTTCCACACTCAAGTCAGCCAGCATTAAGGGAGGCATTAAAGGAAGCGCAAGTGGTTATGAAATCATCGCACGCGTGTTATTTTCTAACATTTTCCACCGTGGTGTTGAGCTAATACGCTGCTTCTCAGCGTCGCTTCGTCCTCTGATCGCAACAAGCTCAGTCAACCTCTGTTCCTAACTGAGCCAAATCAATTAGATTGCACTTTGTCATCTCTTCATGGTGGTGAGCATCAAACAATTCAAGGAGGAAAAAAAAAAAAAAAGATCAATATTGCAAATTAAATAAGGCACTTGATGTTCTCCAGTAGAGAAGCACTCATTTCTGCAGAGAGACGGCGTTTGGCATCAGCGGCGAGGAGCTGGCAAAGACTGAGGATGAGCTCTACAAATACATCCTCTGTTGTTTTATTACCACAGATTATCTGACAGTTTTGTATTTGGGATTAATAGGCGATATGGCTGAATACATGATCACACAGGATATGTACACGCCCAAATCTGTCTATCTGTCCTATTGCATTCACTCCAATACACTGAGGCTGTTTTTAAAGGTTTTTCATTGTATTATAATAAATAATGTGTCCATGTTACAGTAGCTCCTCAAGGAGGCAGATGATTTGTAGTAAACAAACTTAAATCATTGTTCAGTTTTGGGGGGAAAAAATGCAAACAATTTCAATGGACAAACCCAAAAAAGAAATCCAATACTGAACAGAAATATAAAGGGGCACTGCACCAATTTAACACATGTAGTTCAGTTTACTTGGTGTGAGGAGAACCAATTAACCTGTCAGAGGGAGCCTTGGTATGAGAGGAAGGAATGTCATTGGGGTTATTTCCAAGTAGGAGATGGAGATGTTAGGTTTGAGAAATATGGGAAGTGTAAGATTCAGAATTTTAGAGCTTGACTAATGCTAGGGAGGTGTACATCAGGATATCTTGACATGTTTTCCTTTGAATAACACCAATCATCACCAGAATGAAATGTTAAAGCCCCAGTGTGTAACTTATTTGGCTTTTTATTAGCAAAAATCAAACATGTCTTTCATAAATACGTATTTCACTGAAGTGGAATCACACCCGCATACAAATGAAAGCTTTCTCGTACCTTAGAATGAGTTGTTACAAGTCGTTACAAATACTGTACATAAGTAGGCGACACACCGAACCGAGGCGGCCATGTTGCATCGCCATTTTTTACGTTCAGTAGCAGCGTGACCGTAGGTAACCACGGAAACTCACTGGAGCTGTCGGCTCGGGGAGAACGTTTTCCAGGTAGCGCCTGTTAAAACTGTCACCACTGTGTAGTGTGAGGAAGGACGGAGGCACTGATGTTGCATTCAGGTGCAGTCAGGCAGACGGCCGTCGGCAAACCAACCGGATGTCATTTTACTCAACCAGAGAACGTGGGTCAGGTAAACAATACGACATCACCGTGACAACATATTGTCACACCTGTATTGTTTTGCCTCGTGCTGGCGGACCACTTGATTACATAGACGCTTGTTTATCCTGTTACATGCAGCGTCTGTTGTCTGTCTGATGTCTGCCCGATTTCACGTGAATGCAACATCAAGAATACGCTCAGATGCAACCACACCACTAGATGGGGGGAATTCCTATGTATTATACCTTTAAATCAATTAAATACTCTTCTAACCCATATGCAGTATACGCTTGTAATGTACGACTTCGACAATCATTTATGTGTCAGCTAAATGAAAATCATCAATCGTTTTTTCTGTAATTTTTAAAGTCATGGTTCTGACAGTGTCTAACCTGATCAAGAACATAATATTGTAGCATATTACAGTTATCTGGCTGCAGACAACAAAGATAACAACTTTCAGGATTCAGACACTTATTTGAACTAGCTTAGCCTTTAAGCCTCCACTAGGGGTGGGAATCACTGGAAGTGACACGATATTATCAGGATCCTTGAGTCTCAAAATGATAATATTGGGATATTAAAAATATTGCAACATACTGCGGCAAATTGCTTTTTATTAGCTCTTTTCAACTGCAAAAGATGTCTCTAAAGAAAACTTTGTTAACATCTGTGTTTTCTAATAGGATAGGAACTTCCTAGTCTGTTCATCAAACTGAAATCTACTTAGGACAAATGGATGCACATCCCTCTTAAACTGAAAAACTAGACCTGGAACACAGAAAAAAAACAACTGAAAACTGCCAGAAACACCTTTTAGTGACCTCTTACTGTGCGTTCACACCAAAAGCTTCCAAAGCGTCAAAAACGCCGGAAGTCAATTCATTTTCAATGAGAGCCCGGCGACACTGAGCGTCCAAAGCGTCAACAGGCGTTACCGCGCTTCCAAAGCGTCCAAAGCTTCCAAAGCGTCCAAAGCGTCACCAGACGAGAAGTTGAGCCAGGTTTAACTTTAGGGTAATGAGCTGTGACGCGGTTCGGCGGCAACCGGCAGCAACCTGTCAGAATAGAGATGTCAGCCGGCTGCCTTTTTTTTCTTTTTTTTGTATTTCGGCTCCCCAATGACCAGCTCGATCGAACTTTGACGCCGCCAGTCACGTGACGAGCGGCCAAAGCGGCTGAAAATATTTGCCGTTTTGGGAGCTGTTTTGTCTGACGCCCACCCTTGGAAGCTTTTGGTGTGAACGCACAGTTAGTCCTCTCTCCTTTTCTGCTGCTGGCAAACTAGTCCAAACCGGTTCCTGTTGCTAGGCAGAACAGCAACAGTGCACCCTCTAGTGGCCAGTAATGAGCCACTCTCTTCTCAGCTCCTGGTGACAGATGGCCTTTTCAACAAGATCGGTACTTGGTGTCCATATATTAACACAATATTGCCATGCAAAATATTGCAAAACTATGCTAACTAACTAACTAACTAACTAACTAAATAACTGTATCGTTTTTTTTTCCCTCACACCTAGTGGCTACAATGTGAGTTGGTGGAGGACCATGGAGCCTGCTAGCTAGAGATTCACTCGATGCAGTGCTGTCACTAAAGTCTCAATTTTCAGCCATGCTTCTGAAGCTGAGTAAGTAATGATACTTTTCAGAAAACCTTCAGGTTTTAGGAGGTTATATTCAAATAAACCTATTCAATTCAATTTTAGAATGGTTTTTTTTCAGTAATAACGACCTGTGAAGCCCTAAAAAAAAGCAACAGTTGGTAGCACTTTTGTTCTTCTTTAGTGTTATGCAAACTAGACATTATTAGAATTTGAATGATTTGTTAAACTATGAAGCGTTGAACATACCACAACCTTTAGTGTACTTAGCTGTTATGACACTGCGGCGCACAGAGCTTAGTGAGAAAGGTCACTCAGATCCACAAAGGAGAAATATTTCTGCTGCATCACCTCTTGTGCTTGAGGTGTTATGATCCCTCAGCCTCCACTGCAGCAGCAGAAATAGCTGCTGTCTGAGAGCTGAGGTTGGTGAACACACTATTTACCTTCTGTCCCATGTGCAGGATGACATGCTGACAAAAACTGGCACAACGGCACAATTGCTTGAGATATGGTCATTGGTAAAAGGACTTGGACTTATATTGTGCTTTTCTAGTCTCTAGGACCATCAGAGCACTTTACACTCACAACAGCCCATTTTGTAGCTACAGCACTTGATACTGTAGCTAACCATTCACACACATTCATACACACTGATGACACATTGAGGAGGTAAGTGTGGGTTCAGTGTCTTGCCCAAGGACACTTCAGCATGCAGATGGAGGAGGCAGAAATCAAACCACTGACCCTCTGGTTAGTGAACGATGTTCTACCTCCTGAGCCGCTCTTATTCATAAAGTCAGAGACAATAGATAACAGTTGTATTAATTAACAGTGAGGAAAACCTGTAGTGATTGCTATTTTATAAGCCAGCTGCTTGAGGCAGTGATGTAATAAAATCCAAATGTGAGCCATTCTATGAGGCTCTTCTTTACCCGTACGCTAACATGCTCATAGTAACAAGGCCAACCATGTTCACCACCTTAGCTTAAAGGTGTACAGAAATGGCCGTTTGTCCTGTTTGTCGTGCCGAGTTGCTGCATGAGTTTACCCGAGTAAGGGAAATTAATTTGATTGGTCGTTATCGAGCGGGCGGGATATTCAAAGCTTGGGGCGAGACCGAGCTCCGTGTGTGTGTGTTGTCTCAGACGTTTGATTGACGGATGACGGATCCAATATCAGTGGCAGATGAATCGTGAGCAGGCTGACGTATAATCCGTGCGCCTGCATTATCCAATGTGAAAAAAAAATACGACACTTTCATCCCGGATTTAATCAAAAATAGAATTATGCACAAAGTTTGGGCTACATCGTCTGATAGATGAGTTATTACACTAATTTTATGACCCAGAGTGGGCTCAAATTAAATTTTCTTTTCTGTACAGCTTTAAATGGTGTGAGCATGCTAATACTCCAATCAATCAACCAATCAAGTTTTTCTGATCTAATCTAATAAACCTTTAGGTGTTGTAGCCAGGTTTCTAAAGGGTGCTCCACTGTCACCATATTGGCAGGACCTAAACCCCCAAATGGGTAAAGAGGTGGGACATGTGCTGAGGCTTTGGCCAGTGTTGGTTTGTGACAAGTATATACACTCACCCACCCTTAAAGGAATACTTCACCCAAAATTGAAAATTCACCAATTTTCTACTCACCATCAGGCCAAGGAAGGGCCCAGTGGCTGCACGAGATGTGAAAGATTTGCTGAAAGATGTTCTTCCTTGTTTACATCATACATCCAATGGTTTACAACGAAAAACGAACATCTCGCAGCAAATCTCACGCATATTCACAGACATCAACAGAGCCACTGGGAGCTGCTACTACAACAAGGAAAAAAACAGAGATCAAATTATTTTTTTCTGAACAACTTTTTCATGTGGCGGCTTCAGGAGACTTGGGTCAGTACAGACGAGCAGTATGAAGGTGTTTGGATGTTTCATAGTGTGTGTTTTGGACGATTCAAAAGTGAGCTCTGTCCGCCGCCATTAGAAAGCGTTTTGATGACTCTGAAAGTTCTCTATACCCTTCCTTGGCATGATGGTGAGTAGAAAAATGGTGAATTCTGAAGTATCCCTTTAATAAAATGCAATCACTCATGGGTTATATAGAAATCCCATTCTGGACAAAAGTGGTGAGCCAGACAACTGGTTGACAGACCTGCCACCGGTAGAGACAGGGTGCTAGAGTGGGTAAAATGTGGATTAACAGAATAAGGTACTATATATCTAGTGGGGCTCTGGCTATAGAGAAATATCCTCAATAAAGATTCCTGTTCAAATGACATAAATCCCAGTTGTTAAATTACATGCTCACCAAATCTTATTTTAAATATTATATGACTGAATATAAAGTGGTTTGACTCATCTCACTTCTTTACCTCCTATTAAAATGCTTTAAATTATCTTTAGTAAAAAGGACATTTAAAACTACAATGTTAAATAAATGCACTCAACTAGATTAGTCAGGAGTTTTTTAGATTTATGTTTGCCAAAAAAAAAATTAACCTTACAGGAATTACCACTATCAATGACACTTTGACTACTACTCTTAACTTTAATTCCCCTGCTTGCATTTTTTTAGTGCAGACTAGCACATTAACACTTCAGTCCCATTACAGATAAGAGCATCTTGTATGTAATGGGTTGTGAAGAATTCATTCATAATTGGTCTATGCAAATTACTACTCATGTATTTGACTATGACCTAATCAAGTGCAGAGAATAGCTGCTGGGGAGCTCCCGTGTTAGCAAAGTAAAACAAGACATGAGATGTAAGTGAAAATGTCTTGACTGTACCGGGGTCAGACAAATTCTGAAGCAGATGCCTAAAAAGATTCCAGTTGTGCCGCTTGGGGAGCGGAGCGTGACGAGTTTTACAGCTACGAGGGAGGTCCTAATGAGTCTCACAAGACTCTTGAGGAGGAGAGAGTGACTGATACGGCCTTAACAAAGTTGCTTAGTCCAGCTGCACAGATGATACGCCTCCTATGAGGGGAGAAATCCTTTCAATCCCTCCTCAGTGCTTTTGCTATTTCTTTTTTTCCTTCCTCCCTCACTTTGCACTTACATGATCCTTCTGTGGTCACATGAATATTTTAGGGCCACTAAAGCTCCAAAAAACCATTTGCGCTCCTTATTTTTGGGTTGCTTGTGAATTTTTCCTGCAATCTGCAGAAAGTCACTCGGTACGAAAGGTATCGGGTGAAAATGTAACATGTCACAAGTGATATGCGGGAGATGTCATGATCTGAGCGCCTGGATACACAGTGGGACAAATCTCAGGCTCACAGTTTATAGATGCTATGCTAACAGAGAATGTTTTGACCATGAACTGGGCTCCTCCGGGGGAGGGAAAACCAACAGCTCTATTTGGCGTTTGCTGAATACACTCCATTTCTTCTCCTGTTGCCCTGTTACAGGTTGTCCCTACTGCTGCAGGCTGCTGCAAGAGTCTGAGCAGAGGAGGAAGAAAAAGAGATCATTAAGCCGGTTATTGCATATGCATCTGTCTCTCATATTCCTTCTTCCCCCTATAAATTCATACATAAGTAATTATTTATTTGCAGTTGCTTAATTATCCCAGTTTGACACATAGAGGACATCAAAACAGAATATTTTCCCTTTCTCTGTGTGAAATGGCCCACCATGTCACTCCCTTATGAATGATCAGATTTATAGCCAATGTATATGCAGAAATTCTCTAATGAGCTCAGGAACTAATTAAATAGTTATGTGATATTTTCCACATTTCTTTTGCCCAACCTCCATTACATGACTGTCAAGAGTTTAATTACAAAAGGAGATTAAAATGATTTCACAATGATCAAATATTAATACAGAGAGTGTGATCATTTCTCTTGGCCCTCATATTTCTTAATAATAAGATGACTTATATGGGATATTTTTACTCGCGTATCATTTGTCTGCGGGAGCCTTGACCTCGAAGAAAAAAAGCAGGGACAAATTACTCCTAGATGGAGATTTTGTCTGAAGTTTTGAATCATGTTAATACAGTTACCTCTTAACTTGTGGGGATCTTATACTCGCAGCATTTCACGGAGTCAGTCATCTCAACGGAGATATTTCATGAGGAATATCATATTACTCCTTCTACGTCCGCCTCACAGCCTTGGACACAGTTTGGACAACAACGAAAAGTGCTTGAGCGCCCACTCAGTGTCCCATGACGGCATATAGAGTTACAGTAAGCGATATCCTTGAATGGACACGAAACTGATACACAGCACTCTCTTATTTCCAGGCATGCACACACTGAAAGCATTGTTCACTTTTACTTTTCTCTGCACCTTTCACTTTGAAACCGAGGCGACTAAGTATGGCACAAAGATGCTAAATTTAACCCGAAAGAGCCGGGGTTGTGGCTCTTATCTCCAACACAGGAAACTAACAGGATTAAATCCGAGGTGCAGGGCCAGTGGGTTTAATCTGCTGTTATAAATAAGGAAGCTAAACATTGGCCCATGAATCATTAATTCAAGAGTGGAATTACATTCACACTAATTACTGCAGTTTAGCAACTCTATTTACTTTTCTTTGGCTTGTAGAAAATAATATAAAGTAATGATTTCACTTTCAGATATGAAGAATTAACTCCAGGTTCCTTTTTGAGAGTTTTTTTTTATCAAAAGCAAGAGCAACTGTTAAGTGTTTTATTTGGATATGGCGACCACATTTTATTTCTTCATTAGTTAGCCTGGCTGTTTTGTAGCTAGCTTTAATGATGAAAGCTCCACAGCAGTGATTTTTCCGTTACGTGCTAAATATGAAGCTTGTGTCAGAAGACAGTTAGCTCCTTTTGACTTAGCTTATAGCATAAAGCCTGAACCAGGAACCTTTGCCTTCCACATTGCAAAATGATAAATCCAGCTGGCTCCATACAGGCATGAGTTATATTGACGGTGTGATGTCAAATTATTACCTTAAAGTTAGTGCTGCAAACATTCTGAGTTAATCCCACAGCAAACATCTATCAATCCATCACTAAAAGCAGTCCCCTGCCAATGCACCATTCCTAGGAGGTTCTAATGTTTGCCAAGAAAAGTGCAGTGCTCAGCTGTCTGAGGATATTACTCAGCCTTTCTTAAAAATCAAACAACATTTGTGACCCATTTTTGAAAAGTTCACATCTTTAGTGGGAACAAATGCAGTCAGAAACAAGGTGAGTGAGAAAGAAAAGTGAGGAGAGAGAGACCTTGTTTTGGTCTCTATGAGATGACAGTGACAAAAATAAAAGGTTTCTATGTCACACCTTTGCTACAAACCAGCCTGTGATTATAATGCATCTCTTAAAGGGATAGTTCAACATTTTGGCAATTTGGCCCATTGTCATAATCCCTATAGTCTTAGCAGAAGGTTCATTACCTTTAATTGTCGGTGCAAGCTATTTTTAGAACGGTGGAGCAGAGCTGTGAGCTGCTCAGAGCTACGCTACGGAGGCTAATGGGATTTCTTGGTTTCCCTCATCAAACTCATCAAATACACAATCCAACAACTCCAAAACGCTCTGGTGGACAAGTTGTGACCTGCACATTCACCACACGATGAGATAATAACAGAATGTTACCAGACAGAGTTGTTTTAGAGGGAAATTAATGCTAAACCGCTGATGTGCGTTCCTGTAGGGGGCAGTTTTTCATCAACCAGTCTCTGCATTTATCTCGAAAACAACTCTGTCTTGTAACATTCCGTTATTATCTCATAGCGTGGTGAATGTGCAGGTCACAACTTGTGCACCAGAGCGTTTTGGAGTTGTTGGATTGTGTATTTGATGAGTTTGATGAGGGAAACCAAGAAATCCCATGAGCCTCCGTAGTGTAGCTCTGAGCAGCTCACGGCTCTGCTCCACCGTTCTAAAAACAGCTTGTGTAAATATACAAAACTGTCACGCATACACACACACATAGGCTGTGGAGTGTGTGTATACAGGATCCACAACATTAAAACCGGTAACTGGTCTTAATATTGTGGCTGATCAGTGTCAATATTTGTATGTTTTCTCTGCCTGCTTTAGTCAGCTGTGTTTGATGAATCCCAAAATTTGGAGAGCATTCAGTAGAATGACAAAAAAGAGAGACGTTGATGGAGGAGGTGAGGGAGGGGAGCGGGGGGCAGTTAGCAGTAGGAAGCTGGGGACGGCTGTGCTGAACGGGCAGCAGCCAGGCTGATGGATTACAGCGGCTCTCTCCTGGGTAAACGGACACCGCCGCCCCTCCCCTTTTAACAATGTCTCAGCCTGTATCGTCATTGAAATGTCTCCAAAGATGGAGGTGAACATGCAGCTCAGCCACTTAATCTGAGGGGGCTACATTTCGAACCGCAAGCAGCGGATTTGAGAGACTCCTGCAAAAGATATTTTCTAAACAAATCTGATATCATTTTCGCAGAAATGACTTGTCCAACCAATACCAATATCATCTGAAAAAGCCAGAAGCAAAACGCTGAAAAACAAGACAATCCAGCTGCTCATCGATTCAGTCAAGACTAATTGCCGGGAAAAAAGCCCATATTGTTTTCATACATATTTCCTATCTCGCTGTCATTTGCAGTGCAAGCTAAGAGTGCAGTCACTTGCCCGGGCCATGGCTTGGCATGTGGTTTTACAGGTTATGACACCGGGGATCATCATTGTATGACTGATGCCTTTTAGGGCCCAGTGATAGCTGCACAAGCTGCTTCAATAAGGCCTGCGCTGAAAAAGGTCGTGCTGCTAAGGAGTGTACTCTCACTAAATAAATAATGTGAAATGGGAATGTGCAAAAGCAAAGGAGTACAAATTAACTTACCCCCCCCCCCCCCATCCGCTTCTCCTCACCCACCCCTATATCAGAGACTGTCCTCGTGTTTCACAGCCACAAAGTCGTCAGCGAAGCCCTTGACATTTTCTCAACTGCTTCATCAGGCTTTGAAACCAGGAAATCACAGCAGCTGTGACCCCAAACACACACTAATTTTCTTTTGTTTTTTTATAGTTAAACATTTACATATTTACACATTCACAGCGAGATCTGGTCTAGAAACAACCAAATATTAGAATATACAGTCATTCCGGGAGGAAAAGAAGAGAAAAAAACAATGTAATTGTTTAATTCCTATGATCCCCTGGAAGTGTGCCCTGCAGCAAAAGAGTTGCAAAATTATAGATGGAACAATTATGGCTGTAAATAATTGTAACATCATTCACATCACAGCTGGGTAATTGGAAAAGACCATTTCCACGAGCAAGACTCTAAATAGCTGGCAAGTGTCCATTAACACTGTGTGCTGGGACACCTCAACAACAGTCAACAGTTTAATCACCAATGCTAATTGTGACGTATTTCTCAGGAGCAGCAGGAGGAGCGCTGATGCTTCACGCTGATGTTCATTTATCCATTTTTCAAAGATGATTTTTTGTTTCCCTGGGAACACAGGTTGTTGTAAAAATGTCAGAAAACAGTAAAAAAAAAAAAAAAAAGAAGCTAACCCCAATTTTCCAGGGTCTAAAGTGAAGCCAAATTGCTTCTTCTTTTCTTTTTTTTTCAACAAACTGAAGGGCACAAAGCCAAATATATTCAATTCACAATGATGGGGGAAAAAAAGATAAAAGCAGTAAATTATCATCCCTGAGAGTAAAATCTGAAAAAGTTTGGCATTTACACTTTACGAATAATTCTAAATCTACAATTACAATTACTTCTTTTACATTTAGCCTCTTTGGGGGGAGGGGAGGGTGACGTAGCCGACATTTCACGTGACAATCTTTTGTGGAAGAATGACATCAACCATCTTAAACCACAAACTGCATCATGTTTCCGCTTTTTCTGGGTGTCCTGCAGGCAGGTCTCTCATCTCACTTCTACACCGATCTCACCAAGCCCTCGCAGCAAACTGCCACTGCCAGCTGCAGTTAGCTGTCCAACAGTTAACGTAGTCTGGTTAGCAGCAGTTTATCATTTTAAATCAAATATCCAACTATAGCACAATTAAATTAAGCGATCTAAATGATTCATCTGAAAGATTAAGAAGATCGTACGCCACCATCACATCATCCATGACCACAGGATGACCTCTGATGATTGTGAGTGTCATCTAAGCTGATGTAGTAAACTTGCTTGTAAAGAGTTGTTGTTAAAGGGATAGTTTTGGCATTTTGACATTTTTGGCAAACTGCCTATTGCCATAATCCCTGTAATTACCTTTAATTATTGGTGCATGTTGTTTTGAGATCTGCGGGGCAGAGCTGCTAACTGCTAACTGAACACAATGGAGGTGAATATGGTGCCGTGTCCCTCATCAAACTTATCAAATACACAATGCAACAACTCCAAAACACTCTCATGGAGAAGTTGTGACCTGCACATTCACCACAAAATCAAATAATACCATTAACCTCCATTGTGTTCAATTAGCAGTTAGCAGCTCTGCCCCGCAGATCTCAAAACAACATGCCCAAATAATTAAAGGTTATGAACCTACTCCTATTATTATAGGGATTATGGCAATAGGCAAATTTGCTAAAATGTTGAACTATCCCTTTAAATCTCCAGCAGATACACAGCACCAGCAGCTTCCTGGTCTCCCTGGTGACATTTTAGTCTGTTTTAGCTCAGCTAGCTAAATATGAAGCTCTTTAGCTGCTAAATGCTGGGCTGTGTTAACGGTCTGTCTGTTGTTTGGTGCTGAATGGACAGTGGACAGAGCAGGGACAGTCAACTTATGGTGGGAATAACCTCACTACAAAGTGGAGCTGCCATCTTCAGGAGTCTAGAGGTTCATTTCTATGAGTGGCACATAGTTTTCACATTTCAATCTCATACATAAAATAGGTGCTTTAACTATTAATCATTTATCAACTAATTATTTTCTCAGTATTTTCCAATAAAACAATCCAGTTGGTGATTTGGGGCTCCTGACTATTCCATCGCACAGCTCATCATCCATTTTCACCGACATTACTCACCTCCTCTGTATTTTTGCGGCAACACATCCGAGTGACCCAGTGAATGGCGTTATTGATTGATTAATCTGCAGTCCTTTTTTTGAAAATAACCCTCTGCTACTTTGATACCACAGCCTCCAGCAGGTCGCCATATCTGATTAACCTTTTGTACATGGCAAAGCTTTTAAAAGAGCAGGGGGGGGAAAGACACGAACAGAGCTTCCCTATATTCCGCTCCTATTCTAAGTGATTAAATCAATTGTGAGTGCTTAGCCTCGCTCCGGGCCCATGCTGCAGGAGCGATAGTGTCGGGCCTGCTTGAATCCGTGTTCGCTGAGTCACCCAGCGTGCTCTGCCAAGCAGTTACCAGATCCCCGGGAAGCACATCAAACCTGCGATCTTATGAAAAAGGATACTGCGGAGAGCAACAACGGGGGAGTCGGATCGGTGACAAGATCAACAGGAGGAAAATGAGAAATAGCGATTAAAAGAATGTGCACCTTTTGTGAGGCTCACTGTGTTTGGTCAAAGCCTGAACTTGTCCTCAGGCCACTTCTACCTCCACGGTCCGGTGGCTGGAGGTCACAAGTTGCTGCAGGGCTCCACGTTGCAAGGAAGTCTGCAATTAATCATCCAACACGGGGCTTAACAAGGAGATTTGTTCACCGTTTTTATTAAAGATATCGAATTACGGAGCGTTTCTTTTTTCTTTTTTTTTTCATTTGTGCGGTGGATTCTCCTTCCCGTCTTTATCCCTACCCCATAGGAGGCGATATGTGTGATCAAGTAGCGAGCAAACTGATGGAAAATAATGACTCACTGTTAGTGGACTGGCCTGTGGGCAGAGATTAAGAAAATGAAAAAGTTCAGCGAGTTATTCATGCCGCTCTCCCGGTCTCATTATCGACCACACACCGGAGGGGATGACACTTTGGCTCTGAGCACCTGCATCCTCGCAGACTTACTAACTTTGCCGTGACTCCAAACAATATCAGGATGGAGAAAATTAAAGCTGTAACCGAAGCGGGCAGGCGAAGGAGGAGAAGCTATAACGGTAGGGCTGACAGCTCAAATGCTGATTTAAAACCCCAGAGTAGATGTGAGCGAATGTATAGCCTTCACACATCTGAAAGTTGTTTCCCACAACAGCACAAAACTTTGCTTGTAATAAATGTGGATGGAGATGCTTCATGAGGAAGATCATTTAGACTTTTTTCATGAGTCCTCTGGGAGGAGAAACAGTAACTGATTAGCAGGAGCACTGGGGTGTATACTGTCTGTGTTGGTTTACACGCAGCACAAAAAGGAGCGAATGTGAACACTATTTTCTTTTTCACCTTCTCACTTAGTCATTTTGGCAAATGCACATTTGAATGCATCTCCAAGTTGAGTGGGCGGTTACTTTAGTTTAGGTCACTGTGGTGTAAGACTGAGCTGCTGCTGGGCACCGCAGGGAGAGTCTACCCCCCCACCACCACATCTGACTGCAGCTCCACGCTTCACATAAATACTCCAGGTATAGCTGCTATTACAGCGTGGCATTCATTCTGCAGATTGGAGTTTTTCTTCAGCAAACATTTTTCAGAAACAAAAGAGTGGTAGAGGCAGATGGTTTGGTTCGCTCTCAAGGAAAAACAACGGCTCTTGGAGTTTATTTGTTTTTTTCTTCATTTCTACATGAAGCTGTGTATGTATACAGAATGTAGGTTCCTCTTCTTCACTGTGTGTTAAGTATGCTTAATGCCTTTAATGTGTTTACATATGACAAAATCATTTGTACATGAAGTAACTGTGCACTAAAGCCAGGCTCAGGTTTATATAACTGATCTTCTTAAAGGAGACATATTATGCCCCTTTTCCACAAATTAAAATAGTTTCCAGGTGTCATAAAGACATGTCTGTGACATGCTTTGGTCAAAATCCCCCAAGGATCAAACATCACAGCTCTTTTCATCCTCTTTTAACAGCCCTGTTCACAACGGCTGGTTTCAGTGCCTGTCCCTTTAAATGCAAATGAACCACTGCTTGCCCCGCCCCTTCTACTGGTCCCAGGTGCACTGGTAGGGGTGCTATTATGCAAATTCGAAAACAAATGACATAATTGCCACACAACTGAGGGAACAGCTCATAAAACCACATGCATTTCAACCTAGGGAGTCAATTCTCACATTTTGGACGCCAGAAGGCAAGACAAACACCCAAATATATGTTAAAGAGCGTTCAGAAAGTGATATTTCTATAATATGTCCCCTTTACTGCACATAAGCTTTTTTTCCCCAACACAACACAACATCTCAAAATTACGTTTCCGTATAGTTGGTGGTGGTAATAGTTGCTTGACATGAGCATCAGCCATCTTTGTTTTAACTATAAGAGGTCATAATTTAGGGTAGAGTGAAGGCTACGGGGGGATCACCATGGGAATTAGGGCTGGGACGATAGCTTTTCTCCCGATTCGATTCTTCTACAATTTTTTGGACGGTGATTCGATTTAAATTGCGATTCTATGATATTGCCGATTCTCTCGATTTTTAGTCTGCATTTTTAACATTTATCTGCACACAAATAGCCTACTGTAGGAGCCTATAAATTAACATACTCCATTATAAAGTTAACTTAAACCCTTTTCAAAACCTGTGCTCTCTCTATGTAAAAAAGGCTAACAAATGCACATTGCACAATATTTTAAAAAATCCCCCCCCCTAGAAAATTTTTTTTTTTTTTTAAATCGATTTAAAAATCGTCAAAAAAGATATTGCGATATTTATGTGAATCGATTTTTTCTCCCACCCCTAATTAAATGGGAATGTGAAAAGACTGCGCTGGAAAGGGCCAAGGCTAGCGGGTTACCATGGTAACTTTAATAGAAGAGTTAACTAGACTTCACATTAGCATCCCTAATGGACACAGCTGATGGTGAGTAAAGGAATGAAGTTCAATGCTAGTAATGCTAACACTGGATGTAGCACTAACAAAACCAGCTGCATTAATTGAAATATAATTATTATTTTTTATATTGAAGATATCATTAAATATAACAAGTTGCCAGTAAAGTTGGAATAATTTTATTTTCAGACACATTCCTCTTTTTATTCCTGTTACAGAGGTTACTTGTGGTTTTATTTTGACAGTGGAAGAGTTTAATAAAGTTTAGAAAAGTTATACATTTTATCTATCGAGAAGAGGTCAAATAAAACAAGCAGTATTCCATTGGTATATACCATAATTACCTAAATATACACATTCAACAAGTCTGTTAAACGTTAAGGATACAAACATTATGTTATGGTCATTACAGCTATAGTTTCAATTCAGTTTCAATCCAAAATGTCTCTTTTGAACTTGATGGTCTCCCATCATGATGTACTGTAGCATTTATTCTGATCAAGTGAGGCTCTTCTCCTCTGAAGCTGAGGCAGAGCTGCTTCTGGAAAATGTTTCCATGGGACTTCAGACTAAAGGTCTAAATTCCTTTCATTTGATCAATTCTCTTAAATTCAATCTGTATAATCTTATTCGGGGAAGGTTTGCACAAAGGTCATTCACATGCCAGTTACTATTAGTTCACTGTCTGTCTACAGGGAAGCTGTGGTGGTGCTGATAAGGTCGACAGCCTCAACAAACTACCTGTGTCTCTCTCTCTCTCAGTCAGACAGAGGATCTGCTTGGTGAGCTCATATCTTGATCCAAATCTCCCAACAGGCTTCACACATCTATGCGCTTGTGCCAAGTGAGGCTTCTGAGTTAAAACACAGCCATCAGAGGACAGTTTCAGAGATTTGAAATGGAGTTACTGATTAACTTTTAACCGTAGAGCTCATCACTTTTCATCATGCACATCATGCATCAATAAAATGATTCTGCTTGAGACGTCTTGGTCTCCTGACAAGTAGTTCTCAAGAATATCCACTATCAACCACTTCTGCCAACTTTTTCTAACTGGTTTCAGTCTTTTGTTATAAAACATAAAAATTGCTCTCACTGTGCCTTCTTATCACTGGTATAATGACCAGGCAGACAGTGTTCTAATGTTAGCAGATGTTTAAACCAACTATTGGGTCGAGCAAGCTTTATACGCTTTATACACGACCCAATAGTTGGGTTAAAAATAACCCAATGTTGTAGTTAGCATAACCCAACCTGTTGGGTTAAAATAACCCAAAAAAGGGGTTCGTCCTTATTTGAACCAGCAGTTGGGTTAAAATGTGGTTATTTTTTAACCCAACTGTTTTTAGTGTGTAATATGAGACTCTTTTACCCCCTAGGGGTCCCTTTAAATGTGCACTCTTGGACTGCTGATATACTTCCAACAATAGAGCCAAAAAGAGTGTTTTAATATTGAATACATGACCAGACAAATGAGTTTTTACAGACGTTACTGTTACTATAGATTTAGTGGCACCAGCTCTGGGTGATAAGACTGTGTTGGTAAATGGCCAAAAACAATCAACAATCATTGTTCACTCTGTACAGTAGGGTGGATCAACCAATCATTTTGCTTGGCACACAAACTGAAACAACAGCCCTCTGCATCGCTCCACTGAGGCTTGTATATCTTTGCAGAAGTATCAGTTCAGTTTGTGTTAAAGGAAAGCAAGAACAAATAGTCCTTATCTCTTTCACAACATCTGACAAATTAATATCAGTTCAAAAGCACCTGTTTCTTCTAAAGCTGTCAAGTTTACTCTGACTGACTCACATTGACACACATTGGATGTTTTTCATTTCCACTGTCAACAGTTGGAGGATTTCATATTCTTTATCAAGGTCAATTTCTTCTTTCTTTGTGAGGTCCTGGTTTTTCTTTGTAAAGTGTGTCAAGATAATACGTGTTATTGCTGTATAAAAATAAAACTGAATTGGATGCAGTTGGAGGCTCTAAATAAAATAGCTCTTGTCAAAATTATCACTATCAAAACCTTGACTGAAAAAATAAAATATACAGTAGATTGGAGCCAGAGGACGGAATGGTATTTCCGGTTTTCGGCGGGCATGTGTATCCTTCTGTTCTTGACTTCCTGATAATAACTAAACCTCTTGCTGCTCCTGTGGTCCAGCACTTCAATAGACACACGGTAGGTGGTTTGTGAGGGTGTGCACAAGTGTAGATTTGTGCAGCGAGACTTCCTCGGCTACCGCTACACCACCGCTCCTCTGATGTTGCCTGGATACCGTGGCTGCGGGCCGCTATGGCTCATTTGAACTCGGTGATTAACTAGCCAACTTGGACAACTCAGCAGTGAAACGGTTATTCATTTTATTGCAGCGAGCAGAAGGAGTCCGAGGTTTGAGGAAATTAGTACGCCTCTTACCTTTTAAACCGGGCCTGTGTAATGGCACTCAGCAAGATAAACTGTGGCATTTCCAATTAAATTTTAATATAAGAAATTACATCATTCCTGCCTCCAGCATTCTGCAAAAGCACACGCTGTTTGGATGGGAACTTGCATTCAGATATACACTATCGTGACTTATGCTTCATCTCCCTCACTGAAAAAAAAAGCAAAAAAAACAACAGGGTCCAGTACAGTAAGTCCTGTATATCTACATGATACAGTGCTCTGTCTGTGCATCAGCATCTGGGACAATTCCTTCCCGATAGGAATGTGCAGGAATGTGGCCCAACGTGCGGGCTGAGAGAGACCTCCATCTCCCATGGCTGCAGCTGCAGCCGCTGCTGTCAGGAAGATGAAAATATGCCTGGCTTCATTTAGTGCTGTGGGCATCCTGTGGAGAAAAGGGGCAGGTAGAGCTAATGGACTACTCGAGGACGCAGCGGGGCTGTCGACTCAGCACCGCCGCCGGCTGCCTCTCCAGGACGCACCATTTTTATGACGATCTTCTGGAGGCCACCGCGGCCCCGCCAGCCGCCACCTCCCTGCCCGGATTGTACAGGATTTACTGTAAACAAAATCCATTTTCAGGGTATTTTAGATTATTTCAGAGCCAGCTGTGTTGACATGAATTATGAGGTCTGCTCTTTTGAACAGCATAGGGGGAAAAAACTGAAAAACATTTAGCACCTGATTAAAATAGACACTGTTTTCTGTTTGAAATCTTGGCGTCTGTACAGCAGGATGAGGTTTCAGATATAAGATATCATATGAAACGTCCCAAGTTTATCACTTACATTAAGACAAATATTTTTTTTTGTATTACAAGTTTTGTCAAATTTTGTGTTTAAATATTTAAATGAGGTAATATCTAATGAAACATGCGCTAATTTGCATACATTTCCAAAACCGAAATTCGAACAATAGTTAAAGCTACTTTCAAAATTCTTGCTTTGTTTACATATTAGAGTCAGAAGTTTTTACAGAGGGGATTTTTAAATATCTCTTTTTATCACTCTGTAAATGAGAAAATACTGTCACCAGCCCTAAACAATCTAATTTTGCCATGTTTTTAGGAATAAAATGTTTTATAAATCAGGCTTTGAATGATATATCAACAATCCCCTCTGTAAAAACCTTCAGAATATCGACAGGAATAAACCTGGAAGGTTTGGTGTCTGTAAGTGCTGCTGAAGTGGAGATTTCTAGCTCAGAGTCTGAGTAAAAACTCATTTTGAGAAAACAGCCTTTAAAGACTTGTACTGTAAAAATTCCATAGATTGTTAATGTAAATCGTACTTTTATGATTGGTTGCAGATAATGAGGACATTACTAGAGAGAGAGAGAGAGCTTTACAATGATACCTGACATGACATGGGTCAGACAACAGGCACAGCACAGTATGTCAGTAGCATGTTAACTGTTGGTGAATTTAGGAGAAATCTACTGATGAAAGACACAATTAAGTAAAATAACCACCTTAATGTGGATTTTCTACTATTTCTTTCTACTTTTCTGAAAGAATAGACCACATGTTAAGGAAGAAAAATAGCCCAAATCCCAAAATTGATCAGTGCATGAAAAAACAGTGTTTTTGCCTGTAGTGTAGTGTCTGGCCTTATTGTTTTGTTGGGGTTTTGGCACTAAGTGCGTGTGCATATGCAACAGGAGCAGAGCAGGTGTATGTAGTCTCACTTGCATCTGTACATTTATTTGCGTGCTCGTGTGTAATCACACATTTCTGCCGCTATAGCGAGAAGCAGATCTATCATGAGCTGTCAGTCTGGCGCTGCAATAAGAGAGATACAGCGGCTGCACTGATTGACAGAGAGGAAATTGAAGTGTCACATGAAACATGTTAACCGTATTTTGTGGCGTGTTGTCACCCACTGGCGTGTTGCTTCATTCAAGCAACCCAGTTGGGAAAACAACAACGAGGGTAAAACATTTCAAGGGGAGGGGGGGAAAAACACAACACGGGTTGTTTCCCCAATTATTTAGCATGTTAACCTCAATAGGTAAGATAGTGCTTTTAAAGGCAGCGTTCCCTCCAGTGTTCTTTATCTTGGAGATCTAGGCCAGAGTCCCAGCTCTGTGGGTGCCATGTCTGATGGTAATATTTGACAGCGTTGTCAATGTCAGACCCACGATGAGACGTATGAACAAATAAGGCAGTGGAAATGAGGAGAAAAAAAACCGAGGGACAATGAAGGGTACGCATATTCCTCTGGATGACAGTTCACAGTGTAACATGATGCAGACGTGGATTCATGCCGTTGTGAAAGTGAGAATCCATTGTCACACCATGGCAGAGGCATGTGTAATGGCTCAGTGCATCACCACCCACTGCACATCATTAGCACAGCAGCTCCCAGCTGGAAAAAAAAAAATATATATATATATATATATATATATAGGAGGCAGCTGTCCACCGCGGTCGTCAAGTTCGCCAGGCTTGGGTCTCGCAGCTCGGGTCTGGTCAAAATTCAATCGCACCTTACCGAGGATAATGGGCTGGTTTTTTAAAATCGGCAAAAAAACATCTGGACGGTTGTTGCGCTGCGACGATGGCAGATAATACAAAGTGTGTTGGCCTGAGATTTGGCAATGAAAACTCTCCATTAAACGGTTGCAGCGAGAAAAAAAAAAGTCTGGGTGTGAAACGCCACTTTGAAGCACGTGTACACCAACTGTGGGCATGGTGATAATGGGATGGAATCTCAGCAGCTAAAGGTCACACACACATTATTCATTGTTAAGCGAAGCCACTGGAGGAGAATGTAGTCCAGTCTGTTACTGTTTGAAATTGTGAAGACACACTGTTGGCTCCTTTATATGCTCCGTCAGATATTTCTTAGCTATTAAGATCAATTTATACCTCAACATCAAACCCATCCAAAATAATGAACTCAGCATATTAGCAGTAAGACTAAACAAGCGTGAAAGCGGATGGACGTTTATCTCTCAGTCAACACGCAAGTTGTTTTTGAGTATCAGACTAATTTGAAGACACAATGTGAAGTGGTATAATTGAAAACAATGTTGATCACAGGCCAGAAAACTGCCTCTAAATACAATGGTGTTGTTGTGCAGTGCCAAAACTGTCATTACATATTGTTATGCAAAAACATAGCATATGCTGTTTATGATGATTTGGCCATTGTCACAGGGCTTTATTCATTGTGCTAAAGAAGCCTTTGTTGTAATTACTGTGTTCCGCTGCCACACGGTCCACAGCTTCCAATGAATAAACTACATGAGCAAAACAACAATGACACTAGTGTTACAGAGTGTTAAACCATCTATACTGAGAAAATACTCGTGTCAAAACATGGTTATGACATCGTGCTCTCCCACTCCACCTTTCAGAACTGCAGCTGGCTGACTCCAACCATAACACATTAAATATAGGAGATACAATGCCAAGTTTCACAGCTTCCACTCCAAACAACGGATATCTGAAAGCAGCCAAAAAACCCCTGACGGCACATTTAACATGTGATCACAAAAGTTTTAGAACTTTCATGAAAAAAAAACTGGAGTTCACACTCATGCCAGCTGGTACCCATGCTGCCGCGCGCAATTTTATTTGCTCTACAAGTCAGCCTGGAAACCATGGAACCAATCGTTCCCTCAACGAGGGAGCCAATCACAGAACAGGGGAGGGGGCAGCAAGACGATGTTGACGACTTTGTTGATAGCTTGTCGATTCAACATGGCGGCAGACGCTTTACCTTTCTATGGTTATTTTTGATACGATTGGCTATAAGCTACGTACGCATTTGATAGATATTCATAGCGCCCAATAAAAAGCTCTGCGCTTTCGTAAACCACGCCTCAAATATGAAAATATGAACGGGTGGTTCCCAGACCGAATCTCAATCTACATTGAGGTGAATTCTGGTGTTAGCCAGGCTACATGCCAGATGCCATGGTGACTGGTGATGGTCCTCTGATGCTGAAAGTGGTTTCCCTCTATGAGCAGGTGGTGGTGGTGAGCCATCATTGTGTTTACAGGACAAGCGCTATGTCTTCAGGGCAGATTGCATGAGATGGGCCGGAGGAAGCTGGTTAGCATGCTACATGCTGACATTGATGGAGACAAGACATTGTTCTCGGTGTAAAGGAGCTGGATGCTGAAAGCCTGTGTCTTCTCTACTAGACCGCCGTTAGGACTAACATTGCCTATTGCCAGTTGCTAAACATCAGTTTGGTTTTTGACCCTCCCAGCTACTACCTAACCCTTGAGCCATAAAAAACATTTCAAACATGAAATGCTATTCACTCTTTGGCTCAGCTGAATACTTGGTGGTTATCATTTACTGAGCGATGTGCACCTTTAACTCCCTGTATGCCCAGCCAGTACTAGGTGAGATTTCAGTTCAATATGAGCAGAGAGCAACACTGTTTACTATTTATTTTTACAAACTCCCTGTTCACTCAACAAACTTGCTGACTTTTAGGTTATTCAATTATTCCACTCATGCTCGTAATTCCTTGGCCTTTTAATACACTAACTGGACTGAGGTAGGAAACATGCTTTCAGTATTTTGCTCCACTTAAATGGAATAATCTCCTGTCTTTTAATCATTATTGACTTCATGCATTCTGAATGTGTATGTATTCTTTGAAATCTTTGTTTTATGTTTTACACTTTGCATGTAGTATATTAGTTTTATTGTGAGTTCTACCGCTTCAATTGTTGTAATCAGGGCTTCATTGGAAAATAGAGCTTTCTCTCAGTTGGCCTTCACTGAATAGATAAAGGTGAGTGAAATGAAATATCTATCCAATAGTCAATGTCAGTCCATTACTTTCTACTGGTCCAGAGTTTAGGTTTTATGGTTGAGTCAATGTGAGCCCTGATGGAAAAAGAGAACATTTTAGCAGTTGCAGGAAAACTGAGCCTATTTCGGTTCTTGGTAATTTAATAAAGCTTCTTGAAAAAATTATTTCAGACACTTGAGTTTTTCTTGAAATCTTGTTCAAGCACTGTTAACTCGTGGTCTTGTGTGACTCGTGTCAATGATGGCTTTCATGAACTATTTGGGACATAAGTGGTAATGAATAGTTATTTGGACGTTGATTACCATGGCAACAGTACAAGCCTCGAAGCATCCAGGTCAGCCGAAATGAGTTCCAACCTTTGCCAACATTTCTTCCTGTACTGCAACAAGTCAGCACTAATATGTACAGTAGATTATGCTCAAGGGTCCGTGTGCTCGAGGCTATCTTCTGGAGAGCACAGGACGGAGAATCAGGCTGATGGATGGTTCAAAGTCCTGACCCAAATAAGCACAACTAGCGTTAAGTAAGAAAAAGAGAACGAAATAAACAGTTCAGGTCAAAGACACCGCAGTTGTCGTTATTTTCCACTCTGGGACGACACATGAGGTTGCTTGTTGTGGTGCTCCGTGTGTTGCTGCAGTGAGACTGGCCTGGTCTTCCTCCTCCTGCTGCTCTCAGTCCCAGCAGACGTCTTACAGTGCTTTGCTCAGGGAGAGAAGCAGACGTGCACATCTCATTAATTATGTCTCAGTTGAAATATCAGTCCAGAGCTCCCAGCCATTTGACTAAGACCGAGGTAATGGAACCCGCTGCGTCCAAGCTAAACAAGACAGCGTGGGGACGGAGGGCGGTGACGGCGAAGGGTTGCCGGGTCAGGTGGGAGCTACATCCAAGGCCAAAGCCGGAACTGAGGTCAAATCAATTTGAGGCTAAAGTTTGGCAGTAAAAACGGACAGTTTTTTTTTTTTTTTTCATGGAAAACATTATGGCTTTGGGTTGGGAAACCCTTCGACACATTCCTAAGAAAGCCATCGCCCCATCAGCTCAAGTGGAGCGTGACAGCCTGGATATTATTTGCTTGAAATCAGCTGAATAATTCCCAACAACAAACCAGCGGTCTGTGTCCCCAGTGCAGACAGCCATATCATATCAGCGTGTAGCATATTTAAAGCAACAGAGAGCAACGCTTATCAATAAGTGTTCGCTAAATGTAAAAAAGCAGAGAAGGTCACAGTCAATTAGATGTATAAAATAACAGCGATGACATTCACGTTGTCACAGAAGGAGAGCGGCCCCGACCCCCCTTCCCCCGCTGGGACCCAGGGACGGATAGAGTTGAGACCCACCGGCCTCAGCTGCATCTGCAGGGAAGTCAATGACTGATGCCAGCAGAGACAACAATGTTTTTGCCTTTGTGCAAATTGAAGAAACATAACCATAAATTTGCAAGCGGCCAATCGATACGGCCCAGACGTGGCCAAGACCTGAGAAACATATCCAAGGGAAACCATTCGATAACTCCGATCAGAGATGGACCGGTGGCCCCGCTATTAATCTTCCATTACCAGCCACAGGCCAGTGGCCGTTGTGAACGAGCCCGAGACGTTTAGTGACAGATTCGGCCATTAAGGCTTGCACTGATGTGTACACCTGGCAATCAGATAGATTTCTCTGTGTACTATTGGCGCAATCATGACCGTTCATCAGATGCGGTCCATTAGAGTGGTCACGTTACAAAGGGCAGCGCCGCAGACCTTTCCTTTCACTAACATGACTCTATACACTATATCACTACAGCCACCAGGCAAACATATTCAGTATTTCATCTCATATTGCTTACATGACAGATCATTGATCGAGTGAGTTGGATTTCCAACATTCCTTCCATGGGCAGACCGAGGGCTCCTTTTTTTCTTTTTTTGTTAACCGTCTGCAGTTTGTAATAATAATGATCCGTAATAATGCAGTCATTGTAACTTAAAGCAACGCGTAGCTGGGAACGGAACAAGAGTTTCTCTTTCTCTTTTTTATTTTAATGACAAGGACAGGCCTGTGACTATGCTTAATAGTAATGTTCCCATTATGCACAGCAGCATCTCCGGAGACTACCCTTAAATATGGGACTACTCAATCATGACGAGAGGAACCCATGTTGGAATGAAATGGGTCATACGATACTTTAAATAAATATGATAATGAGGCAGACACTAGCGATTGCCTGGGGGGTTATTTGTGTTATGCGGAGGGAACAGTAGGTAGACTGGAAGTGAATAATACAGCTACAGTGAGGGTGGGAAGTGGCCTATACAGCAGCACATGGGAGTTTAGATGGGGATGTGGTGGTCTGTGTGAATGAGCTTGTTGTGTCAGAATGACATTTTCACAGAGTTAAGTTGTGTAAAATTGCAATAAATTACTTCTTGTGGAGGCATACATGTGTAATATATTTTTCATGGTGGGGTATAAAGTAAATATATGAAAGGTACATCTTCCTAGAAAGAATAAAATCATATCTTTTAATATCATATATCATCATGAGATAATTTTGATACATTATTCATTATACATTATGATAATAATTTATGTATGTAGTTAAGGCACGGCATGCAATCAGTTGAGCATGGCTGTCTATTATGCCTGTTTATGAGAAATATTATTTGTATGAGGAAGAAAAATATGGATAAAATGGATACAAATATGAATATAATTCAAATGGATGGTTATAAAATCCAGAACTGTGCTCTAATAGATTCTATATATTCTGGCACACTTGGCCTATGTGGGTAATTTATTGTTATTCAAAGGAGAGATGTGTATTAGAAACGAATTGCTTATTGACTAATTCAACAGATATTACATGGAATTTGACATTGCAAATATTCTTCTTTTGCACACAAATAATTTAAATTTTGTTTGTAAAGATACTGAGAGATTTTTTCTAGGCTATATCTCACAGTTTAATGTCTAGAAAGTCAATAAAGCACCAGAGTTAAGAGCCGGGGTAAAAGTGTGATATCGAAAAAGGTCGATTCCATGTGTGAACCTTGAACTTAAATTTTTGCGTAGTGCCAATTGAAAAAGGCCTGTGAGAAAACTGAATTGTAAATCCGCCAAGGGCCCCCACTGTTAACTGTAACAACCAGCAAGGAGTGGAGGAGGTTAGTAGAAAATAACATCATAGAACTGAGTGTGGGATTACCACATTAACTCTGAAGGAAAGGGCTTTAAACAAGCGTCTTGTGATGAATGGGGAATTGGCTCCTGTAAGTTGTGCTCTTCCTTCTCAGCAGGGGTCACAATTATCTCTCACTGGGCAACCTGAGGAGCTCAGTGGGGGTAATGTACTTCTACACTGAGATTTATGACACTTTTTTTTTTTAGTCCAACAGCTCTGGTAGCTCTCCAGCCTGGGATGCATTGTGGAGAGGAATAAAAAAAAAGAGAAAGGAATAAGTCAAGTGTTTGGAGACATCGTATTGCGTAAGGGTTGGATATTTGGCTTTTATTACACATCATATATTGATCAGCGATTTGATCTCGCTCTGATATACGACGGCTCCTCGATGCCCAGAGCGCAGCCAACATCGGCCTCTCATGTCTGCCGTGAAATATTTATTTTCTCCACGTCATATATTTTTAATCAAAACTGTTCACTTGATTAATTATTCCGTTAGTAACTCCGTTTATCTTACGGTTTTGTGGCATGATGTTCAGAAGGCAGTTTTCAGAGGGGTTTTTTTCCCACACTGGAAAAATAAAATGAAATGTGTCGTAAACATGATAAAACTCACGGTAACACTTTATTTGACGCCTATCTCTATAACGCATTATAACCATACTTATAATGAGTATAAACACTCATAAATCATAATGCTTATAACAGTAATCATAACACACTATAAAGCTTTTTATCATGACTTATAAGGTCAGGTATTATAATACTTTATAAGTTAGTTAGTGTTAGTAACTCACTGACAATGCCCACATTGATAATGCATTATAAATATAGTTATAATGTGTTATAATTGGCTTATAAACGTGTATAACTATCATTATAAACACTCATAAATTATCATAAGACTTTATAACAGTAAGTGTAACACATTATAGATCATTAGGCCTATAACCCTATTATAATACTTGACCTTATAAGCCATTATAAAATGCTCCATGATGTGTTATTCTTATTGTTATAATGCCTTATGGTAATTTATGAGTGTTTATAATGATAGTTATACACATTATAACTATATTTATGCATTATCAATGTGGGCATTGTCAGGAAGATACTAACAATTATAATGTATTATAATACCTGACCTTATAGGTCATGATAAAATGCATTATGTAAAGCATTATGATCATTTATGAGTGTTTATAACTATAGTTATACAGTGCTATAACTGCATTATGACTCAGTATAAATATGGTTATAATGCATTACAGAGATAGGCGTCAAATAAAGAGTTACAAAACTAACAAGATGAGAAAGGACACACACACACACACACACACACACACACTGACACAAAACTCATCAACAGTAACAAAATGACATTCAGCATTTACCGCTTCTATCTGTTATGGATGCTTATTAGCAAAACTGCTACATAATGACAAAATTACTATACAGTTTGACTCACAAATGATTTAACAATTACTTGCAGTGCTCACATCTTTCCACGATTAAAACCTCATAAAAACTGAATTAAGCTCAATAATTTGACAAACTAATGGCGGTAAACCAAACTCAAAAGAAATGGGTAACCAGCATAAATGCTCCTTTGATTCTAAGCAGATGCTTTAGTAAATGCTGCGGCGCTGGGACTGTGACCTAACACGGAGCGTGCACAAAGGTCCCCCGTGTTTGTGTTTTGTTTTGTGAATCAATGCACTTTCCCTCATTGATTTTGAATACAATGCTCCTTGTGAATGCAGCTGCTTCGTTTACGTTACAAGGTTACGAGCTCCTGGCTCACGCGCGCCACCTGCTCGGGCGCTCGTCGTCCCTCGGCTGCAGTTACGCCGTTTGGTCTGTGTGAGATTTCTACCTGCCTTTTTTGTGTCCTTTTTTCTGTGACGTTGGATGTGGCTGTCAGCCTCCTCCCCACTCCCACCCCCACCAAAAACAGCTCTGATTCTCGGCCCTGAAATGCAATCCACTCCTCTGTTGCGTCTCCCCGGATCCTGTGTTCTTATCAGCTCCTCCAGGATGAGAAGCTGTCAATACAACAACCACAGAAAAAGAAAACCATTCCTTCCCCCCTTCTCCTGGTATCAACGCGGCCCATCTTCACACAGAACCAACCCTCCGGTCAGGCAGCAATTAAAAACCCGGGGGCCCCTCCGGTGAAGGGGTGGGTGATGCGAACCACAGATCTATAAACTTGATTTCCATTCATTCCCCTCCTGCAGCCTCCCATCGACACGCCGGCTCAGGAGGCGTGGACTGTGTGGACTGCGTGTTGGCTGTAATTACAATCATATTTTGCCAGAGATGCATTACACGTGACAGAGAAGAATTGAGCTGTGATGCTTATGATCCCGTCACTAATGAATGAGCTGCCTAATAAATAGCTACAGCTGCAGTGATTGGAGTTTTGGCTTCTATATTGTCTCTCAGAGACGCTGTGCATCCGTATCTTTAAATCAAGAAATCCATTTCAGTTACTTGAAAACTACGACTAGTGTTGTATCTATAGCCAGTTGCATGTTCTTTATTTATTCCACGATGTCAAGACATCCCATGAAAAGACAAACACCAACACCAGCTGGTCCTACTAATAAATCCTGTATGTGTTCTACCTTGTTTGAACCATAGAGCTTCATTATTGGCTATTAAAAACACAGCAGTGAGCCTGGCTGTTATCACCATGACACAAACACAAGTGTATTAATCCGCAGCTCAAAGTAGTCACTATTTCCTGTCGTCTTCACAATGTTTGATTAAAAAAATAAATGAATACATTTGCGTCCTGCTGTTTCTGAAAATGACATGCTGCTCCATTTACAGTAGAAGAACAGTTGAAGCTGTATTCCTTCTCTCTGTCGTTACAGTGATGTATGTAGACGTACTGCTACTGAAACCCTTCAGTCCCTTTGAAATCTTATTGACTTTGACTGGATTTGTTTTTGTATATTTGAGACAAAATAAAAATTGATGATGATTATGAAAATGAAGCTGTATATTCATGTTCTTTAAAAAAAAAAAACATTTTTATGAAAGCAAAACAACGGCCTCAGGCTGATTGTTCTCTCCAGATTGTGAAACAAACATATTTTTTAGTTCTTTTAAGGAAAGCATAAACTATGTTTGTTTCATGGTTTTCATCACTTGTATGTGTCCACAGGTCAGTGGTTTCCTCTAGAACAGCGATTTTTTTTTTTTTTAAATGTCTAGTAATTGATTAATTAAAAATTACTGATAGAATTATTATTCTTTTTTAAATTATAATTAAAAACACCACACAATCTTAAACAACTGCATTCTATACTTTCACTTTCTCAAATATAGTTAAATAATATAGTTAAAATAAAATGCAGCATATAAAAATATCTGAGTTGGTGCATCTTGATTGACGGCCAGAAATTCACCAGAAATTTGTGATGTCAGGACGGGGTCACGAGCCAAAAAAAAGGTTGGGAACCACTGCTCTATAATGAGGTAAAGGTGAAACCGAGTGCTGAAACTTCACCAAACGTATAAAATGTGGGCTAAAGGATAAACCAACACGGGGGATAAGTATTAAAAAAGATGTGCCTGGAATTAAAAGTTATTTAATGGATTCAAATAAAGAAGCAACCTCATTCAGTTTTGGTAAATACTGACATCATTTCTTGGAAAGTCCTGCATAATTCATTTTGGAATAAATCTATGCCCTTAAATATATATATATTTTTTATTCAGTCACTATATTTAAATAAAATCTGTATTTAGCAACATATAAATAGCAACAAACTCCATCTCTGCGGTTCTGCACAGAGAGTGTGTTCTTGCTTGCAGAGCAGCTGTGCCTTTCAAATAAAGGTCTGCATCATTAAAACCCCACAATCCGTTTCTTTTGTAAGAGCTGTGCACTGCTTACACAATTGCTGTGAGGCCATTGTTTTGTCGACGATATACAAAAAAACTAAAGAATAAAAACAAAAAAAAAACAATCCCTAAACATTTCCTGCAGTCGAACTAATGATGGTTTGTGAGAGACAAGAGATTTAACAAGCAGACAGACAGACAAGAGTCACACTTCCAGGTCAAACTATAACAAGCCTCTTATTGGGCAAATCTGGAGTCCAACTTTAACAAGAGGTGAACGGGAGCGCATGCGAGCCATCGGCTGGAGTGTCAAACAGACAGCAGCAGCAGTATGGTTTTATTACCGAGGAGAGAGTGGATAACTGGGCTTGTTACGAGCCTTGTATATCCTGGTATGACCCCTTGTTTATGGTTTGCCTATAAGACTTAATGAATGTTTTACAGCCAATTGAAAAAACAGTAGTGACACGGTAACAGCCTGACACACGCACACACAAAAACAAATGTATACATCCCACATCTGGTCCCTGTGTCGTATTAATGCAAATGAAGGGGTGAGCTTGTTCAATAAAAGTAGCCGACCTAGAAGCGCGCATCTCGCGAACCGTGCTTAGCATTGGGTTCTATTTTTAAAGGTTTTTGTTGGCATGCCATAGGAGAGGATGAAAAAAAAAGAAAAGAAAGGGGAACAAGAAACAGAGGGAGATGTCCCTAAAACTCTGAACACAATTAGGCTTTAATATCAGACTCTTAAAATAGAGACGGGAGACACAGCGGAGCAAGCAGCCCAGCAGGACGCGGAGGAAAGGTCTCCTGGCGCTGGTGGTAAATGAGCATCCATCTCTCCTCCTCTCTCAGTACATTACAGGATAACTTCTCCTGCTCCAAAAACCCAGAAAATGCACTTAACTTTCATTTACTGATATCCCACCGCCCTCGCTCATTAAACATTCATGTCCACCGCCACCAAAGCCTGTGCTTCTCTCTCTGTTTTTTTATGTTTTCAAAAGGTGAGCAGGATATTTAATACTTAAACGCACCAAAGAAGATTAATGCTGTTAATGGTTACTTATGAAAGAATGATGACTTTTAGAAACATTGTTTCTTTCCATTATGTCAAAATGACAGTTTGCATTTACGTCTTCAGGCAGTAGAGGCCTTCACTTATTGCGCTTGTATTGTGTTGTATTTTATTTGAAATGGATGAAATAGCTCCTTTTTGTACCAAAAACCCCAAATGACAAAACCTGAAAAATCTCTCATTTACCAAAAAAGGATTCAAACCCTCGATCCAGTCCTCACAGTAGAAGCAGTGCAGCTTGGCAGCTCTTACGGCTCAGAATCTCCTACATCTCTACAATCACAGTTTATCCCATTCTTCCTGGCTGATGGGAAACATCTTTTAACTGCCACCCTCGGGTCTCTCTACCCATCAGGAGCAGACTCTGTGTATCTGGCAGTATTCATCTTCTCCATAACTCTCCCTGTTACTGCTACTGAGACCCCCCCCCCCACAGCACCATGCTGCCACCACAGTTGATGTTAGAGGTACAGCATAAACCAGATGATGAGAAGTTGTTGTGAGATTTTTTTCCCCCATCAGACAAAAGAATCTTTTTTCTGCGTCGGCAGCAGCTAGAGTCAGGGCCAGAGGCATTATGTTGAGGGTTGTCTGTCTGTCTGTCTATCCATTCTTGGGAAAGTGATATCTTCAAGAAAAGCCTTGAAGGAATTTCTCCAAACATGGCCCACATATCCACTCAGACTTGGGAACAAACTAATTAGATTGTGATGCTCAGAAGGTGAAGGTCACAGTAACCTTTTTGCTGTGTGATCGACTCCTCAAGGGAATCCCGCCAAATCTGGCGCAAATGTCCACAGAGATGTAAAGATGACCTGATCAGATTTTGTGGGTCAAAGGTAGAGTTGTCATGATACCCGAATTTCAAACTCGATACCGATACCCAGGAAAATACTCAATACTTGATACCATTTTCCAAAAGTAACAAAATCAAATTCTTAAAGGTCATTGCTGGTTGGTATTTCATTTGTTAAGGAATTTCATTTTCACTACCACAGATAAGCTAAAACTATTTTTGTTTCTTTGTTCATGTATGTTCATGTCTTTTTTGTACTATGTTCACATTGTATTGTTATGTTTATGTTCCCTCTAGAATTTTTTAAAGATGTGGCGGCACACACACACCCACTCACCCATCCACACACCCACACACACCCGAGCAATAAGAAAACTCTTTGATGAAACGTCGGATAATTAAACGTGCAGCGTTGGTCGCCACAGTACGTATATTGTAAGTTTACAAAGGAACGGTACCTGGTAGATTATTATTGTGCATCTGCTTTGACCTCATTATGAAGGAGAGGCGACGATAATTAAGGAGTGGCGGGTACCAAGCTCAACATCAATTTTTAAGTATCAATAAGTATCGAGTATTGATTATTTTGACAACCCTAGTCAAAGGTCAAGGTCAATGCAACATTGTAACGGTGAGATTCTGGATAAACAGGGATGTTAGTTGAAACTTGTGGTGTACAGCAGCGGTCCCCAACCTTTTTATCTCCGCGGACCGGTCACCGGTGGAAAATTTTACCGCGGCCGGGGGGGGACTCGTGCTTTTTCTTTTAGAACAGCTTTCTTCTTGTTGCTAGGCGTTGGGTCTTCTGTCGTCTCATTATTGAGTTTTTCCCGGCCCGGCGACGTGTGTTGTTCACTCTTTTACGTTTGTGCCTGCCTGTCAATTGCCTGTCAATTGCGCAGCACTGGGAAGATGCACAAACGGAAGTGGCAACATTTTCAAAATAAAACGACCGGAAGTGTGAAATAGACGAAACAAACAATTTTTTTTTTTTTTTTTTCATTTTCATTTCATCTTTCTGCGGCCCGGTACCAAATGATCCACGGACCGGTACCGGTCCGCGGCCCGGTGGTTGGGGACCACTGGTCATGGACGTCGGAACTATTTTCTGAGAGGGGGTGCGGGATTTGTGTTAGGAGAGTCGGACGTTGTCTGAAAATCCCCCCCCCCCCTCCCCCCGCTCCCTCGTTCACTCACACACATACACGCACACACAGTGTGCCATCTCTCTTTTACGCACGCACGCACGCAGCCATTGCGCATCACTGAAACAACTGAAGCTACTAGACCACACAGCCAGATGCAGCATACATTCTGACAGGAAAAAACCACACTCAGCTTTAAGATATAGCCTAAACGATATAAACAATGCCACGGCGGGCAAAATGCATTAAATGAGGCTTAGCGTTACCTTTAGAAGAGTTGTATGCAGCGAGTGTGGCCATTAAAGAACAGCGTCTTTCCACTGGGTTGGACATTTCCGGGTCCAGTCTCTCTCAAAGGCCAGCTGAAGCACCTGGACTTTTCTTTTATGAAGCATTGCACATTTGTGGTCCGAAAACACCCAAAACGGATCTTTTCTGAAACGATGATGTCATATCCCCACCGCTCTACCTGTACCGAGACACACCGCTGTGTAGCCTACAGCTTCACTCTATGGACGTAACTTAGCGTCTAACTAACTCGGTCCCTCGGACACTGCAGCTGAATCTCGCCCGTTAAATCATTATCGACCGTCATATTTGCACTGACACGACTCCCAGTCAACATTTTATCCACTTCTAATGTCTGGAGTTTGAATACTGCGGGGAAGCTTTCTGTCTTCTTCTCTGTTGTTGATGTTTCTGTGTGGCAGCGCTACAGCACCACACACGCTCCACACAGGCCTGGAGTATGTACTACAGCGTTTTCGACTGAAATGGAGGGAGTGGAGCGCTACAGCAGCCTGACTCCATACGCCAGATGCCAGGCTGCTGTATGGAGCCAGGCAGGCTGCATATCACATCAAAAGCATAGATCTGCGTTATATGAGATAAGTGTAAGTCAGACAAATTCAGTTTTTTTCAGATTTTATTATTATTATTTTTTTAAAGCTAATTCTGTGGATATAGGGAGGCTGGTGGAGTGCGGGAGGGGCGGATGGGAGGGGGTGCGGCCGCACCCCCCGCACCCCTAGTTCCGACATCTATGCCACTGGTGTACAGTGTTGGAGGCAGTAGTTCTAGCTCTACGTGCTCTCAACGTCCTTTAAATGTTGTTTGGCAAACTCTGAGCGGACTGTCATATGCTTTCTAGTCAAAGTGTCTTCTGTCTCCTCAGTCTACCGTGACGGCCTGATTGCTGGAGTGTTGCCGTGATGGCCGTCCTTCCGGCAGGTTCTCCTATCGCTTCTGAAACTCGGCCTGAGTGACTCCCATCAAGGTCTTTCTACCTCGCTTTTTTACGCAGCGAGGCCAGATAGCCGACTCGTGATGGTTACACACTTCTTCCATTCACAATTACTGAGGCCGCCGCGCTCCTGGGAACAGTCAAAGCTGTAGAAATGGTTTTATACCCTCGCCCCCGATCTATGCCTCGTTACACAGTTTTATCACGGAGGTCTACAGAGAGTTCCTCGGACTTCATGGCTCGCTTTTCTGTCCGTGGCGTGCAGTATGAATTGTGGGGCCTTCTATACACAGGTGAGTGCGTTTCTACACTGTGTCCAATCAATTCATTTTGGCACAGCTGGACTGCGGTAAAGTTCTAGACATATCTCATTTAAAGCAAACAGGAAGCTGACCGCAGCAAAGGCTCTGAATCCTTATTTTTAAATAACAGATTCTAAAAGCATGTTTTTACATTCTCATTATGGCTTCCTGAATGGAGACTGAAGTCACGCAGCACACTGTTACCTATTTAAAATTAAATCAACAAGACATTAAAGTGAGAAAAAGGTGAAGCTGAATATTTCCTGAGGTCGCTCTATGTACGGTGACAAAGATGTGTAATGTGATGCTTTTTCACTTGTACTTTTTTAATGGGATTGAAAATATACATTCTACACTGCATAAAATATGTGAATTTTCTGTTCTCTTATTCCCTGTGTGTCGTGATCTAACAATGTTCCTTTAGTTAAGCGTGCACCATACACCGCTCGACCTCACTCACCTATTGACATACTGAATGAAAAATAAAATAAATAAATACTCAGAACAGGTCTGAAATGATAGATTAGTCTCAGGGTATTAGAGCAGACTTTTTGACTGAGGTGCTGCAGACGACAGAGCAGGAGCACCATCTATTCTTCCCTTTCATTCTCACGACTCCGCTGCTCAGTGGAGTTGACTCTGACACCAGGTCTTAGACTGAGGCCATTCTTGCCCATTTACAAATTCATTACAGATCATTACTCTCAGAAAAAAAAAGGAATCATTTAAGATTTGTCTAATTTAATTGCGTATTACATAAGAGTTGAAGCTATTTATGAATGCATCTAAGCTGCATCTATACATTTAATCAGTTTTGCTGCACAATTGCAACATTCAGACAAAATACAATGTCAGGGTTTGAACGTGAGCCTACTGGCTTGAAAACCTATTTTTAGGCTGTTATTGTGGGCCTTTGGTATCTAATGCCAAGGACTAGACACGCAAGTAATAAAGAGGACTGTATACAGAGTGGGCACATTAATTCTCCAAACATCGGGAAGCGGGCGAGGGATGAAGAGCCCTCTAAACTGTACAAATTCCCATGACAACAACATAGGAAAAAAAAATTGAGGTTATGATCTCCAACCTTGGATGTTTTTTTCTTCCCATCTCACAGTGATGTTTGAGGGGCGCTCTGAAACATAATATTGTACCTAACACAGTATTTACTGAGAGTGTAGGTGACTTACACCATCTGTTTATAAAGCAACAGGCTTAGGCAGACACTCTGCCAGCAAAAAGGCACAAGGTCCCCGGGCTTATCTCAGCAGAGGTGTGCTGCTGCTCCTCGGCACCAGCGAGGTGGAACGATAAACATAATTAAATTGAGTTGGATTACACAAAATGGATCGGATCAGTTTGGAAGGCAGAGAAGCTAATCCAGTGCAATCCTCTCTATAGAGGTGCCAACCACACAAAACCACATAAATAAAGAAGAGGGAAAGGGAAGCATTGGCTGTCACAGGGAGATCAAAGCAGGGGCCACGGAGAGGACCCCTTCAAGTTAAAAAAAAAAAAAAAAAAACAAGCTCCAAAGTCATATATCAACTGTAATGATGCAGTTAAGTGAAGGGAATAAGGAACCGAGCTGGAATTACTCGTCAGTCGCCACCGAATTTCAAACAGATAATCATGAAAAAAAAAGAAAAAAAGATGTTAGGTAGTGTGAAACCGCAGGGCGTGTTCCGAGAAGCTTGCATAGTGTCAAATCTGAATAAGTAATGAGTTTACACCCCTCCTCTTCCTGTGACAGGGGGGGAAATCACACTTTTCTTTCAACATGGCAGTAATGACTGTGATGTGTCACTCAGCCCAGCGTCGGTATATTCACTACATACTGTACATACAGGTACAGTACAGTAAACACTACACACCTACTGTAGATGTGTCAAAGTCAGACAGGGTGATACTGTGGTTTAAATACTGAGCTCAACAGCAGCTGGGAGATTCTACATCTGCTCTAAAGAAACCCCGAGGAGTTGGTTTTTTTTTTTGGGGGGGGGGGTTATAAAAGAGTCTCATATTAAAGCCCCTGTACAGCCTTTTCATTTAGTGTTGATTTTGGCGGCCCCTGTGGACGAAAGAGGTGGTGTTTTGCCGGAATGAAGACTGCATTTCCCACTGTCATGAAGACGTTTGTCTGGCCGGCGCGTGTAAATTTGTTTTGGAAACGTCGGAAAGAAGACGGGACTTGCTTTGAAAGTTTTTTTGTTTTTTTTAGCAGCTATCTGCAGCGTGCGTAGTAATGTATCTATTCGTATTGTTTCGTCAGTGGTCCGACCCGACCATGCCTTCCAAGGTATAGAATTAGACTACTTAGAAATAGCGTATCTTCACACTGATGGGCTCATTTGCAGGTAACAGAGACACATCAGCAGAAACCAGAGACTTTTGCGTATCCAGTTAAAAGCTCCGTACCAAGGCTTTAATGTGGATGAATCTACGTTACCCACACTTAATGGGTTAATGGGTCCATTTAGATGAATATATTGTTTTGTCTTTATAGTTATTTTGATATTATTATTAGTGGTCGGCTCGCCCAGCATTTCCTACTTTTGGTTTCCCAGACGATGCCCAGCGGGTCATGGGAATAACGCCACCAAATCATCGTTTATGGTCCGAACTACGGTGGTATCTGATCGTCTTCCAATCTTTAACATTCTTGGCAAATGTTTGCGCTTTTGTCTGTCTTGCGCCATTCCAAGAATTTCAACATGCGCGCGGAGGCTCATGGGAAATGTAGTTTGAAAACACTTCACTGTCCAAAACTCCTCGTTGTCCCTTTAAAGACTTCCATACTTTGTTCCCTTCATCACCAGCACCTGTCTGTGGTCAAGGTCTGTCTCATAACCTCTTTTGTTTTCAATCCTAAAACGCCACTCAATCCTACTGCTCCACTTTTGCCCCCACCACCCCTCCACTCCCCCTCGATTGCATTTTCCCTTTTGTAACTGACTTTGGTACAATCCCTTTACAAATAACCTTTCCCAGGGGGAAGGAGACTCTCACTTTCTCTCCAGCCCAACTCCCATACCTCTCTTTCTTCTCCTCTTCTCCCATCTCCCTTTGTCTCTCAGCCTCAGGCACAGTAAACAGATTGATACAGTCTGGTGGTTTCTTCTGCTTTTCAAAAACTAATCCAGTGTAATCCCGGTCTGTCTGTGTCCTGTCTCGGGCAGCACATTATCATCCAATAAAATGATGTTTAATGGATCCAGAAGTGATGCAGGGGCGGATAAAGCAGAGGTTATATCACTGGAGGTGAGGGTATGAGCTCTTCCCTCTCTGTCCTCCGATTAAAGATCTATCCTGCCTGGTCAAGGTGAACACTAAGGTTTTGGCAGCAAGTCAAGAAAAATATCAAGTACAAAAAGTCTGCGTATAATTTTTATCTTCTTGTGGCTGCCTTGGTTATAGACCACAACCAATGTTTGACAACTTGAGCTTTCCTTGTTGTAATGTTGTTATATTTGCACCAGTCTCAAAAGATGTAAAACTACACTTAGCCATACCTAGACCTACCGACACACACCTCTAAACGATCTCCTTACCAGAGACGTGGAATATCAGCTTTCAGCATAACTCCAGCCTAACAAGTCCAGTCTGCATTATTGAAGACACCCCGGCTGGCCGCTATAGTCTCCCTTTCGATAGCCGTCTTAGCAAAGAGCTCAAGGCAAGCCCTCAGCGATGTGTGCACGCAGGTGGAGAGGAAAAAAAGTGCACATCTTTATGGCATTTGAAATATGAATGCAGCATTTATACCGGAGCAGCATGTTCCACATGGAAATTCAACAGACTCGACATTAAATCCACAAGCTGAGCCTAAGGCAAAGTTCTGCTCCAGGTGGAGGCTGAATATGTGCAATATGATGATGGGATTGTGAGGATGGAGCCACAAGAAAAGGCCAATGGACCAACAGCTAGAGAGGAGCTAATGCAATTAAAAAGTGCTGGTTTCTGGGCAAGGAAGAGAGACATTTTATTAAATAACAATATTCAAATGGACTCTTTGTGAATTGAGATGACAATTTCAAAAATAAACTCTTTTATAATGTCTGTCACTGTGCTTATATATTTCCACTGTCTTTCCTTTTTGTTTAACAAAATACAGTCGACTTCTCATTCCATTGCTGTTTAATGTCTTGTTTCCTAATAAAGTGATACTTTACTTACATAATATTTTCTAAATGAATGTTTCTGATTTCTAAATGAATGTAAATATCCTGTCAAAACATCAAACCGAGGAAGAATTAGACCTGCTTTTTCATGCCAACTTTTACTATCTGGAAGTTTGCCGTACGTGAAAAGGTTCTGCCAAGTCTAAACACAGAAATAAATATGTACCATATTGGGCTGAACAATCAGCTAACAGGAATTATATTGGTAGATAAAGTGATTTGTGCCTTATATTTTCAAAGAAAATGGGCTAATATATGTGATTTGTTGGTTTGTTGATTTATGTTTTACATCTGATGACTGTGTATGAATTTGGAATATGATCGATCAGGGTATTGGCGCTTGGCCATATTGCAGTTTTGATAATATCTCCATTCATTGTTCATTGCACGACTGAAACACAAGTTCAAACTTTTTTGCCACTTCAGGGAAGAGATCCTTTTTCAGTCTGTTCTTTGCTAGCTGCTTAGTTGCTTTACTGATTTTTATCTAGCTAGCTGCTATGTTTGCCTGTCTGCTATTGGAGATGCAACTACTGTAAAGTGGGTTTGTCAATATGATGTCAATGAAAACAGCTCCTATTAGATTTAACATAGCTAAAAGACACCAATCTGGATTAGTGCACCTCCATGTATGTTGTCATTGTTCATTTTAGTTGAACTACTTTTTTTCTCCCCTGCTGCTGTCCAGTTGTTAGATCGGTTCAGTGGTCCTCATCCAAGCTTAGTGTGCTGGCAGTACATGGACTCCCTCCGGCACTGTTATGATATACAGTATTTGCTTAATCCTTATTGATAATTACCATGTTTGTTTATTTACATGCGGAACAACACGGATGACTCATGTTTATATTCCAGGTTTGACATTTTAACTGCCGTTAAGCATCCAGTGATGTATCTGCATGAGGGTACGGCCAGAGAACGGCATCATCGGCTCATTATTACTTCCATATTGAGCGAGAACATGCATTCCTCATTAGCGGCGAAATCAATAATGCCGCCTTGAGACTCGTCGCATCTGTAAAGGAGTTGCCGTTGGGGCGTTCCAGCCGGAGTCGGCCTGTGTTGGCTCTGGCCGACATTTCACCCTTGGAATCCGGTGGGAGCTGCAGCGAGAGCAGAGACAGAGACTCTGCAAACACCTCTTCACCACACTGGCGCTCAGCAGCCCTCCGCTGCCTTGTCTGAATGCAAAGCGGGCTTTTCTGGAGCTCCCCCGTCTGCCCTCTTACAGTTCACTTGCAAGTTCACTACATCTGCGGGTCAAATCACCGGTCAGCTCTCGGCCAGGTCCACCGCTGTGGCCGCGCCTCCGCCTCTCCGTGTGGCTCAGTGTGTCGGCCGGCCGCCGATCCACAGATCATTATCACCATCAAACACTGTTTCCCCAACAAAACGATATCTCTGCCTTTGATCCTGTGCCAAAGCTTATTTTTGTTCACTTCTGGGCATTCTAACCCAGGAACTGCTATCACTTGGGGCAAAACTCAAGCACGTCTAAAAATACCGCTCTGTTCTGTTTATGAGATGGAAATGTATGAATTAACAATGGGGCATCACATCTGAAATAAGGATAGTTCCCCCCTTACCTGCTCCTCTGTACAGATACTATGAGCTCCTCTGTTGTTTTTCTTAGCAGGTGAGCTGGCTGAGCTTCCTCATACAATGCAAACATTGTGTTAGACTCCTGCTGCGGAACAGCCAATTAAAAAGCACTAGATGTGGGGCTTATGTGCAGCGCTGAGGTTTTACCACGTCCAAACTGGGCCAGAGGTCCTGAAAGATTCAGATGGGGGGGGGGGGTGCTGCTTTGCATTCACACAGTCAACAAACAGAATGTATTTGGTGCATGGAGATGCTTTACATTTTTAATTTGGTATTGTTTACAACAATCTGTCTTGGAGAGCCACACAATTCATTACACTTTAAAGCATCTTGAGTTCCATTTAAATGATAAAAGTCTTAACAGCTATGGTAATCAAATTATCATAATAATAGATATGCTGTTTTGTTTTTTTTTGTGATACAGAGCGGTAATATTAAATACAAAACTGGAATATCAAGCAAAGAATAAACCTGAATCTAATTGATTCTCTTGCTATTTTATCATACAGCCGAATACTTCACAATCCGGAGCCCAAACAATTCAATTCAATTAGCTGAGAGAGAGAATTCAATCAGTGAGGTTGCACTCCTCATATGTAGATGCACCAGTACAGGAAGTCAGCACAGCATGTGTGCACCATCTCTCCACAGACCAAAAAAAAAAAAAAAGCATTTTAAAAAGCATCGCTGTCAAACGAGGAGCAGCGACGTTGATAGCTGCCCCATAGTTTCCATTTGATGTATCGCTGTCTCTCTGCTTCCCTGTGGGAATGGATGTTTGTTGAGTTTTCATTGCGTGCACCTCAGAATGTTTTGAGATATTTATTCTCCTGGGTGGTTCAGATGCTGGACCACATCTGTCATCACACAGCCCATTAGCCTATTGGAATCTAAACATTTATATACATTTGGGGCCTGATTACTGCAGTTTTAAGGTCTAATACATTAATACATTTGAAGTAATGTGCAGGCATTTAGGTAAATAATCAGTGATGTTTCCCTCACTTTTATAGAATTTGAAATTATGCATTATGTTGGATTTTAGGACCTTAATCTCCATTGAACAAACACACTGTTCTAGGGCACTGCCTACATTTTTGATTAGTTTGTAAACTTGGATGCATTTTAGAATTTTTAAACGATAAAACATCTTAACTCAGGACTCTAAACAAAGCTGACTTACTATATTTTCATAAAACTAAAGTTTCAGTGACTTTTAGATAAACACAAAATGTTTACACATGGATTTAAACACAAGCCACGTAGCTTCACACACTAGTGGATTTACTATTGTTCCTTCAGCAGATAGTCTGACTTTATCCACCATGTATCTGTGTGCTGGATGAAATTATCTTTGAAATACATTTCTCCTTTTTGCATTGGCAAAGAGAACAACAGGCCAGTCAGACTTCATCACCCCCCCCCCCCCACCCTTTAGCCTTTGACAGCACTGGTCATGAGACACTACTCAGCCAATCACTGACTGGAGTCAGCCAAGTACATCAACAGACTGCGAGAAAAGTGGGATAAGAGAGGGAAAGAAAGGAGGTGTAACAGCTGTGCATATACGTATATGTTGAGGTTGTTGTAATATATTACGATTGGCTGAGACTGATCTTTCAGTTAAATTACACTTCTTCCATTTAGTAAAATAAAACACTACTTTAAATTTCTCTCATTAGTGCAGTAGTGAGTTTGAATGCTATTTTCATTGAAACACTAGAATTACAGACCTTTGCTTGAGGAAACTTGGTCTAACTGGACCTCTTTGAAATCTAATTGAATCCCTTTTTCTCTGAGGGCAACAGAGCAGGCAATGGGCCAGATTGAATATGGGCCATTTATTCTATATTTTTTATTTTTCCACCATTTGATTTGTAATTTTAAACATGAATTTAAAGTGACGACCCAAAAGGTGTGACTTTCCTGTTTCTATGATCACGTACAAGCTCCCAAGCTATATGTAAATACAATACAGCTGAAGACAAATGACATACGCGTTACCTGCTGCCTCCACCTACTGTACGGCTGCACTGGTTTCATGAAAATAACACGCGCCTGAAGTCACCCGAGGTGTTTCCGTACCTACAAGCCACTCATTAGTATGCTGCTGACGGTTTTTCATTGCATGTTCGCTGCTGGTCCTGCTTGTCTCTTTGGCTTAAGATATTTCTCCAGCTCCAAGAGTCTGCTGCTGACTGTATGAGGCTTGTCACAGGGTGGGGGGGGTGGGGGGGGGGGGCAGAGATATGGTCCTTGTGGGAGAAGAGCTCTGCGAATGGCCCAGACTTATCAAAGCAGCCCGCCCCGTCCCCAAGCTCCCAACACAATGCTCCCCTAATTTCTCCTGAATGGAAGTCTCTCCAGAGCTGGAGTAATCTCATATTTGCCGTTTGCATGCAGTAACTCCAGTAACTCCAGCTCTGTTCCCCACCCCCCTCCCCTTGCCAATTGCATAATCAAGTCCAGAACTCATCAGCAAGATGGCAGAAGAAGTGCTCTATTAAGCTGCATCGTGTTCCATCTGTTGTGTGAGAGAGAGATAACAGTATTTACAGTTTTGGAGTTGTGGCAGACTGTTTCGGCCAAATTTTGTGCACCGCAGAGTTCTGCTTACTTCATAAAATGTCACGGATTAATTCTGCTGCTTGCAATGGTGTCCAACTGCAATCTTTGCCCCCACCACCATCACCGCCACCAGAAATATCACAAACTTAACTTCACTGGAACTGCTATGGCAGGAATTTGTGCAAGGTGAAACTATTTGAATGTAAAACACCAGAGGGAAACATTTAGTCTGGAATTCTTTGTTAGCTTGTCCCGCCTCATTCTGTTAGCGCTCCATCACTTTTATTTCAATTTTTTGGGGGGGAACGGCCAATATTTGCTGTAACGCTACAGAAAAGGACCTGCAGTGTGGACAAAGGACATTAAGAGACTCTGTCAAGACAGCGGCTGGTAAGTGTCTTTCAAATGGCATTAAGTATTCAAGGCCTCAGTCTTCTCTCTGTCAGTGAGGTGTGTGTGTGTGTGTGTGTGTGTGTGTGTGTGTGTGTGTGTGTGTGTGTGTGTGTGTGTGTGTGTGTGTGTGTGTGTGTGTGTGTGTGTGTGTGTTCTTAGAAAAGAAAAGAGACTAACCCAGATTTGAATAAGGAAACCAGCCAGATAACAGAAAAAAGTGCTGAGTGAAACAGAAGCCTTCATCCGCCTCACCGAGTGAATTTACCTCTCTGTACATGAATCAGCTGGCTGGAAGACGTCTTGAACCTCAGCCGCTTCTTTCAAACAACGCACTAATCTGGAACCGATATCACCGGGTCATTACATCAATTACTCACAAAGGAAGCTGAGTGAGCAGAAGACGGCGGGGGTTCCATGACGATAGTAAAGACAAGTCATAGGGGAGCTACAGCTGGAATCATGGCTTTTACATATTCCTCTCTACACCACAGTGGAACGTGCCACAGTTTTAAAGCAGCGTGATACAGTCCTGTTTTTTGTTTGTTTTTTGTTTTTTTTTCATGGGGGCAATCTGAGGACACAGCAGGAATGCCAAACTCTTTCATGGCAGAAACTCCCATTGCTTCCAATTAATTTGACCACAAACCTACTACAAATATTATTCCATCTGATATCATCAGAGCGCAGCTTTTTTTCATTATGTGATCAAGTCTGATGTAAAATGATAAGTCAATTAATCGTTTGGTCAATCAATTGAGAACAGACAAATATCCAAATTAAAAATGAACCCTTAAAGTTGTGCTTTATAGAAAAATGCCAAATATTAAATATGTTTTGAGGTTTCTCTCTTATTTTAAAAGCTCTGCTTTGGACTGTCAGACAAAACAAGTAATTTAAGGACATTACCTTGGCCTCACATTCAAATCTTTTTAATTCTCCCTTCTGCTAAAGTAAATAATTACTAATTTTTCATTCTGCACTGTAACCTTTACTCTTGTATTTATTTATTTTAAATCGTCTAATGTGGTCTTTTTAATTCCTTTCTTATCTTAGTGTCTGGATGTAGTTTATGTTTTATGTAAAGCTTGATGTTCAAATGTGCTGCACAAATACACTTGCCTTGCCTTAGGAAACTGCGAGGGAACCTTTTTTCACTATATTCTGACATTTTCTACACTTTATGGTTAACTGCTTAAATGAGAAAATAATCAGCAAATCAGCCAGTAATGAAAACAAGCCCCAAAGTTCAGGAAAGTGACTTTGCAATCAGAAAAGTAATTCTGTTTGTCACTTTGGTAAACTCCAGAAAGTAAACAAACCTAAAATTAAATCATGCCTCACGTTGCTAAGGGACCCCGTCCCCCCACCTTCTTGTCAGGATCCCTCCAGGTCCCAAGTTTGAGAAGAAGCAACTAGAAGTGACATGGCTGTCTGAAGAAAAAGCAGCTGGGTGCAGGAGCTGCATCTGGAGGTTCATTAAAATTAGTTACAGCGGAGCAGGACTGTTTACAGTCAACTAATGCTCCTTGTCTGTTAGCGTTAGAGCCGACAACAGCCTGCCTGAATCCAGACAAAGCCCATGAGTGGTGCTTCAAGGATGCACTTGGATGCTGTAACAGAGCACTTCCCACACGAGGAGCTCCACGGGGCTGTGTGTGTCTGAAGGACTGTTTGCAAAAAAATTCAGACAGCTTCAAAGCAGTAGGCTGTGCGACGGATTAATTAAAGCGTCTGCTCGGCTGACGCTGCTCCAGCTCCAGCTCCGGCTCCGGCTCCAGATCCAGCTTCCAGCCGTTCAAAATTCCATTTCAGTCACGTCCACTTCTTCAAAGGAGGAAACACATGTACATTTGAATAAGAGTGTGATTATTCCACCACTTGCGCCACAGCTTACACATGTCTGCCTGGGATACAGATGAATGCAGCCAGAGAAAAGAAGAGAGGATGTCAAGTGCCTTCAGTGATTAGGGGTTTCACTGCTGCCTCCATTCATAAACTGTAAGCTATAATCACATGTGATACCAGTTCACATAGGCTTCTGCGGAAATATACAAACATTCCTTTTGCATTATTTTTTTTTTTTTTGTTCGTGCCAGCAAAAAGGAAAACCACATGTAAGCACCAGCAGGAGGTTTCTATTATTTAAAGATTTGTGTGTGCCCCTGTTTGTGCAGCTCAGATAAAAAAAAGTTTGTATCCCTACCTCATGACTAATGGAGCAGGTGGAGTCTGAAGTAAACATGAACCTGTTTTTTTTTTTGTTTTTCCTGAGTTGTAGGGAGCAGGCTGAGAGCAGCAGACTATGGTTTCTTTGCTGCCTAACAACTCTGCAAAAACTGCCACAATGCTGAAAGGACCTGGCTTTGTTAGTGTGACCAAACAGGAAATTGTAAGTAAACCCACAAAGCTCTAATTTTTAACTTGAAGCAGGGAGGGGAGGGGGGGCTGGTGGTGGTCGTGTAGCCTGCAGCCCAGCACCGAGCCTCAATATAAACAGTGTTCACACGCCTAAAGTGTTTACATCGGTGCTTAACCACGGACATTTACCTTGATCCAGTAGCCGCAGGGAGTGCTGAAAAGACGGATCCAGCGTGTCCTTCTCTGCCATAAGCTCCGGCAAGTACTTTTCGCTCCCCATATTGTCCAGGACTTTGTGCTCCGAGTAAAAAAAAAACGACTCAAATGCAATTCAAGTAAAAAAAGAAAACAAAAAACAAAACTTGCTCAACGTCCAAACGGCTCCAAGTTGAGAGCACCGCCAAAATGTTAGTGTGGACCGAAACCGCGGGCGTTTGATGTCATTCGAGCTCGCGCTACAAGAGCATTTCTCAGTCCTCGCGGAAAACACACACACGAACGCAACTCAGCACAACGTAGCAGTTAAATGTGACCGGGCTGGGTCTGCAGCTCCCATCCGAGTGTTGTTGAGCCCGCACAGCTCCTGATACACATCACAGCCGGGACGGAGGTTCCCTCGCTCTCTCTCTCTCTCTCTGGTGGACGGGCTCTTTGAAGCTCCCTCTGTTGTATCCAGTGCTCAACTGACGCTGCCGCAGCTATTGGTCGCGTGGGGTGGAGGGAGGGGGCGGAGCGATACGCCGGAGCTGTCCGCGGTGCTGAGTCCCGCCATTGCCGTTATTATCATAAAGTCAGCGTGAGCAGGGGGAGCCAAAGCACTAACTCTTCTTGAGCTATAGGGCAAAGTACACAACCCGCATCAGATCAAGACCGACAAAGCGTGTATGTAATGTTACTAATCCATTCTCATACTGCAGCCCCCCCCCACCCTCCCTCCCGCCCGTGCTTTTTGAAGATACACAGCAGTGCAACAAGGCTTTGTGAATTGCTTTGGATAAAAAGCTGGAACCAGTTTATGATCTGAGTGCAAACTGATTCAGCACACACATGGATTTGACCCAGAAACTCACCAGTAGCCTATAGTGGAATGTACTCCATAACACATGAGCTTATAATGCACTGTTGAGCACAGTAAAACCTATAGTGCATAAAACTGGTAGACATAGGGTTTATCTGTGAGACACGGCAACACGATTAGGTAATAATGCTGTATCCATTCCATGATGTACTACTGTACTTTAAAAAATAAAAAACAATACAATAGGGCCCACTGCAAAAGTCTGTCCGTGGCTCTAGGAAAGCAGAGCATTCATCCATTGTAGCTTTACGATATCTGATAAAAGTTGCTTCATAATCATGAGAAACAGAAAAGCACAAATAAAGTTAAGTGCCACTCCACATCACTTGAATGTTTAATAGCCTACTAAATGTCAGAGCACAAAGCAATATACCATAATTTGATAGATCATCATCCATTCAGACATGTTCTAACATACAGAAAGGACGGGAAAACAGTTGCACAGGTACCACTATAATGGAAAAGTAATTTTGTATGCATTACTATAGTTGATGAAAAATGCTGGCAGAGTATGTAGACAGACCCAGTGAGTCACTAGACAGACTGTTTTAGGGCAAAAAACCTTCTCTACACATATTTTTCCACTGCTGTCTCACATATAATTACATTAGATATAGAAACACAAGGTGTAGGCATCCAAATGACCTCGAGAACTGCTGACTGATCCAAGCAGGAAATGCATATATGAAAATAGCATTCATCATTCATCAGCTGAGAGAGCCTGTCTCCACTGCAGATGAGTCAGACATGCATGTTTTTGGGGTGGACATACTGTAGGCTAGGTGAGGGTTACATCGACCTTAAGAATGCAGCTATGTGATGGTATTAGCAAGGCTTAGGTGTTCAGATGATGTAGCTGACCTGTTGTGTTCCAGATCAGTCAGTACAGTTACAGGAACATCTCAGGAGGATACATAACCGTCCTCTTCATTCTTTTAGGCAATTGATTAGGACTGCATGACTCCTTAGGTTGCGTTTACTTGTTAGGACAAGCTGTCAATAGTTCTCAGGAAATCCATTCACCTTCCCATAGGTCAAGCATGCTTTTCTCCTGGGCGTGTTTATGAATTCATTAAATAAGAAAAAGCTCATTGTTCAGGAAACGCAGACACATAAAGCCCTCGACTGCTACCAGAACCTTAAGTTGGCAGGTCTCCAGGTTTGTAACAGAGAACAGACAGTGACAACAGTGTCATTAAAAGACAGATACAGAGTTTATCCAGACAGCAGTTATCTGAAGATTCAGCCACAAATCCACTTGATCAGACATCCTGAGCCCAGCAGTTCCAGGAAAAAAACATGCAATGAATGCAAAACTGTCTGTGGGAGAAATGTATGGTGTTTAAAAGCCAGGGAAGAAAAAAAAATAAAAACAGTGTTTGTGCACAAGCTTCATATTTGTTAGAAAATAAGGGAAAAAGATAAGGATTCTGTCAATATTTGTGGAGGATGCTGAGGTAGCCTCAGGTGGGCGGCTATCTGTAGGCTGATCAGCAATGGTTATATAATTGAGATTTCTTTTTTTTCTTTTTTTCACCATTCTATTTCAATAACTTGGAGAAAATGTGACCCACAGGCTAAAACCAAGATGGGTTTATGTTTATATATCTACATTTTCTACATTTTATCCTCCATGAACTTTGGAATGTGCTATTGTTTATTTTGCTTTAATGATTTGATTTGTGCCCTGGAATAACCACTATATACTGCATATATATACTGTGTGCATGTGGTATTGAAGCATATTATAGGTTGGAAATATGCACATGCTGCTTGATGAGGTCTACAGGGTTGAAAGCTAAAGAGAAATGGAGACAGCATGTTATTATCAAGGCCATAAAACACTTTCCTTACTAACTGGCTGTACCTGGTAACACCGTAAGATTCCTGAAATTGCTCGCCATGCAGAGAAGGTGTGTATGATATCGCCGTCTTAAGCGTTTTAAAGACGTTTTCCTCCAAGTCTTTCCAGATTCTTGTTTGTGAGTGATTCACCGCAAAGAGAAACGCATTATGAATCAGCTTACTTTTTAATCTCTCCCAGAGACCATTAAAAAGCAGCTCAAATGCACTAATCTCCTATTCAGAAGAGCGACTTATTTATAGATATGCTTGCCATCTGTTGCTCCCCATCCACATAAACAAAAACCTCACATTGTCACCGACGTTGGAGTCAAAGTTGCGGGTCCCATACGTCTTCCCCGAGGCCCCCTTGCTTTCATGGGGAATTTGCTAAGTGATTGCAATACATCAATTGCAATGAAAATAATCATAGTTTATGGGGCAATATTTTCTATAGAAGTCACAGCCGACCACAAGGGCAGCAGCGCCGGTGTAAACAAAGCCATGAGGAATGTTCTGTCAGGTGGGTGTAAAGGATGAAGAACAGCCAGCTATTACATTGACAAAGTGTTACTTTGATCATTAGAGAATGGCTGCCCCCTCTCTTGCCCCACAGCCTGTCCCTGCCCATTAAATATGATGTTGACCACACCTCGAACTAGAGAGCTCGTGCAGCACCCCAGGGTGTCATATATGGTATATACACCCATACTATTATGTCCGCACAGCACAGTGTTTCTCCCTTCTCTTAACAACAGCCAAGGATCTTATCAGCACTGCTGTTGTCTTGTTCCCGGCGACTTGATGTAAATCCTAACTGATTTAAATGGAAGCACTTGTCTCGTCAGCTTTCAATATTCATAAAATCCCATTTCTGTGAGAGGGGTGTCATGGGGGTCTTGTCACCCGAGGAGTAATTAGACCTTGATGTGTCCGCAGGCTGATTGCTGTGTCACTTTGTGTCACGGAAAGAGCACGAGCTGGGAGTCCAGAGCGAGGACATTTGCCCTGTTTCCACTTTGTTGACGGGATTATGTCTGCAAATCAGGGTCTCTTTTAACACCTTCAATAAGTGGATTCCCTCCCATCACCACATTTATGTGGTGGCAGGAGGATTTTGAGCAGAGTGACAACACTGCCTCCTTGTGACCATGTCAAACTCTCTAAGCAGACATGAGACATTCACATGAGAAAGAGAGGGTATTTTTTTCAGATGTTTTCCACTGGAATGAGAGGTGGTCCACTGGAATGAGAGGTGTGTCGGGGATCCGCGGAACGGAGGCTAATTACAGTGACGCTTTGCTGTAAATGCTGTTTGTTTAATTTGTCAGTAGCACCGGCGCACACTGGTGCTGTGATCAAAAGCTCATGCACTTCAGTAAAAAGATGTGGAGATATGTGGAGAAAGCAGTTTTAACAGGAGAGTAGAATTTAAAAGAGGCCCACAAATACATAGGAAATTGATTTTGTGCCACAGTGTCGCCCTTTTCCTTAATTCTTTCTTTGTTTCCTTCTATTTAAAATGCTCTATCTGGAAGAATAAAGGCATGAAAAGCAGTTATAATGCTAGAATGCATTTGCCTGTATTCTTTGCAAATACCGTCAATGTGCCCCCGGTAACAATGGAATAAAACACAATCTCCCTCAGCCTCTCTTGTCTTCTAAAGTGATTTAAACAAAGCTCTTCATTCACGATGTTGTTTTCCCCCCTCATGCAGCCCCACAATGCTGCTTCAGTCACAAAAGGCACCTTATTGTGGCTACTAAATGGAGCGCTCACATCCATTAAACAGCCATTCAACAGAATTATATTGCCAGTGTCAGTCTATCAGGTACATTGATCACGCATCGTCGGCTGTGAAGTGCAGACTCTGGTCTCCTCTCCTGGAAGTGTTGTGCAAAAGAAACCTAATGAGAAACTGTCAGGAGCGCACAGGTAAACAAATCAATGGCACCCAGCAGTGCTCCCAAGGTCAAGCTACACACACACACACACACACACACACATGTATGCACACGCTCACACACACATGCAGGTACACACGCACACACAGACACAGCATCAACCTCCCTAACAAAACCTGGGGTTTAGAGCAGCAGCCAGAGCCGTCATGGTAAGGGCTGCTGTCAAGATTTGACTTTCAGGACAGAACCAAGGTTCAGATGGGATTTAACTTTTTTTACTTGAGTCTGGTTTACATCACTGTTTTACCTTAAAGGAGCTATTTGTAGGTTTTGCAACAACCAGGGTGACCAGATGTCCCGCATCGCGCATTTTTTCACGCAGTTCTGTCTCTTTTCAAGCATCACGCAAATTGAGACCATGTCCCGCGTAATTCGTTGTCTTTAAGGGAGGAGATATGGGTCTGGGCCTTAATCCTTCTCTTGACAAGCTTCATGTCTGTCTTTTCTGTATCTGATCATCTGAGCGTATATGTCAGGTATACATGCACCTGGCTGTAACCATAGTTTAATGTCTTTCTCGCCTAAAAGAGGAGATTACATTGAAAACAACACAAAAGTTTAAATGAAAACTTGTCTACCGTCTGCTTTGTGACAATGGAAATGATGACAAATAACATAAAAGTGCGATCAATATATAGGTAATTGCAAGGGAATTTAGAAGTACACCATTGTTCCTTTATTGTAGGCTTTGTGTTGTGGTAGACACGCATGATGCTGCCACAGATGCCATGTTTTTATTTCTCTTATGTGAACATGACAACAGATAATGACATGTAAAAAAAAAAAAAAACACAGATTCTTTCATTTCACCAGTGGATCCAAGTACAACATGACATCAGCTTCTGGCTTTGCATCTTTTTTATTTGTCTTTAACTTAATAAGCAAGCGCTTAATAGAGCAGCCAGGAGCAGTGCATGATATATATATAGCAACCAAGTGTGTGGTGAGAGTTATCACTGTACACGTTAATACTAGAGAGGCACAAGGTCAACAGCAGTAATTATTCTGTGGGAAGCGTGTTGGTCTTCGGTGGGTGATTTCATTTCCCGTCATTAGCCACAGCGATTAAGCATAAGAACAATGATACTCTGATAGCATCAGCAGGTAGCACACAGCCTCAAGCTGCTCTCAGTATTCTGCAGCGTTCGGTGCTTCTCATGAGTTAATCCTCCCATGTTGTTCAGGTAGAAATCCTATAGCTTCTCAATTTAACTGCTTCTATAAGAAAATGATCATGACGTACAAATGAAATGTCACCATTAACCCCCGCCCCTATCAGCACATGTCCTGCATGTTATAAAAGGTGGCGAAATTAGGCCTTTTCTATGCAGAAAAAGATGTAAAGATCTTTAATTGGTGTTTTGCACAAAATAAAAAAAATAACTGTAAACCCAACAATCACATAGCCTATTAAATTATCACCCAATACATTTTAGATGTGGTGCATGTGTTAGTAAACAGGTTATTGATACACCCAGAAATGCATAATTTTTGCCATCTGAGAAATGTAATTTAATGTAATGTCAACTCTCCTTGTAGCTCGACTGTGGTCTCCACCAACGGAAGGAGACATCTGGTCATCTATGTTTGGTTTTCAGCTCCAGCTAGTTGTTAGCTTGTCTAATTGTACCGTAGATGAAAAGAGTGTCTTACTGCTCTTTGAAAATAAAGCTTGAGGCTGAACCTAACATTAAAGCACCATGCTGTAGAACCAAAACAATCTGAGGGGAAATCTGAGGGGAAATGCAATTGCAACATTGCCACTTCATTTCACTTTTTTATTTTTTATTTTTGGCTTTATTTGATAGCACACAGTAGAGATAGACAGGAAAGGTAGAGGCAGAGAGAGTGGGAATGATACGCAGGAAAAGGCTGCCCGACACGGGATTCGAACCGGGGCCGCCTGCGGTGAGGACTGTAGCCTCTACATGGGGCAGCCGCTCTACCCACTGCACCATGCACCGCCCCACCCACTACGCCATGCACCGCCCCCACTTCATTTCACTTTAAAGGGGAACTATACAGGTCTGGTCACTAACCCTCCTTCCAGCCATGTGCATTTGTTTTCAGCGAAGCCGGCAGGAAGCAATCCATGGAGCGGTGTCTATCTGGCGGTGACTTTTCACAGACGCCACCGTGACAGCTGCGGTGTCTCCGCTGAGTTTCCTGAGTTTTCCTGCGGTCACGCTGCCACTGAATGTAAAAACATGGCGACACGACATGGCAGCCAGCACCGAGCTTACCCGCTCCATGTAGATATGAATGATATGAACGGCAAATTCAGAGCTGAAAGGAACACTTCAGTTTATTGATGGGGGTAATTATTGATGAATGAAAAACAGACTTTTGAACGAAATAATCGATTTTCGTGAATAGATAACAGGAGAACTTACACAATGTACCTTTAAAGCAACAAGCGGAGTTTCAGCTCAGTGCTTCCACCATCTGGTTGAGAAGCGCTATTGTCCGCGCAGGGAAGTTACATAGTGCAGTTTCGCACGATCTGATATCACAGAATAAACAACAGCCCAGGACTAACCCTTAACCTAACCAGTTGGTTATAACAGCGCTCCTGGGCTGTTAATTACTTGGTAATATCAGATCATGCGTGCAGTTTCAGCCAACGCAACCCGGCTCAGGCTGCAGAGGCATCATTCATCCATTTAACCATTTTTCTACCATTGCAATGAGTCTGGAAACATTATTTTAAGGTCGATAAACTCCCCAGTGTTGCTTTAAATATATTGCTCTATAGGTGGTTATGAGACATTCATATGCAGTGTTGAAGAATTTACATATTATTTGTCATGTTCACTGTTCAATTTATTGTCAAAAAGTTTTAATTGGAATTGGAAAGGTAATCTGTGTCCCTTTATAAATTGATTGATTTTTTTTTTTTTTTCCACACAATTTGTCCAGCACATTCAAAGTGTGGTGGCTATATGAGTGAATGATAAAAGACAACAGTCATGTTTGTTCTTGGGAAAACATGTTTTTTTTTTCACCAAATCTGCAACAAGAACTCTCCAACATGAGCACAAACATGAAGATGAAAGACAGAAAGAGGATCTCATACATTGACTTTCATTAATTTGTCAGAACAACACCCATAAATCCACATGTTCTTGTCCATTTTAGCCAGTTTAGCTGTTAATGGAGGTTTTCAAGTGTGCGAGATTCTAAATTAACGCTGTCAGTGTGCTTCAGAGAAAACATTCATGTAGAATGTCAGAAAGCTTCAGCCAAAGGGGCGTAAGGGGAAGGGAAGATGGGAAAAAGGGGGAAGTTGAACTTGTTGTGTTCCTGGTTGTAGTGATGTGTTTGAGCCATTAAGCTTTGTGATGACGGATCAAAGATGGAGCTGGAAACAGTGAGAGAAAAGGGGATGGGGAGAGGATTTACCTGCCTGGTCTAGACAACTGATCTGTGGGGATGAAGAAGGCTGCTGTTAGCAAAACCCTCCGTTCCCCTTCATACCAAGGCTGCACCGCCTCATCAGCCTTGGAAAGGAGAAGAAAAAGGCTAACTTTAAATTTTGGAGACAGAATGTGCAAACAAAACATGTTTGAATACTGACAGAGGAAACTGAAAAACAACGACTGTTTAGCAGACAATCTGCTTCACTTTCTCTATTGTACCATAAATCTCCTGGGGAATGTGGGATATGGGAAAAGACATTGTAAAAGCAGGAAAACTATACTAGGGAGGGGTGGGGTGGCAAGGTTTCTCTTCTTAAGTGGCAGGGCAACCTAATGGTTCAAGAGTTCATCCTGTAACAGAGAGATGACAGGAAGGTCACAGGTTCGATCTCCATGAATGTCAATATCCATCAAACTCTAAGATGTTCACTCACTGAAAGTCTGTCTGCAGCAAGGAGTCAGTTACTGCAAAGTGTCCTTTCAAGGCACAGATGATGGGACTTGAAGAGCTTTATTTGTAATGCTATATATTCATTTAGGGGAAGGGAGAGCAGCGTTCAGCAGCTCTGCAGTAACAGGAATTAATCTGTTTAAGTGTTTCAAGTTACGATAAAGATTCTAAAGATGTTTAATCGTTAGATGTCACTCACTTTATGTTGCTGGGTTTCAGTTTCCTAACTGGAAGTTTGAAGGTTTGGAAATCCGCATTTAATTAATACACCGAAACAGTAAAGTTACCAAAGGGAAAACAAAATACGAGCTGGAAAAAACTCCATATAGATAAAAGTATTATGCTGTATCTGCTATTAAAAGTCAGTGATGCTTTACATGTCCTGTCATCTTGTGCAGTGGGCCGAGCAATTAAAAACTATTGATGTACCAAAATTGCAATATCATGCAAAATAATCATGTTTTTTGTTTGTTTGTTTGTTTGTTTGTTTGTTTGTTTGTTTGTTTTTTACATATTTCTTGAAATTTAGTATTTAAGATTTTGAATGCTTGTAAACAAATAAGTTACAATTGCAAATGCATGCATTGTAGATTTATTATCATCATGAGTGTGTTCATTCAAGATCAACTCAGATGTTTAATTTCCTCATCTGTGTTTGGACAGAATTTGACTGTAGACAGAAGTTGTGCCAAGTCCAAAAAAGATTTAAAAGGATCTATATTTAGGATGTTATCTTATATTAGCATTGCTAACACTGGCGTCTCCAAAGCTGTTGTCTTGTTTCATCCAGGAGTTATTCTCAGCCTCTGTGTAATTATCAACTTAACAACTGCAGCCAAACTGATATTGTCTTTCCACTTCCAATGTCCGGAATTAAAGTTAATTGAGAAACTGAATGTGAGATGAAAGATGCAAGTAAATCAGATGAGATAAATGAGGTGAGTAACGCTGTAAATCAGACTACTACAATTTATGTTTGTGGTGTGAACAAGCATTTATGCATCTATAGGCATGAATGTGCACATAGAGGGAACTCTTAGTGGGATGCAACACTGAGCCAGTGTAAAGTTTCATTCAGCTGGCCTCAGGAATTACAATGTCAAACACAAGTGGGGGGTTTCAGAACATTAGATCAAACAGTTTTACAGTCCTCTGCTGAGAAAAGAAAGAGGAGCAATTTATAGAATCACCATTGAAAATGAAATATCCCCAAGCACTGTTAATGGGAGGGAATATCACACTGTGCACCGAAGGTTTTTATTTTTCATAATGTTGTGTCTTTTCTTAGGCAATGAACATATTTCATGTCCAAGAGCAAGAACAGAGCTTTCATCTAGAAAAGTGTGAATCCTTATATTTATTGATATAAACTAAAAGACAAAGGCATTCAGAGTAAAAAGAAAAAAGTCAAAAATATTTTATGGGATATGAATTGGCATCTAATAGATTATAACAGAGTAGAGTAGATTATAACACTGCATAGAATCCAGACTGGTACTGTAGATAGTTTAGCATGATAATCTATGAAAGAAAGGGGGGAAAAAAACAAAGAACAGAACTAAACCAGTCAAGAAACTGGAGGGGAAAAAGCCGTACTGTATTCTAGAGAAAGGCTTCTGTTACAGCAAACCTCCATTAGCTCTTGTTAACGACAGAAAAAGAGGAGATTGAAGTGCCGGGGGAAAGAGGGGTAATTGGCTCTCTCCCAAGCAGCGAGCAGCCAATGTGTGATTGTGCAGCGGTCTGCTAGGTACCAGGAAACATCCTTGTCAGCACAAGGATGAGAGCAGCTTATTACACTGGGAGCAGCGCTGAGTGGCAGGTACAAAGGTGGAGATTCTGAGGAATGATAACTACCCTTAAAGTGGGAATGCTTGAAACAAGCACACAGGCCACAGGCTAATGAAAGACTGCTCGACAGTTTAGATACAGCTCTCTGTCAGCGAGCCGAGCAAGGAGTCACTTTCCTTTCAAACCTGCACCACCATCTGAAAATTACATTGGAAAAACTACTACTACTGTTAGAGTACTCTGTGGTTTTATATGTAAGGCTGCATCATCAGAGAGGCTCATGCATAGTTTAAGTACTGTAAATATGCAGCAAGAATCGTTTAGAATTCACCAGAGATGATTAAATGAGATTCTAATGATTTTTTAGGATATCACTGTGCATAATACATTTTTATAATAACCTGACTTGTGTAGCTATTTGATCAATATAGTCATTACCAATAAAAAGGACGTTTTTCCATTTGACTTAAAGCAGAAGTAAGCGATATTTTTGTGTTAATATAAGTCTTAAATAGTTATATATTCCGACAGCAATCACTTACATTGAGTGTTTGGACCGAAACATGGGTCTCTCAGTCACTCTGCTCTGCTCTGAGCCGAGGAGAAAACTTTTCTCGTATCCTACAAGTTTTATCCAATGAGGAGAGAGAACGGCATGAAGGGCTGTGTGTGCAGCCAAGGGATGCGCGTGAATGTGGTGACGTAGGGACGAAGACCAATAGATCCATGGGCGGAGGCTGCTAACTCCATCGGCTGACAAGACGTTATGGTGCGTTCAAGGCAGCCCGTAACTTGTTTATTTCCGACCTGTGAAGTCGTACCAGTTCGATCTGGTACGAGTTCACGGGTCGGAAGTTACGAGTGGCCGTTATAGTGACTTTCACAGGTAAAACAGGTCGGAAAAACACGAGTGGGTTGCCTGGAACGCTACAAAGTCGTAAGTCGTGACTTGAAGCTGTAATTTACGGTTTCAAAAGCCTGCCTGGAACGCAGCATTAGCCAAAACGACCGGATCGCTTACTTCTGCTTTAACGAAAATGAACTGCTGTGAGAGAGGACTAAATAACATTTATAATCAACCAGATGTTAATTATCACAGCTGATCTATTTGCACCCACAGTAGATTGTTAATGTGACTACTGCAGGCAGGAGTCATATGATGACTTCAGAGTCATATGAATGCAAAAACCATGATCCACTACTACGACAGTACTTATACTACTACTGCTAATTATAAAAATAATAATAATGATAAGTGATAACAAAAAAGTATCTGTGCCGCTCTCAGCTGACTCCCTACAGCCTTCAGTCTATCCCAGCATTTAGAAATTTCACAGTTCACGGAGCCTCTCTGCATATAGCTCCCATTCAACTGCAGTTTTTATTTCTTATGGAATAAAGTTGTTTGGGATTCAGTAAATAGTCTAACAGCTGCCACGTGACAATTTAAGAGATGCACAGTTTTAATCACACCTGAATAATCTCAACTCGTAGGAGAATGAGAACACGATTTACAAACTACAAAGACAGCAGGATTATCAAGATGCTTTGTAGGAAAGTGGCAGTGAAGCAAGAATAAATCAAACAGTCTGAACGGAAAATAACCTGAAATTTACTGGAATTTTGAAAAAAATCGTGACTCAAGCAGCTTTTCCTAAAATCAAAAAGATGAACATTAAAATAGTTATGCAAACAGGGATGAGAAGTTGTGAAAGTGCTCTGAACCATTATGAAAAATTGTTCTGAAGCCATTGTCAGGTTCAGATTAGGTAAACAACATTTATAAGAAACTGGGGGGAAACTATTGAAATTCATAATTTTACAATCATTGCACAATATGCATATCCGTATAAAAATACAAATATAAAGCTGAAAGCAGCGTTGAACAGGCCCTCGCTCTGCTGCGCACCTGCCTCCTGAACTTTGCTCTCAGGCAGGAAATTTTGGACTTGCACAATAGATACTTACAAAAATGCATACACAATATAATACAATGAAAATACAAAATACATAAATTAAATTTTAGAAAACTTTATTAAAATGAACAATAAATGCATATTTCATACATTACACAATATACACATAATAAAGCACACTATAAATACAAATATAAAGTAAAGCTGGAAGCAGCGTTGAATGGGCCCTTGCGCCATTTGATGTGTTGCTGTTCCAGATCTTTTTTGCCTCCTTCACCTTGTCAGACACGTTCTATTTAAGTGACTTCTTGATCTGGCAGTGATCAGGCCTATAGGGTTTGGATAGTGGCATTGAACTCAGCTTTCCAAAAAATGTGGTTAGTTCATGATTTAACAAGGGGGACCATTACTTTTTCAGATAGGACCAAGTAGGGTTGGAACTGTAACTGTAAAACACATTAAAGTAATAATTGATTTAGTATTTATTTCTTTGGTAAGTGACCGTGGTGTAAGCGGTATAATGCCCGCTTCGCGTCGGACGATAGCCTCCGTGCAGTCCAGCCATTCCTGATAAATTGGACACCTCATCAGGCATTATCTCTTGCATACAATTTCTCACATGAGAAATACAGAAAAAACACAGTCTATTTTGAGTAGCCTATAGCTGCTGTTGACGATAAATGTCTCACAGTAAAAAAAAAAAAAAAAAGAGAGACACTGTACTGTAAGATAAGCATAGCAGGTGATGATTAAGCATATGCCTTGGGGTTAACTAAGGAAATTGCGATTAAATCTTTGAGAAAAATAGTGACATTGATCTTGAGTAAGGTAGGCTATGTTGAAAGTATCATTTTACACTTTTACTTACATTTTTTACACTGGGCAAGGCCACAGTGTTGTTTGTTAACAGATTGAGCTGTGCCAGTCTCTCACGTACACAGGGACGCTCTGCTCATCTGAGTGGACCACAGCCAGTGTTAATTAGTTAGTTATTAGTTACACCTGTGTCAGCTGCTTTAGTCCACAGTGAAAGGCTTGTTACTCTCAGCTGTGGAAAGTCTCCTTTCTACAAATGTAGATTTTGTGTGGATACTAAACTCAGGTTGTGTCCTGGCTGTGAGAGAACAGTAAACACTGTTCTCCTCAGCTTATGGTCTATGAATGATGAATGATACAGGGGAAATAAACTCACCACAAAAAACGGATAAATGTATACCCAAAAAGTAGGTGAGAGAGCTATTATGTTTTGCTATTGCTACATAGCTAGCATTAGCATTAACAGCAGTTTTCTTGAAACATTGTGAGTAGCCTACAAACTTCACTCCTCTTCTCACTAACAGCTGTTTACACAGGTGGACAGTGATGGGAATAATGGCGTTAATAACAGCGTTACTTTTTTCAAGAACGAGCCATCAAAAAAGTTACTGTCTCCCCCGTTACCCATTACTGACAATAAAATGTGCCGTACAATATTAATGCGCCGTAGCCCACTGACCATTAGCTACTTGACTCAAGACGTCCCGCCACAAAATAATACCTCTGTTAAAGTGTAGCTATGTTTCAGTCCATAGTCGGAAAAAGGCTGTTTATTTATTTATTTTGTTTATTTTAACCTCTTATCTTATAGGCTAAACACCACGGTGAGCGGACACAATCACCACCACCTGCCTCTTTAAACAAGTAAATGGAAAAACAATTGAAAGATGATTAAAGTCAGAATTGCAATTTTGCACAACATGCTACACAGGACAAAAAGGGTTACCATTACTCTTACATCCCTTCACACAAAGTGCAGTCTTTTTCTGCATGAATATTTTCTATGTCATTTCAGCTTTTCAAGGTAAGAAATTGCAAATCTCTCATTTCTTACATGTTTGTTGCTGCACTTCCTGTTAGTCTCGGCGCTCCTGCTCATTTGTGCATGGGTCAGAATTATAATCTTTAGTCTTGAGGGGAAATCTTGAAGAGAAATCAAGGACGGAGAGAAATATTAGTTGCTGCTTTTTTTCCTTTCCACTGGTCCCATGTGAAACACCACCATGCTGTACTATCAAGTGTTTACATTTTCATGCTAATGCAAACTCTCTCAACTGAAGTCCCAAAACAATCAGAACAGAACTGTGCTTGACTGACACTGTTAAGCCAAGCAAATTGACGCTCAAGTTGGCTCCACTCAACTTCTACCCAAGTCTAGAGTCTAATTAGCCAGATAGCTAGAAACACCAGTAGGCTCTTTTTGCATCTTTTTGTTGGTGTTGTTGCTGTGCATCTGCTCATTAAGTGAAAGTGAAAAAATGTGTTAGTGAGACACTGCAAAGTGAGCAAAGTAGTGTTAAAGTCTCAACAAGGTTGCACTTGAGCTGCAGGTGTGAGGATTAAAATACCAGTCACTGGTCTGTAATGGGAGAGGTGGTGGTGTTAAATTACATGGACTTCTGCTCCATTCCTCATTGCTCATCTTTTTCAAAGTGCCATGATAAAATGACAAAAGCCAAAATATGATAATCAATATTTTAGAAATACTCTCCATCATGGGCTTAAAAAAATCCCCACCAACTGCTCTCTGACCAACATGTGTAGCTTGACAGCTGTAAACTAAGCCCTTTGCAAACTGTATGAACATATAAGGTAAATGCTTCATGTGAGCTCAGTCTAAAGTGGACAAATAAAGCTGCTTAACAGAATTGATGCAGTATCTCTCTACAAGATATGAGCATAAAATGAGCTGATTCGCTTCACAAGAAAATCAAGGGCATGAGACAATACTGTGTGAATTCCCAACTAATCAAATTTCTAATTAATACAACAATGAAAACATATTGGAATGTGGTGAATCTGAGGCTTTGGGGTTCCTCTGAGGTCTGGGGTCCCTAGGTAGCTGACAGTTTCACTGAATTGGTTTCCAGTTTTTCAAATTGGTACTGAACAGATAAAATAAACTGAAAATATTTGGATATTTTTCTAAAAGCTATGAAGGAAGACCGGAGTGTATTTCTGAATTAAACTTCAATCTGTGTGACTATTAGCTTCATGCTGGTTTCTAAAGCCTGCACTGCTCAAAAGACTAAAAAGCTAAACAAACAGTGTCTATATAAATAAAATCACAGAACATGCCCCTCCTGGCACGTTGTCCCTCAGCACAGTGTTTCTGAGATCCTCTGGCGGCTGTCAGGACGCCTATCTGGATATTAGGGCTGGACGAGCGGCTTCTGCTCTCGATTAGAGCTGTCAGCTCCACTGAAAGACTCTCTTTAATCACTTCAAATATCATTTCACACAAGGAATTTCAAGCCACTTCCAGAGCAGTGGAGAGAAGACAAAGGCACATGGAGTGAGGCCTTGCCAGAGCCTAAGCAGGCTGGCAGGCACGCGTGGAGAATTGTGACTTTTCCGAGAAAAAAAAAAAGTGAGAGACGGTTCTGGTGTGAAACAGCTAAATGAGAGGAGATGAAAGAATCTGAATGTATTACTGTAAAATCACATTGAGTTTGACTGCTCCTATCAACACAGCCAAAGTATCCCTCCTTTGATTCATGATGCGTAACACTTCCTCTGAGCCATGATGCTGATATGACCGTGCGATCCCTTATGATGGAGCCGATCAAAGACTTGATTTTCTGCCTGTCTGATATTTCAATGTCAAAACTATTTGCAGGGAAGCTTTGTTTCACCGCTCTTGCAGGCTGACCACCCACCAGAATAACTACGGGCCCGCGCTGATGTTTGCTGAAGATGAACCATTGCTGTAAATCCTGGTGTTGGATTTCTATCATACTCCATCCTATATTTATACACTTCCACAGAGTGAGGCGCCCACCACAGACCCTGCTGTTACATGTTCTGCTTGTGATTGCTCTATTATTGACCTTTAACCATCAGTGGGGTCAACAGTCATGAGGTGGAGGAACTGGCTGATGCAGTAGCTTTTCTCCAGGGGCCGTCAGCTCCAACACACACTCTTCTTACTTACACAGCAGCAGGGTGGGAAACTGGCTTTGGTCTTCTTTGAACTGTAGAGGTCAAAGTGGAGATTTGTATGTTGAGGAGTTGTCTGGGTTAACTGTTACAAATGTAGGTTTTCTTTGAATAGTAAACATGGGCATGAACTGCACAAAATAAACTATTTGACGTGTTTTTTGAGGCATAAATAGGTTGCTTTTAAAGGGATAGTTCAATAATAATCCCTATAGTTTTAGGAGTAGGTTCGTTACCTTTAATTGTCAGTGCAAGCTATTTTTAGAACGGTGGAGCAGAGTCGTGAGCTGCTCAGAGCTACGCTACGGAGACTCATGGGATTTCTTGGTTTCCCTAATCAAACTCATCAAATACACAATCCAACAACTCCAAAACGCTCTGGTGGGCAAGTTGTGACCTGCACATTCACCACGCTATGTGATAATAACGGACCATTACGAGACTGAGTCATTTTAGAGGTAAATTCATCCAAAACCGCTGATGTGCGTTGCCTTCAGGGACAGTTTTTCAGCAAGCAGTCTCTGTATTCACCTTGAAAACAACTCTGTCTTGTAATGCTCCATTATTATCTCATAGTGTGGTGAATGTGCAGGTGACAACTTGTCCACCAGAGCGTTGTGGAGTTGTTGGATTGTGTATTTGATGAGTTTGATGAGGGAAACCAAGAAATCCCATGAGCGTAGCTCTGAGCAGTTTGCGGCTCTGCTCCACCATTCTAAAAATACCTTGCACCAACAAAGGTAATGAACCTACTGCTATGACTATATGGATTATGGCAATGGGCCAATTTGCCAAAATGTTGAACTATCCCTTTAATTCATACAGTATGTTATGTCAGTGAAAGCTTGTTCTTTGTTATTTGAACATGTAAACATTTGAACTTGAAATCTTGAAATTGAACAAAGCAGTTAAGTTATGTGACCATGTGAAACTGTACAAGTCCCATAAGTTCTTCCTATCCTGTGTTTTATTTAAAGTGTTGACCCATGAGAATATATTTAGTTGCACTGCTTCTCTCTCAGGCTCCTCTCTGGAGCTTGGGCATTGCTGACAGTGGAAACTGCTTTGTTGTGACATCACAAAGTTACCAAAGTCTTGACAGCTCATTTTAAGGCTCAGTTTCTGAATACAGGCTGTGTGCATTTGTCCGTGGACTGAGGCTTTGATTTTTTCACAGTAAAGAGTACAGATCTGCTTTAAAATAAAAAAAAATGATTAATGATTTTGTGTAATACACATAAAACAGAATATAATGTTCATTAAAGATTAAAGGTCCTACACTGTAAAAGATGAGATTTAAACTTCTTCATTGATTATAAAGCAGGCCTAAGTTTTATTTAAACACTGTGAAAGTTTAACAACCTTCACACAAAGATAGTCTGTTTTCAGACTGAGTATCATCAGTAACTTTGTGCCCCCACCACAGCTCATCCAGACCCACCATCCAACCTTTCTTTTTTGTCATTTCAATAGCACAACACCAGGCACCATTCTGTCACTGAGTCAACAGCTATAAGACAGAAAAATGTGGGCAAAAGCTGCAAAATCAAACACAAAACACACTGTTGTTGCTGGAGCAATAGAGCAGCCCGAGAGAGGAGATGTAAAACTACACTTAAATAAGGTTTGTACTTTTAAATCATAGATATATACTCCAGTGGATATCACAACTTCAAATAAAACACTGAGGATGCATGAAATATGGGGCCTATATAATCTTAACCAGCAAAGCAGAGACATAACAGTATGGAAGTGAGGAGCTTATTTCACTCTTTATGAGTTCAACTTTTAAAGGGAACTATGAACTATTTCTTGTGTCAAACGCTTCACTGTGGAGCTGTTGCGCTTCTCCAAATGATAAATGTCATATTGTCTGACTTGACAATTAACCGTCAGTGGCGGTCTGGGTTTTTCCTGTCACGAACCGGAGCTCGTAATATCCATTACCTCTGTCCTCTTCAACCTTTGAGGAACGATGGCCCATGTTTCTGTGTGAAAGGACATGGCTCCAGCATCAGGCGGCGCATCCCTCTCTGTCTCTGCCAGGCCTGCTGGGACCTCTTAGGTGACAGCGTCACTCGAGCTGAGGTGGAGGGCTTCCTCCAGCCGGCTGCTTGGCTGCCTGCCTGCCCCCTCTTCCTCCGTACTCAATGGACATTGATCCCCCAGCAGCGACACCGTGTCCCAGGGAGGGGTAAGCAGATACACCTCGTTGCCTCCAACAATCATTCTGCCCCTGTAGGGACAGGTCGTGGTAAATTAATAGTGTGCTTGCAGCGACTAGATATTGTTAATGTATTTGCTATTGATGGAGTGAGATAACATGAGTAGCTTCAGCCTTACTTAACACAAAACATAAATCCTCCAAGGCCATAGAGGAGGAGCAGAAGGGGCAGTGAGTTATTTCAAGCTTTTAGCAAAGTCTAGTGCAAGACACATTCATTTAAATATATGATATGAATAACAGCATCAAAGATTATGATCCACTCTCACCACAGGTTTTGATTTTCATCATAAAAACAATGACAAGTTGAATAAATGTAGAGCTATGAGAAACAATGTGTGGAGCAACCTGAAATGTAATAGCTGCCAATAATGTAACCATTTTAAATGAAATAAAGCCAATGATATAATAACTTTACAATACTGTGATAAAATGTTTGAGCCAATAAAGTAATTACTTTTTTTTTGCCAATAATGTAATAAGTTATTATTAAAAATGTAATAAGTCTATTATATGTTATTGGCCTAATATTAAAAAACCCTTCGAGAATGTAATAACTGGTGCTGATAATATACTGTAATAATATACATATCACTTTTTTTTTTTTTTTTAGGGTAGAAGATGTCAATATGTTACATCCAGTGTGTTACAATGAGGTTGTTGATAGCCACTACGCTTACTTTCTCCATTAGAGCATTTATCATTAACCATGGTAGGAGTTTATTGCAGAACTTCAAATGTTTCACAACAGTGACATCTTCTACCCTGAAAAAAACATTTACAGTAGTGATAGGCAAGGCAAGGCAAGGCAATTTTATTTGTTTGTCTTTTACATGGCATCACAACAACATCCTCTGCCCTTAGACCCTCACATCCACTGAGGAAAAACTCCATGGAAACATACATACAAAAAAATATCTAACATTATTGGCTCAAACATTCTATTACATTTAAAATGGCCAAAATGATTACCTTATTGATATGGGCCGTCATTATGTTTTGGGTTGCTACAAATGTGGCTTCATTGAGGACTTTTGAACAGTACTGGGGCAAACACCAGGGTGCAGAGAGCACGTACTGTAGTGCTGGGAGAGTGGGAACAGTGGAAACACCAAAGTAGATCTTATAATATACTAGGTACTCAATCAAGTTCCAATCAATCTCCTGTTCTGTTGAGTGGATGAAAGTACTAGTACTTTGTGTAAAAATGAAGCTCTAACTCTACAACTGAGTGCTTTTTTTCATCACAAGCACAATACTTGTGCAAAGTTGTATTGTAAGAAAAAAAAAAAGAAAAACCCTGTTTACTCCTACAAGATACATTTTCTTGCAGTTGGAGAATTTCACCTTGTCACTCAGTTCACTCTAGCTAAAATCTGGGGCGTAATCCACTTGATCCTTGGTAAGAGCTGTCACAGTGCTGCATACGTCCTGTCTAAGCCCACTTTGAACTTTCAGATCTGACAGGCTTTGGTGTGCTGTAACATGACTGATCAACTTTAAACTGGCTTTTAGACAAAATAATAAAAGACTCTGGGGTTAGTCCCTCACTTACCAGATTTGCCCTAGTAAAGCACATACAGTAAGGACATACTGTAACTGTACCCATAATAACCCAACACCCAGTAGTGCTTTGATATCAGGCTTTTGTCTCCAACCATTCTCAGCATGCTCTACAAGTTTAGCTCAGTATTCCAAAATCTACTTTACTATTTGCATTTTCAGGGTAGGTCAGGGTTGCAAATATCAAGCTGCAGGGGGTGTTTTTTGAAATAATGAGTCTATTATGACTTGCCACACCATAGTATGGCAGCGCTTACTTCCCACGCTGTGGATGAGAAATCTTCCATCATATCATTGGCTTTATGTCCCATGTTCTAGTTCACTCTCACTACTCTCATCAAGCTCTTTTCCAGCAGCAACAGAAGGCAACACAAAGCTCTGATACACAAACACTACTCTGTCAAGCACCAAAAGCCACACAGATAAAGTTAGTGACAGGCTGGTAAACACAATGGAGAATATTTCCTTTAAGAGTGAGCAAAGGAGCAACGCAGTGCTAACAGTCAAGTGGAAATGAAGCCAGAACCTTAAAGCCTTACTGAGGACGATTTGTTTTTGACTCTCATTGTCCCCCTGCATTTGTAGAGTGTTATACTGTACCTTTGCTGTCATAAATTCACCAATGAAACTCCAGTGACCCTGTGATGGACAGCGCTACATTACTTACTGGTCATAAATCATAAGATCATAAATTAGGAGTTGGTCTGATAAGCTCTTGAAGTGAATAAAAGCCAGTCCAGGATTTACCCTCGTCCAGTCCTTTGCTTAGCTCCTCTCTTTTCTTCTCTTATTAGAATAGTGAGCTGGCTAGATTATTACAGCTGAGCAGAACATCAAAAAACATCAAAATTATTTCAAAACTGTCCTTTTAAAGAGGAACTATGCAAATCCAGCGGCTTTTCCGCTGTTTTGCTAACCCTCCTCCCAGCCATGTGCATTTGTTTTCAACGAAGACAGCGAGAAATCAATCCATGGAGTGATAGATAATAGGTGCGTTCGAGATGAACTCACCTGGAAGGTCGGCGAGAGGAGGCGGCAGCAGCAGGGGACGGTGACAGAAAGCTGCAGTCAAGTCGGACAGTTTCCAGCCACCGTCAATACAGGAAGTCACCGAAATATATATTTCTTATGCTGTACTGCAATTGTCCAATAAATAACCAATTTATTGGTCAGAACAGAAGTTTGACTCAGTGTGAATATTTTTGAAAGCAGTTACCATTAGGCTACTGTAGCCAGAAAATAATGAACACTTTTCACATATATTCCACTGTGTCCACCCAAAATACGTTTGTTAACAAATTAAACCTTAATTGCACAACATGAGATTCATATAGCCTAATCTAGCATTAAATCTAACAATTACACAGAAAATTAGGATTTTTGACAACACGTAGTGTTTGCAGTCCTAACTAAGAGCTCTTTGATCAGGCGCGTTTCCCATCATGCCTTGAGGCTTGCAGTCGCACCTATTGTTATATAGCACGATGTTATGATGTGTATATATTTGTGTAGTCTTATTTGTCATAAACAAGAGATTACAGGTTACGGGGCGCGTTTGTGTCGAGAGCTGGGACACTGGGACGGTGGTGCTGATCTTGCAAAGTTGGATTTCAGCCAAATGACGCTAGATGAGCCTCCATTCTCCCTGGAACAAGTTACAAGTCATTTATCTAACTATCGCAATCACTCTGAAGCCGTTTACTTAAGTTAAAAATCCTGCATAGTTCCTCTTTAAGAAAAAGTAAATGTAAACACATTAATGGGATATTAGGGATAGGGATAGAAAATTCAAATTTCACTAATTATCTACTCACCCTCATGTCAACTAAGGGTTGGGATAAATTTAAGAGTCCTCCGTGCCTTCTCTGAGTTACAGCAGGGCTCCGTGCAGCACTGCATGTCCATATGACGGTTGCGAACGGAGCTCATTTTTCTTCGTCCAAAAAGACACACCAAAAAACATCCAAATACCTCCATAGTGTTCATCTGTAATGTCCCTCTTGTATTGAAGCCCCAACATGAGAAATTAAATTAGAAAATTAAATAAGTCTATATTTTAAGCTTATTTGTAGCGGAAGCTCCCACTGTTGCTCTGCCGGAATCTTGCACGATTTGCGGAGCCGTGAACTGGGTGTGACACAGGCAAAGCAGTGAACTGAGACACTGGGAGCTTCCGCTACAAACAAGCTTAAAACATATACTTATTTAATTTTTTTCTGAACAATTTCTCATGTTGGGGCTTCAATACAACAGGGACATTACAGACGAGCACTATGGAGGTATTTGGATGTTTTTTGGTGTGTCTTTTTGGAGGAAGAAAAGTGAGCTCTGTTCGCTACCGTCATATGGCAGTGCAGTCCTGCATGGAGCCCCGCTGTAACTCAGAGAAGGCACGGAGGACTCTGAAACTTCTCCCAGCCCTTAGTCAGCATGAGGGTGAGTAGATAATGAGTGAAATTTCAATTTTGAGTGAACTATCCCTTTAACTGTAACATTACAAGGTGATGGTCCATGTGTGTCTGAAGTGGTCGAACTCAAACATTCACTCTTTAAAGTTTAAAGTTAGCTATCTGTCAGAGCTCTGTGTAGAACCACTCTAGGTGTTGGTGTGGAATTATGGTGGCACAACACTTGTGTAGGCATGAGGCTGAATGTTTTGCAGTAGCTGTGCTGTTTCCCGGATGCAGTACACACTGGACCTGAAAAAGACAAGTAGACAAGATCCATCTCTTTCTTTTCTGTGTTGGCCAGCGCTGCACCAAACACCTACATACTGTAAGGCCTTTGTGCATTGTTACTGCTGGGTCAAAAGGTCTGTGAGTGGATTCTATTGGGAGTGAATGTATACTGTAACTTCCTCTTCCCTGGATGAGGCCCAACCCATCCCATCCCATTCCCCACCCAGCCCCCAAGTAACCCACTTTCTCTGAAGGACAGTGAAGGGGACGTGGAGCTAGGGGAACCACCGCTGATACACTGACCAGCCACAACATTATAACCAGTAGCTAATCAGCTGTAATACTGTGGCTTATCAATGTTTGGCCATTGTATAAAAAGCCCTCACAGTCCTTTGGGTGACTGTTAGAGCCGAGTGTCTAAAAATACTGTGCTCATGTTGTCTTCACACTGTGGCTCGCCACACTGGTCAACACAGCGCGATGGAAACCAACCAACAAAATGTAAATGCAAGTGTTGTTTCCATGGCAACTTTGACTTAAGAATTACCATGAGGAGGTTTGCATTACATGTTTAACTGGTTGGGTTCAGTCCTGCTGTGTGACTGCTGAGGAAGACAGCTTTGTCCCCTCAGCTCTCCACATGTCCACATGACAAACACAGCTGGATGCTCTATAGATGTGAATGTGCTACATTTGTCTCTTTAAGTGTGTGACAGAGTGGCTTGTCCTTACCCTCCCTTTTTCTCAGAGCACGCTGGAATAGGTGCAGTCCCAACACACTGACGGACTGAGATACAGCTGTTGGATGAAGGGTTTATTCATTTTTCAGATATTATTGAATTACTCTTTTACTCCTAGCACATGGGGAAAAAAACACCTGGGGGATAATCAGAGTAGCTACACCCATCTCGCAGCAATTTTACTTTTGTGAAGACAAGAAAAATCCCCCTCTACAGTATTTTCTTAAGAGGAAAAAACCAGAACATAAAAAATCCAAAGGCTATTATGTTGTCTGATATGGTGTCTGATATGTTGTCTAACTGAGGAAACAATACACAAATCAGGAGGGGACACAATTATGTACTGTGAGTAAGATTATTACAATTATTTTGGGCCTGTTAAAAAATCCTCCCAAAACTCTCTGCTGCCCTGGGATGGCTGTAACATTTCTGTCTGTACTCTATCTTGCAGTTCCTTCAAGTTAGTGCCTTCAAAATTTAATTCAAACCAGTTACCCATGTCTGGTATTAAATGGTGCAGCTGTTGTCACTAACACAACATTAACACACTGTTAAGACAAAAGGAGTGAAAAGCTATGCTTTATTTAATTTTAGATTAGTTCTAACATTATGACATAAGAAAAGTAAAGTTAAAGCTGATTAGATGTGCCAATGTTACTAGCTTTACAAACTGGAAATATGTCTTTCTGTGCATGTGTATTTCTCCCACCCCTGAACTCCAGTATGGCTGTATTCAATATAGGCAAACAGCACTTTTATCTCTGCTGACCCCAGTCTGCCAGTCATCTTTGCTAACTGGGAGCAAGCTGTGCAGAATATACTGTAGGTTAACAGACTGACTCTTAGTGAGTATAACTCAAGTCAATAAACTCAAAATGTACCCCTTTAGATGGGAGTGAGTGGTGCACATCTGCTGCATCGGCTTCTTCCATTTTTTGGACTCTCACCCCCCGCTTATTTATAACAGGAGAGGAAAATTGAATTTGAAAAAAAAGAAAAAAATCTTCCTGCCAATCTGAAGAGCTTGTGTATTTCAATTTATGGACTGGCTCAATGTTCAGTTCAGGCTGAAAATATCAAGTGTCTTTTTAAGAGATGAGCGACAGGCCTTTTTGTCTGAAGAATGTGATGCATGATACAATACGTGTCAGGATCATAAACCATTCAAGTTGTGTAAGATGATAGAGGCACCAGACGTATTTCCTGCTGTTTCAGATGTGTTATCGTTCACATTTATTGTGCATTGCTGTTTGTTGACCTTATAGGCCTTATACACTGAACAGAAGCCTCGTTTATTATTGAGCATATGAAAATTATAATCAGTTATATCAGAATGAAATAGTTGAAGTCTGAAAAGGTCCATGTCCTTCCCACTGTGTTTAGATGGGCAGCAGGGTAAGGTTGAGCTGTGCTGCTGGTCAGTGGCAAACTCAATTCCTCATTCCATGACAGGCGTTCCAATCCTTTGTTGGCAGACCTTGAGTCTGCAAATGGACGGGCTTGTCACACACTTGACACTCTTCAGCTTCAGATGTGTGAAGCCAATCCTTTGTGGCTTTGGAGGGGGACATGTAAGGAGACCCTGGACCTGCACACAGGAGAGAGAGAATGAGAACTAAAGACAAACAGAACTCAGGGCCGGTTAAATAAGTATCCATTAGCTGTCAGTATATCACACAAAACATTACAGGTCAACTCAACTCAACTCAACTTTATTTATAGAGCCCTTTAAAACAACCACAGCTGAAACAAAGTGCTGTACATACTGCAACAGAAGAATAAATATAACATAATAATTGTTAATTGCTTTTAAAACAATTTAAAAGCAATAAAACAATTTAGAATTTAAATAAAACAATTAAAAATAAAAAAAACATTAAAAACAATGAATAGAACAAACCATAAAACACTAAAACAGAGGTAGAGTCTCATGCTGAGTTGAACGCCAAAGAATAAAAGTGGGTTTTAAGACTAAGGACAGTGAGGAGGCCTGTCTAATGGGTTGGGTTGGTTTAAAGCAGAACTAGATAGGCCTATTCAGTCACTCCAACTGTAACTGCACACAGAGACGAGACAGTGGACATGTGGAGGGACATAAAGACACACCTGCCTTCAGTCAACCCAAAACAGCCATTGGCTCCACCAACCTCTCAAAGCTGCCGTTACATGTACACTGTTTGGTCTCTCCCTGTAATGTGTTCGAAGCTACGACGAAGTGTGTCACACTTCTATATTGTCTTTCAAGGTAAAACAGAGACCAAGGAAGGAATGGAACATGCTTACTGTAAGTTGAGACCTGTAAATCAACACTTGTTTTAAAGTCCTGGAAGCCCCTTCTTCTGTCATTCGTATAGATATACTGTGCAAAGGTTTGGGCACCACTGGTCAAAATTTCTGTACATGTGTTACAGTTAAGCCAGTGGAAGATAAAGGCATAAAGATCATGAAACACTCTTTTGCAATATTTTAAGCAATATCATTATATTATTTTAGTTTTCTACAATGTTAGAGTGAAAAAGGGAAACAAAGCAGCAGCCTGCAAAAGAATGGGAAACCCAGGATAACTTTAACCAAGGTATCAGACAAGTTACAGTATTTCCTATTGACACACTGTGATAGTTTCCAAAGGGGAGGGGGCTACTAGGTACTAACTATGCAGGGTGGCCAAACCCTTGCTGAGGGCCCTTTTCCTTATATGTATATATATAGTTTCAAATGTAAAGGAAATGAGTTACAGTTTTTCTCAGTCGCTTTGGTGCTATTCTCAGATCAGAATGAAAGTTCTCATAACTATTAGTTCAACCTCCACAACATGTAGTCATTTGTCCACATCATAGTAGCAGTTTCTCCTTCCTCTGAACAAATTGCAAATGCTTTTGGACATGTATCAGTTGCTCTCATACAATTCTCTGCTGTTTTACAACATTATCACTTGTTTATGTCATGTCAGTCAAAATGAACTATACTTTTGAACGCTGAATAGTCTTTCCCTATAAAACTAATAGTCCTCATTTCATTGCTTGAGTCATTACATACAAAATTGTTGAACTAGTTTTCAAAATCTGTCAAACTAATTTTAAATGTTGGGAGAAGCTGTGAATTCAATTATTCAAACATTTACAGTAAGGAACAACAGGTATGTATGGTATTGGACAGTAATTCAGCACTAAACAATCTGCACTGCTGTCATTGTGTCAGGCATTACTGTAAGATACAGTGGGACAAGAACTTTTTTACATTTACATTTAGACTCACAGCTTCACTAGAGAACAGATTGACTGTATTGTATTGTAGTACAACAACCACAGTAAAGATTTCCCATCTTTACAGTACGGTACTGTACAACAGCATTTTACAAGTAGGAAGCACTTTTACAGTATTGTACACTACAGTAATAATGGTTGATGCAGTACATGTACTGTACATTACTGTAATTCTACTCTGCATCACATAGGATTACCAGACAACCTCACAGAGGTGGAAGAGACTGAGCCCTTTTTACTCTGCTACAAGAACAAGACCTTTGTGCAACGGTGATTACAAACAATGGCATAAGGTTGAAAGAGATACAATGTAAGGATAACATTACTGTATCTTTGGGAATATTGAATCTGTTTCAGAGTGATTTTTTTTTTTTTTTTTTTTTACCTTTATTTAACCAGGTTTGTCCCATTGAGATCCAAGATCTCTTTTACAAGAGAGACCTGGCCAAGAACACATAGTCACATTACTGTAACATAAAACAAACAAACAAAACAAAAAACAGATGAAAATGTGACTGGAACGTCTGGATGTGCAGGAATGATTTACAGTACTCTGTAGGTTCAGTTACTATATGTACTGCAACATTGTTTACGTAAAGTTGTACCCAAAGAGTGTTTCTTATGTTTGTTGTAGATGACTGTAGTGTATTTTTCCTTTGCACAACGCTGTGAACAAATCAGAATTGCAAAGAGCATACAGTAGAAATGTGAAACATATTCAGTATCTCCACTAAATACAGTAATGTGTAACTTTACTGTAGTTTTCACATGGCTGTACAAGTAGTATATAGTGCTGTCTGGAGCATTTTCAGGTAGTATCATCACGTTTTGCATTGGAAAACACTTAGAGAATAAAGTGTCCTAATGAAAACATGACAAAGCCATTTGACTATCTTGTTCATAAACGATGGTGTCAGGACTTCTCATTTTGACGACACTGACAGTTTCATTGACATGAGTACTTGCTTTTGAGGGATGGACAATCCATTTTGAGCAAGTGACGCGCTTTTGCAGGTCATCCACTAGGTTTTGCAGTTTGTGATAATTGTTCTGAGAAATGCACTAACTGTTGTGCAAATGTTAAGAGTGATGTGAGAGAAGCACCAAAGCGACTGAGAAAAACTGTAACAGAAATTTGAACCAGGGCTGCCCAAACTTTTGAATGTATGGCATATATAGCTACTGTATGTAGATAGATAGATAGATAGATAGATAGATAGATAGATAGATAGATAGATAGATAGATAGATAGATAGATAGATAGATAGATAGATAGATAGATAGATAGATAGATAGATAGATAGATAGATAGATAGATAGATAGATAAAGAGAGAGAGAGAGAGAGAGAGAGAGGGAGAGGGAGAGAGAGAGAGTGACCTGGGGCATATATTGACAAATAAAGTCAGCTGAGACATGTGCATTGGTATTTCAATGAATATACAGTATTTGCTGATCTGGGTGAGAATTGCACTCAAAGCGTCCACACAATTTGCACTGATACTGATAACTACAACGACACCTTCAGTTTATTATAGTACACCTGAACCACCTCGCAAAGACTCTTAATGTTGGCTTTAACTTTAACTATATATCTGTATATACGTATGTACAGTCAGAGATAACACGACTCCTTAGAGCTCAACATGTTAAAGATCTACCTGAAAGCACATGACAGCATACCTCTTTAGATGTGCTCTTGCTTATGAATCTGTTCACATCTCGCAAAAAGCTCTACAAGGAGAGAATGTTCCACTCCACTGCACAGAGAAAATCAGTCTCTCTCATAATAGCTCTGGGCAATTTCAGACCACACAGAATGACAAGGGAATCAATTTTCCTGGTTAGGTTATAGATGGATTTTCTTCGCCCGGTCTTCTCATAAGAAATAACTGAGATATGTTATATGAATTATTAAGAAATCTTCACCAGTGTTACATACCGAGGGCTACACCACTTTTCTGAAACCTAATGAATATTGTTAGTATTAGATATTCAGAGAGAATTTTAGAAATTTGCATTTGCTGATCTTGCTTTATGTTTCTGACCAAAAAGTGGGTACTTAGAGTAATCTACAGTAGCAACACATTCATGTGTGCTGAATATTAAATAGTGAATAAATGTCCTATAATCCATCACAAGAGTTCACAGTTAACTTGGTTCCACTGCAGAGAGGAGATGGATCAAGCCTGACCTCATGTGGAGGAAGCTGTCAAAGCAGCTTAGAAAAACTACAGCTCAGCCTGTAGAAAGGCTGGATGACATGATTACTTTGTTTCTATGATAATATCAAAAGGTTAAACTGCCCTCGTACTCTCTTTGTTTCTCCAAATCACACTGCTCAGTGTTTTTTTCATACTCAAAAGCTCAAAACAATGCCCCATGAGATGAAGTAAACATGTCCAACAAGAAACGGCTGTCTAAACTGATCACATTGATGTTTCAAACACACAAGCCATTAATTAGGCTAATGAATGCACAACTTATCACATAATGTCATAACAAGTCAACACTGTGGATGGATGAATGTCCATACCATGAAACATCAAGGAGACAGCCTAAGGCAGCGACCAATCAGCTGGTGAGCTACAAGGTGTTTGTCAAAGCGGTCTTCACACAGGTGACATGTCAGAGGGACGTGGGCTCCCAGTGACTGTCGGCTGCTGACTGACAGATTTTTGTGTTGGACTGGACTGAACATTCCCTCAAGCACCGACTGAACCGAGCAGCGTGGACGCCAGGTAAGAACTGGAAGCTAAAGCAATCTGGTCTGATACACATCACTGAGTACTAGGTTATTCTCTGACAAAGTTTGAATACACTATTTCATAACACTTGTGAACACACAATGGTTGGGTTTCAATGAAGGCATTCATCACTGCATAATCTGTTTATTATATCTTTAATCATTTGCCTATGTAGTTTTAAATCATAGCCTATAATAATCTACAAATTTATCATTGAATTGGCCACCAATCATCTTGATCCTTGATCATTTGGTCATAAAATGTCAGACAGTAGTGTAAAATATCAATAACTTTCCAGAGCCACACAAGTTTCTTCAAATCCTTTGATATCTGAATCCTTAATTTGTCTGAAAGGAAAGACTATAATAATATTTGATGTAGGCCTACTTCATATGGCCTAGGTAGGCCTATGGTACATAAGTGCAGTAATTGCAAATTTCTTTCCAGATTTTATTTTATTTTTTAATTCTAATCTCAAATATTTAATAAGATAGCTGCATGTTGCGGGCGCTAGGAATTCACACAGACAAAGTAGCCTCACTAAATGCATGCATATGCAGCAGGTGCATATAATGTAGCTATGGCTATACAGTAAAGTGTATTCTTAGCCATAATAATAGTGAACTCTATTTAGCCTATAGAATTTTTGTAAACAGTTACAAAGTGCCTAAAATCAGTACAACTCACTATTAAAACACTTTTGGGGGCTCTTTGATTTATGGAAGCACTTTTGCTCATAATATTTCTGACCTAAACACTATTTTGAATAGGGCATTTTCTGTTAACTTGAAACTGAATGTTTTATCAATCAATTTGTTTATTTCGGGCATGTCACTCTCCTGGGATATTTTTTGCTTTAAGTAGCCTAGGCTAAATGATGACTTCTTTTTTTTCCCACAACAGCACACACACAGCTGGAATTACCCATTCTGTGGCTGCAGAAAACTGCTCTTATTCTCCATCAGCTTGCTCCTGTTAAGTTTATAACTTTTCATATGACAACAGTGCTTTCATGCTCTCCATATGCCGTTTGTTTCAGGGTGTAAGACCGGCGGAAAATGTAAATGCAATTTTTACCCACACTGTCCAGGCTCGGGGTAGGCGGGACTCTGTTGCTATGGCAATGACGTCAATGTTGGTGTCGAGTAACCAAAGGTCAAAATAAAGACAAGTGAATGAAAACGGAAGGAAACTTAACAGGCTGCTCAGAATAGCACAGAACAGGAGCAAATCGGCTCAAACTTCAAACTAATTCACTGCGGTAGGTGTCGACGTGACGGTGTCCGGGAGTATCCGCTTTATTTGTCGGTAAGGAGACGTCAGACAGCAGAAGGTTAGGGTCACAGACGAGCTAACAGGAGCTAGCTGTGTCAACGAGCTAGCTGCAGCTATAGGTCGTTGGCTAACAGGAGCTAGTGCTAACACTTACCACATTATATTGTTTGCTCTGGCCGTTCCGCCTGACGAGTCAAAGTTACTTTGAACGTTTCGCTGGCGACACCGGTGTATTTACACCATTTGACGCGTGTTAGTGAAGGCTGTTGTGCTATTTAAGTTAGCTTTTCCACTGTTGCAGCCTGTCAGGATAGGACACAGTAGCTGGCCTTGCAGCAGAGTATGTTTCCCAGCTGTGCAACTTCACTGACATGACATTACCGTTATATACAGCGTTTACACGATGTGTAAGATCTGCGCCTGTATCAGTTAACGTGTGCTTATTAAAATGATACGCTTAATGTATTAGTCATTTTAAAGCAATTCCGTGAGTCTAAATAAAGCTCTAAGTTTTCTATTTCAAAACTGACTCAAAATCCATAGTAACATGTAGCCGCTGTTCATAAAGGACCAGACCTCAGAGGTGCGGGGTAGTGAGCCTGCAGTGGAATGTCTCTGTCTGCTGTCATTGACAAATGTTAATCAGTTTCAGTGTGATAAAGCAGCCAGGACACCAGTATAATGACAATGAGGTCAGGCTAACTTTTCTTTTTCTTCTTCTTATCCATCTATAGTGTTTATGTATTGAAATACAAAGCAGCAGACAATAACGCCTTTGATGCTGAAAACAGGATTCATCTACAGCAGCAGTCAGTGTCACTGTGGTCAGATGATCATTTCCCATGGTTTTTGCTTCCTGTGAATGTGATACCTGCAGATGGAAGCCCACACTGATTTTTGTAGCAGGTTTGACATTGATATCACAAATGGGATCATATGAGAGGAAGTCTTCAACTTTTCCGCCCTTTCCCTGCTGTCTCCGGAGTTCTTATGACATATCAGCATTTTGCCTTTGCCTGGCTGTGCACGTTGCTGTCAGGGACAGATGTTACAAATGAACTTTGGTAGTTTGGAGCTGTAAACATCCCCGACTGGAAGCTGTCTATCCACAGAGCTTTCAGTCTGATGTTTGCTGCTGTGGACTGCCTCCAGCCACACAGGAATGGACACATACGCTATGTCCATTTATCTGACTGACCTTTTAAAATCCAAATGTATTGGTTGGGGAACTTTTGTATTAAGTCATTAATTTGTTTTTGGTGGTGTTTTATTTAATTTATTTATTTAGTCAACAACAGTTGTTCAGACTCAGTTCATGTAAACATCCTACACTCAGCTGTGATTGGTTGCAGCAGAGGCTGAGAGAAGGTTGTTTACTTGAACTGCCTGGAAGTGACACTTTGACATAAAGCGGAGTGAGCGAAGCACATTCACATCAAGGTCATATATCACAGGTTTATCATGTGATAACAACTATGACATGTGATTAAGTCAAAACACCAAACATTTGCTTGTCTTAATCTGTCAGTGAAACTTATATTTTTATATTCTGTATAATACCGATGGGCGTTTGGACTGTGCAACTTGAATGCATCACTTTGAGGTTTGATAAGATGCCACAGACAACTTTACAGGCATGCTTAATGATTAATCAAGCTTAATAATATCATTAATAATGAATACAATCATTAGCTTCAGGCTTGATGGAAAAATGAATATAGATCTGACAAGTATAGACTATAATCATGCCTATTATCACAATGAGATTTATTATAAGGATGTTAACAAGGAATTTGTCTCCGGCTGCTGCAGCTCTCTAGTAATAATAATATATATACAGGTGATATGAAAGACAAACAGTAATGTTATGTTATGTAATGGTGTTGAATGTTTTTATGGTGTTGAAAACAGAGCAGCATAAAAGGTAGAAGATAGTAAAATGATTGGTAGTGAAGGATGTGATGCGTTCAAACTCAATCAAGAGTTCCTATTCTTGCCTTCATGTTGACCTCTTAAACATTGTTCTATTAATAGTGATCCTGTTGTAGGGCCTAACAGGAGCAGTCTAATTTTTGGATTCATCCATTAATCAACAGGAATAGGTAGGTTAGTGCCAGGACGAGTTTATTTTTACCACAATTTGTTTTACTTAAGTACACCACTTAATTGTCGACTATGATAAACAGTAGATTGTTTCGTGTGCTGTTTGTCATTTTGTGCTGCTGTGCCAAGGAGCTCCTCATTATCTCACAAACTGAGGAATACTGATGGGTAGATATTGACTGATTGTCAAAAAAAAAGATGTTGACAAAAGGTTTAATGTGTGGCACCCACATACCCCATGTAATGATTTGGAAATCTAAATAAAATAATGTAAATGGTCCACTTGTATGTTGTATTTTTTCTTGATTTTTTTTCAGACTCCTTAACAGTTAAAGGGGAAGTCCTGACATGTTGCAAATTTTTCTATACATTTCTGTAACAACACAATGACATTTAGTGTATTGGGAAAACAGATTTGTGTAGATTGTATGTATCAAGAATCTGAGGGGATCATATGAGCATGAAAATACAAGTAAATAGAACTTGGAAATACTTACATGTATATACATATATATGTGTGTGTGTGTGTGTGTGTGTAATTTTGATAATGTCAAATTAACTGAGATATTTATTTGTAAGGAACTGAAAGTGAGACTCAACACATTATGAACATTCACCACTAGATGTCATACTTGTGCTTCTAATTGATCTGCATTGTTCTGGATGCAACTCACTGACAAATCAAAAATAATACATTCCCATTTTTTAAAAGTCAGACGTTTGTATACAACTTGCTTTTTTAATTGTAATCACTTAAGATGCCTGTTGCAGATCATAAAGGTATGTTTATTACACTTTTTGGTAGAATTACCAGACCAACATCAAAAAAGGTTGTTACTCACTCTATCGATGTTTTCATCATTTATAGCAGATCTTTTCAATATTTCTGTTATGAAGTTATTATTATTCTTATGTTATAAAGTAGATTTGTTTAGAAACTACAGACCTATAAACTCACTGAGACCCCTTCTCTCTCCGTTCTGCATGTTTCAGGTAAAATGGGACATTAACTTTCAGCCCAATTTTCTTTTCTTTATTTGAACATTATTATGCTTTTTTTTTTTAAACATTGAGGATCAATCATCCATCAGTTCGTTATAATTATAATTATACATCAATGCTGTGTAGGCTAATTACTAATGGGCTCTATGCACAGTTCCACTACTTCCTGAAGTTAAGGCAGCTCCTTTATTTCCTGTCTTACATTATTGGACAAACTGATTGATCCAGTAGTACTGAGTAGTCATAATGGTCAGACACACCTGGATTAATCAGTTTGTCCAATAATTGACATTTGTGACATGGTAAACTGTTAACATTTTTATATTTCATTCTCGGGGGTGTATATATATATGTTTTATATGTTGCAAAATAAAATATATTAACATATTTATCAAATGCATATTTGAAAGTTGTTAACAGAAATCCAGTCTGGATACGTTAGGGCTGAGATAAATGGATTGCAATTTGCTGCAAAATGTATTAGAGGATGTGGTAAGTGTAGCATACAAATCTGTCAGCAGATGTCAACCTTGTGCCTGCTGCGTCTTCACATAATACTGTAAGCATCTTTAAAACTTCCCGAGGTCAGTTTTCAGTGCTGTCACTTAGGAGGCAGAGATAATGACCATAGACAGACAGACAGACAGACAGATAGATAGACTGTAAAAAAAAACAAAAACAAACAAAAAAAATACTGTAAAGATTGACAGCAGTGGTTTCCAGAATTCTTCCGTAATGTGGTTAAACTTTCTTATTTTATGTTATGTCTGGCACAACAGCACAATTTTCTAAGGTCAGATAGCTATATATTATAAGAGTCATGGTTTGCTGTGGTAATGATTCCAAAGGACCCACAAAGAGGCTGGCACTCAATTTCCTTTGTCCCTTTTCCAACATAATCCTTAATGGGCTTTTATTTGTATTACATCAATAAGTAACAACATTATATTTCCAAAGAGCTCACTAAATGGACAACTCCTCTCACTTATTGCGTAACATGCTTTTTCATTAAAAAACCTTATGACAACCGGAACAACATGGAGCAGTTCTCTACAGTAACGCCATGCACAGCTTGTCAGGATCCAATTCCCTCTGCTCTCAAACAACGACGTTCCGGTTAACTATAACTAAATTGGATCATCAAAGGAATCTACAAGAAACTCTCCTGTTCAGGAAATCGCAGTCTGCAAGCAGTTGGCTGCAACCACCATCCCAAGAGAGCGAGAATTCTCTGTCATCTGCCCAAAACAAAGGCGTTACATTAATTCTTAATACCTCGTACTATGTGTGTGTAATTAGTGTGAATGCTGGAAGCATTCACACTATTGTTATTCGGTTCGGCCATTTTCTGCCTTTCTTCGTCATGTAACTAGTCCTTCATACTTTGTGCTATTTCAACAATTCAAATATCAAAATGTTCAGCCTTTTCGGGACAGGTGTGCTATGTCTTTTCTCTTTTCAACTATTCATACTTTTTGCAATATTCAACTATTTCTGATTTTTTTTTCCCCATAGAGAATGCATTGGAACAGTCTTGAAACTCTTCAAATCTTCTTACTTCTTTCAGCCTTTAAAGCGTCCACATACTTTCAGCTAGAGACTTCATTCAAATTCTGAGCTGTAGACAAACTTCTAATGTATTCATCCTGTATTTACAACTTTTTCATAGCTTGCACCGTTTTTGAGATAAATCCTTTAAAAGCACATGAGGATTTCTGACAAATTTCACACTTTTCAATGAGTGTGTATGGGGTTGGGTCAGAGTGAGTGACATCATCGTTAGAGTGAGAGGGATCGAAAAAACATTCAGGATTTTTTCTGGATAAATTGCCAGCACGGCCACAAATTAAACTCTAGACACATGATTTCCTCACCGGTTTGTAGCCACACTTGTCGTGTCTCATTTAATGTGCTCAAAACAGCAGACAGACTTACAGAATTGTCTCAGTGAGCCTAATTGTGCAGCTAGACCCGCTCCAGTGGCTCATCCACTTCAATATAAAAGTAGGAGCTGATTTTTTTAGAAAAGCAGAAATGCCCCCTTTTCTACCTTGCGACCCTGAGAAAAGTTTTTGCCCTACAAACATTTAATGCACATGAATGTGCTCAGGAAGGTCTCCTCTCCCAGTAGTCATGGCCACATTCTGATAAGAGTTACGGTTCTCTTTTTATGGGCTGTTTTGGGAAGCTGCACAGAGCTCAAATCTCTCTGCTCTGCTCTGCTCTGTGTGCAGTTGCTCCAGCTGTAGGGGCCAGCTCGTTATCATGTCTATAAATAGAACAGGTGCTGGTGCAGCCTGGCCGCTCGTTAAGATGTTTTTAAACACAGCCCCACACACACACATGATAAACCAGACTGACAGAGGATGTCCACGCACAAACACAGGCATCACACTCACACACAGACACACACAGACACTCACACGCAGTCACACATGCACACATACACAAACAAACAATTCCATTCCATTCTTCATTCTTCCATTCTTAGATAATAATTTAAAATATTTTTTAAATGCAGCCAGGGAGCTCTCTGCTCTCATTCAGCCCAATGCATTGGGCTGAATGAGAGCAGGAGAAGGAGCTCAACTTTGTAACTTGCTGTTAAAGGGATAGTTCACCCTAGAATGATATTTCGCTCATTACTGTATCTACTCACCCTCATGTGGACTAAGGGCTGGAAGAAGTTTCAGAGTCCTCCGTCCCTTCTCTGAGTTACAGGGGGTCTCAGCGTAGCAGTGCATGTCCATATAACGGTTGTAAAGGGACACCACAGCTCTTCGTAAAAAAACACACACAAAAAAACATCCAAATACCTCCATGATGCTCGTATGTAATGTCCGTCTTGTGCTGAAGCCCCAAATTGCGTAATTGTCCCGAAAAAAATTAAATAAGTCTATATTTTAAGCTTGTTTGTAGCGGAAGCTTCTCAAAGCTCCTCTTCCTGGTCCGTCCAAATCTCGCGTGATTCGCAGTAACCGCACTGACGCCGGCGCAAATCACGCGAGATTTGGACGGACCAGGAAGAGGAGCTTTGAGAAGCTTCCGCTACAAACAAGCTTAAAATATAGACTTATTTAATTTTTTTCGGGACAATTACGCAATTTGGGGCTTCAGCACAAGACGGACATTACATACGAGCAGCATAGAGGTATTTGGATGTTTTTTTGTGTGTGTTTTTTTACGAAGAGCTCTGGTGTCCCTTTACAACCGTTATATGGACATGCACTGCTACACCAAGACCCCCTGTAACTCAGAGAAGGGACGGAGGAATCTGAAACTTCTTCCAGCCCTTAGTCAACATGAGGGTGAGTAGATAATGAGCGAAATATCATTCTAGGGTGAACTATCCCTTTAAGTGCTTTTTAATTCATTTTAATTCACCAAAAAATAGTCACAGGTCACAAAAAAGTCCTCTTCTTGCTTGGTGTGGCTAATTTCTGCACTTTCCTTACTTTTTTTTTAAGCATCATTGAAAAATCTCACATTCATGAAAGTCTCAACCTCTTTTGCACAACTCCACTGTAGTATAGGGGGTAGGGTGGCCGCTTGTCAACCCAAAGGTCACTGGTTTGAATCCAAGGGAAGAACTCTTGTTATGTTATGTTGAATTCTGCTCTCCTCCACCGCCTTCAATTGGTTACAGGTGTTTGTTATCTCCTTGATTACTCATACCAGTTTGCAGCACATCATCACATTACAATGAATGACAACAGTCTTGAAAGCAGTGTGCTCTCTGTAGCCGAGTGGCAGAGTGAAGGCTTTATGATCATAAGGTCATAAGTTCGATTCCTGCCTCAGTCATTTCACATCATTGCTTGACTTTTGATTCCAATTATTCAGCTGTCATTGGACAATCTTTGATTCCTCATAGTATAAAGCTCATTGTAACTCAGGTTCTCTGTGGCCGTATGGTTAGTGTGTTAGGTTACCACTCATGGAGTTGTGGGTTCAATTCCTTCCATGGACATGTTTCTTGTATGCCATTCCGCATGTCTTTGTCAATTTATTCTGCTAATTCAGCATGGTTCAGCATTGGGTTTCAGCATTCACACGCATGTTCCGTTAGGAAATGCTGTTTCTAGTTAATTCTTATTGGTCAAAAACAGGTGGGGAGTGGCTGTGGTTTAAACTTAGCCCTCCCTTCGTTGGTGCCCTCTGGCTGGCACAGGTTGGTCCCATCTTTCCAGCACACGGACCTCTGGGCCTGAAACACAACATAGCCCTCCCTACACTGACATAACTCTCCATCCCAGGTGTCTGAGGGGTCGGGGCAGGTAATACAGATCATTAAAGCTCTTCCTCACAATGCTTCATTCAGCAGGGCTCAGGCCTCTCATCCTCTCCTCCCTTCGGCCTTGGAGATGTTTTGCTTTCACTGTGGCTCTGTGTGCCCTCAACTTTGCCTCTGAATGATCAAACAGGTTACTGGTACTCATTGCATTATGAATTAAGCTGAACACAAATCTATATGGGTTTGCTTTAAACTCAGGGGGTTAGAAAAAAAAAAAAGACACAATTGGTTAGTAAAACATGAGACTAAACTTTACTACTACTTAAAGTGAATGCATAAACAGGTACATGAAGGCAAATGTTTCACACCACACAGGATTAACTTGTTTAATTGGGTAAAATGAGTAAGTGCTCAATCTAAAACAATCATCAGTGAGATATATTCAGTGTTGATCAGTAATGTCAAGGTGGAGAATGTGTTCAGTGTTAGTTCTGATGAGGTAACTGTGTGCAGCTTTGCAGTCTCCAGTGTAGAGACACAGGTTCAGCTTTATTTCATCAGTCAGTAAAACATTGGTGTTCTGTTTTATTTATTAATCAGTAAGGCACAATATCAACTTCAGTTAGTAAAAGACAAACATTCAGTGTTAAGACATTATTGATGAATATTTCTATAAAAGACATTTGTCGACCAAACCCTCCACATCCCCTGACAGAGCTCCAAATGATTATGAGAGTATGTCCCAAGAACGAAATGAACAGAATTAGCAGCAATGCCTGTATACAGACACATTCTCTGTTGCACTAACACATGTTATACATTGCACGATGTAACTTGTTTGGGGCTAATAAAGTGCTTGGTGAGATACATCACACAGTCAAAGAAGGAATATTTGAAAAATTTTTAAAAAAATATTTAAAATTAAAAATGAATTAAAATACAGTATATGTATTAGACAACGTATGAAGTCTTTTTTGATAAAAAAAATAAGTTCAATTGCAAAAAGACATCTCTCTAATAAAATATACTTCAGCTCAGCTATATGCAGATGATACTGTCATCTATACCACTAAGTCTAATATTTTACAGATACAAAATGCCCTTCAATCAGACTTTGATGCTGTACATAATTGGCTGTCATCTAACAGACTGCTGATTAATAAAACAAAATCTTACTCCATGGTCTTGGTACAAAACATAACCTAAAAATGAAATCTAATAACTTAATCATAACATGTAATGATGGTATGAATCTGCATAGAGTTGAACAATTGAAATATGTAGGATTATGGCTTGACTCAGAACTTACTTTCAAACCTCATATCGACTATATTCTTTGTAAAATCAACTTTGGTATCAGTTAGTGGCGGCCGGTCAATAGGGAGCGCTAGGGCGCCGCCCTCATCAAAATTTCAGGAAAAAGTGTAAACACAGTAAACATAAATAACATAATAAAAAGTAATTACCATATCTGTTCAGTGTTCACTCATACAATGGGTTGTATTTTGAAATTTGTAAGCCTTTCCATTCCATATTGGGCTCATTCGGGGTTGTTTTAATAGCGACGGGCGCCGGCCTAATGAGTGTGTATGTGGGCTCTTAAACTTTTGGCTTCCATGTGTCTTCATGCTGGTCTCTAATTGGTTACTTCAAAATTCTCCTCCGCCCGTGGCCAATCAGCGCGTTTGGGTCATTTTTTCATCCAATCGGATTGATTCATGATAGGCTACCTGTCAATCAAAGTCACTCCCCTGGCAGCGAGCCGTGCCTGTCACTCAAACAGTTACGGACACACCCGCGTGCACACGGAGCAGACAGACAACAAGACAGGAGACAATGGCGGCGGCGGCGGCAAAAGAAAAATCAGTTGTTTCTTTACGAAATAATCCTTTCACGAGGCGTTCGCTTGAGTAAAAAAAAAAGGATAGGCTACAGGGGCTTGGACCACCTGACTTAAAAATCCAGCAGCAGGCAAGTTACACGACGCTTCTCCCCACTGTGTCATGCCAAACACAGTTGGCTGGATGTGAAGTCAGCAATGCTCTTTATTTATCTTATTTATCTGACGCCTCCCCAATTTATTTTAGCACCAGCCGCCACTGGTATCAGTGTTTAATTTTGATCCAAGAACTGTTTTACACTTGATGTTCGAAGGAAACTTGCCTTACTGCTGATGTTTTATAAATGCATCCAAAACCAATCTTCTACCCCTCAGCACAACATATAACAGTCTTTGTAGATTTGCTCTTGGTTGTTATTTTTACACTCATCACTGCATCATGTATAATACACTCAAATGGCCCTCACTCAGTATTAAGAAGACAATTTTTGATTACATATTCCACAACATATCAATTACGGCAATCTCAGTACTTTTTCCTTATTCCTACAGTGAACAAAACAATTGGTAAAAGAGCATTTATGTTTAAAGCGCCATCAGACTGGAATAATCTAATCGTTCATTGACTTCTTTTCATAGGTTTAAATCTTCTTTGTCTTCTTATTTTGAGTTAAATTGCACATGTTTCAGATGATGTTATATCAATAGCCTATTATTTGTAACACACTGTAATTTCAATTTGCAACATTATGTTATTATTACTTTTTTTTTTTTTAGTTCTACTAGGCTTCTGCTATGGCCATTTGCGGCCATCGAGAGGTTGTGCTTATTCTTTTACTCATTTCTTTATGTTTGTGTTGATGTCTGTTGTCTTTGTTGTTGTATGTTTGTAGATTGTTGATTGTGTTTTGTCCCTTTATTTTAGTTTGTAATGTATTTCAGGACCCCCTCGAAAACGAGAGGATTCCTCTCAAGGGGTTAATCCTATTAAATAAACAATTCTGAACATATGTTGTCTCTGAATATTTTTTGTACAATTTAAACAAAATATATTTGCCATTGCAGTTTATAGAACACAAAACCTTCTAACAAAAAGGACGTTGAGATATGAAGGAAATCAAAGTACATGATGTTGCTCATATTAATGCAATTAACAGAAAGATAAAGGCAAAAATTACAATCCTTTATAAAAATGGATTTTCTTTGTCTTGTGAAGTTCCTCAATGACTTTATATTCATGTGTTCCAGGATGAGGTCCAGTTCTCAGGTTTTTGTTGTGGAGTACTTCAAAATAATGACCCCAGTTTCCATCACTGTCGGCACCAAACCCAAAGACACTGATCTGAGAAAACACACATTAAACCTAGAATTTAAGGTACTATTTTTGACATTTATTTTATAGGTTTTCGTAGCCTTTTTTTTTAAAACAAAAGATGTGTGTAGACTAGCAAAGATCACTAAATTTAGATTGCACTAAATTTGGTCCCGCTTGGGTCAGTGTGAAAGCACATCGCACTCTAATGCGCACCAAAACTAGTGCGGCCTGAGGAGGTGGTCTCGGTTCGGCTTCAGCCGCACTCTGGTGCGCACTAGTTGATGTGTGAAAGCAACCGCACTCTGGTGCGACCCAACTGCCAGGCGAACTCAACAAGTTTGAGCTAAAAGGGCTCCCGTAGTCACTGACAACGGGTTAACGCAGCGGGGAGACCGCCCGGTGCTCAGGTCCTACGCAGCTCTGTCCCACAAACGAAGCAGCAGCAGCGGGGCAGACGGTCGGTGCGTGTCCGCAGCTGATTACCGAGCAGCAGAGGTCCGCCCGTGTTTAACGTTTAACCGGGAACTAACGGGACCGAGCTGGGTGAACGCAACCGGAAGTACCAAACTAGAAAAATAGATCGGAACTATCGTTTGCCAAGAGTTATACATGCAAACAATATAGAAATAAATGACCAGAGCTAACAACCGGCTTTTGAGTCTCCATCATGAAAGTTTTATCAATCAGCGCTTCCAGATTTCAACCGGTAGTCATGGAGACATGACGCTCTCCAAGTTTGGTCCCGAGTGACAAAAAGCAGGTGTGAAGGCAACCGCACCAGAGCGATAGATATAATGTTATATCTATCGCTCTGAACCGCACTAACTGAAAAATGAAACAGTGTATCATTTTAACATTTGGTGCGCACTAGGGTGAGCACTACCTAAACATGTGTGAAAACACCCTAACACTGACTGGTGTAACGCTCCATTCCTCCTCACTGCGTTACCACGGTGACTTTTCACAGACGCCACCTCGACCTGAGCCGACAGCTCCGGTGTCTCCGCTGGGTTTTGTTCAGTTTGTTGATGGGGGTGATTAATGAAAACATACTTTTGAATGAAATAATTGATTTTAGTGAATAGATAACAGGAGAAGTTACACAATGTCCCTTTAATGTTTTTTGTTAATTTCTTTTTTCTGGTGAGTCTCTCTCAAATAGATGACACACATCTCTAACCAAACAGTGACCAGAGAGTTAACATACTCTACACAAAAACACATTTGAGGTGGAGGATTGTATTTTCACATGACTTCACGGGATGAAACAGCCTTTCACTGTGGACTAGAGCAGCTGACACAGATGTATATAATTACTCACTGATTAACACTGACTGTGGTCGGTGTGAGAGAGAGAGCGTGACTGGCACGGCTCAATTAATCTTGTTAGGTACACCTGTGCTTTTTCTGTGACTGAGCTGTTATTTTCCACTTCAATAGTTGTGAAGTGACAGTACCAGTTATGAATAGACCTTTTCAGAGAGTATAAACAAAGACAGGTGTGGCTCATTAGAAAACGCTCTGGTACACTAAATGGAATGGAGCCTTAATTAGTATCCTTGGTAACACCTGTATGAATTGAATTGAAGTCTTTATTGTCCACTGCCGTGGAAATTCATCTTTGGCCTCATACAAGATAAAAACAGACATAGTAGTCATTCACAATAGGATACACAAGAACACACAAGACACAGGACACACAAGAGCTTCCCGCACCTTTCCCGTCTGTTAAGAAGCATAAAAAGATCATAAAAAGATCCAGGTGAGTAAATAAATAAGAGTAAAAAAAAAAAAAAAGTAGTGAATAATGAAAAATAAATAAATAAACAGCTCTCTATATCAAAATCACCTGATCCTGATTGATTCATTAATTTGGTTTAATTTGGTTTAGCAAGACAATTGATGTAGGTACAAAGGATTTCTTGAAAATGTTTCTTGTTGATACAGGGACCCTGAATCTCCTTCCTGATGGGAGTCTTTCAAATGCATGATTTAGAGGATGTAAAGGATCCTGGGCTATCTGTGTGGCTTTCCTCCTAGTCTGAGTCGTGTAAATTTCCCCTAGCTGCCTCTGGGGGTTCAGTATAATTTTACTAGCTGTGTTTATAATTTTTGTAAGTTTACTTTTGCTTTTGGCCCCCAGATTCCCATACCAACATGTGATGTTGTATGAGATTATGCTTTCCAGCAGACTGGTGTAGACCGTCTTCAGCACTTTAGTAGTATTTGTTTATACTCTCTGAAAAGGTCTATAAATAGCTGTTTATCTGTCACTGCCAATGCACAGATGCACAGATAAGCACATAATGCATCAGACACTTCATGAATGCATTTCTTTTTACTTCTTCCTCCTCTTTAACTTTACTGGGACACTGTCACCAACTGTCAGTCAGTATTGAACCTACCTCATCACACATGTGCATGCTGAGAGCCACAGTCAGAAAGCCAGTGGATGGATATCTGCCTTTCTTCTCGAGCCAGCTTTCATGAACGTATTTCATGAAAGCTGGACTGAGGATCATCACCTGTTATGAAGCAGAATCAGCCCTCATTCTGACACTTACAACCATTCATTTTTACCATGAATTCACAATACAATATTGTTGTATTGCTAGATAGGCTATCTACAGTGCAAGACATTCAAGTTAAAATATAAAATACTATTAAATACTCACCAGATCCTTGTTAGGGTTTGAATTGGCAGCAGTATTTTTTCTGTTGGAGGGAGGGAGCATTCATTTAGAATAAAGTGCAATTAAGTACAGATTAAGTATTGTTTTGCAATCATGACATTAAAACCCATTTATAATGGCCAGAATGCTAAGGGGCGGGACTTTCGAGCAGCGTGGAAGATGTGTCCACTCAGGCACTCTCAATTTCTCCCGCTGTGAGACTACTGGTCTGCAACTGGCTGCCGCCACCACGGCGACGCTCCTCATTTGCATAAAGTTGAACTTCTCTCAATTCTAATTTGACACTCTCGACGCCCCTCGACACCCATCTCCATTGAAAATGAATGACATCTGGCCGCCGCGACATTCCCGACACTTTTGGTGTGAACGTACAGTAAGCCTGTACCTGCATCTTACCCTAACCTTAACCACTCCCTTCTTCATGCCTAAACCCAACCAGCAGAGTAGAGGGCATCATGATAAGCCAATCAGAGGCCTGGTGGGGCGGGTCTTGGCGTGACCATAGTGGGAAAAAAATCTGCTTCCAGGCCCTCTCTGTCTCTCTGCGTAAATCTGCACTCAGAACAGCTTATTTAGGTGCATTTGGGGGCCAGCCTCTCAATTGGGGAACACGATAGAGAGAGTAGCCTTGAATACTCACCCTTGATTGAATTTCTGGAGAAGCCATAGTAAATCCTTAATCTTGAATGGAAACAGCACTAGATGAGTGGTGCTGTTCAAAGGAACAGCGCTTTCTGGATACATCACATGATGAGTTGTTCTGCTCCCAACATCTGCTTCATAACCTTTGGTAGGCCCACGGTTCATTCTGAATAATACAAGGGAGGACATATTGAATATCATGCCATTACAGGCCAGTTATATGGTGACTGAGAGTTACATTCAATGGAAATGATGCTCATGTTGTGTATTGGCAGAAAAAAAAGATGACTGGATTTTAGGTGTTTCTGTTGAACTTCACAGGAACATTTATCTGAATTTGGCAACAACATCACTCACACTATACATGTTTTAAAGGCATTAATGTTGTTATCATTCAATGACAAACACATGCACATTTCTATAATTCTGAAGCTTTACCTTATTATGATGTCATGGTAATCTATCAGAGGTCCATAATGTGATCTCTTCAGATTAGCAGAGTTGCCCACCACAGCACAAGTCCTACAGCGTTCAGGGCTGCCTTCTACAACAGCTGGAGTGGGTGGGAACGTCTCAAACAAGCTTTTCACTGTTGCATTGTAGTAACTGAAGTTGTAGCTTTCTCTGTAAATGCGCTGACACACATAACAGACAGAACATTAAGAACATTAGCACTGTTACATCATTATATTGTGAAGCACTCAGAAAACACTTTGTTACTGAGGGTTACACTGACCACAATTCTTTGTTACTAATGTGTCATCGGTGTGTCGACAGTCATTTTTAGCATCGGTCTTAAAGGGATAGTTCAACATTTTTGCAAATTGGCCCACTGCCAATAACCACTATAGTCATAGCAGGAGGTTTGTTACCTTTAAAGCAGAAGTAAGCGGAATGTTTGTGTTAATATAAGTCTTAAATAGTTATATCTTCCAACAGCAATCACTTATATAGAGTGTTTGGTCCGAAACACGGGTCTGTCAGTCACTCTGCTCTGCTGTAAGCCGAGGAGAAAACTTTCCTTGTATCCTACAACCTTTATCCAATGAGGAGAGAGAACGGCATAAAGGGGTGGTCCTCTCTGTGCATAGACTGAGGACGATATGCCTGCATGTGGACATAGGGACGAGGGCGGGGACCGCTCACTCCATCCGCTGACAGGAAGTTAGCCAAAACGACCGGATCGCTTACTTCTGCTTTAACTGTTGGTGCAAGCTGTTTTTAGAACGGCAGAGCAGAGCCACAAGCTGGTCAGAGCTACGGCTAATGGGATTTCTTGGTTTCCCTCATCAAACTCAATCAAACTCATCAAATACACAATCCAACAACTCCCAAATGCTCCGGTGGACAAGTTGTGACCTGCACATTCACCACGTTATGAAATAATAACAGAACGTTACCAGACAGAGTTGTTTTAGAGGTAAATTCATGCAAAACCGCAGATGCGGGTTGCCTTCAGGGACAGTTTTTCAAAAAGCAGTCCCTGCATTTACCTCGAACGTTCCATTATTATCTCATAGCGTGGTGAATGTGCAGGTCATAACTTGTCCACCAGAGCGTTTTGGAGTTGTTGGATTGTGTATTTGATGAGTTTGATGAGGAAAACCAAAAAATCCCATTAGCCTCCGTAGCATAGCTCTGAGCAGCTCACAGCTCTGCTCCACCGTTCTAAAAATAGCTTGCACCGACAATTAAAGGTAACAAACCTACTGCTATGACTATAGGGATTATGGCAGTGGGCCAATTTGCCAAAATGTTGAACTATCCCTTTAACAAGAAACAGCCTCAAGGAACTGTTAAAAGTACAATAAACAAAGCAAAAAAATGTCGAATTGCATGTAATGGAGTCCTGAGAAGAGAACAAAGTCACACCCACACTTGTGTGTTGTAATCACTGCCCCATGTCTGAAACCACACAGTGTCTGCACAGTTCAGTAAACAGCATTCAGGGGAAAGGGAACTTCCAGAGTTTCCTCCAGTGAAGAAATCATGGTGTTCAAGAAACATGATTGCTACATTATGTTTTACTGACCTGATATTCAGGGACCAGAAAAAGTTAGGCATGATAATGTTAGCTACAGTAATTGGTTGCTAATATGAAAAATATTGCTATTTTTCACTGGTTAACATTGCTCTGTAGAGGAAGAGATATCTGGTGCATACATGGGGACAAATTATTGAATCATGGTTTAAGTATTGAGGGAACTGCAGACCTGTTTGATTAGTTATGAAATTATTAATAGAACTTATTGGACCCCATGTAAAATGGCACGGTTAGGACTTAGAAATGTGACACTTTTTGTGGTAGGCTACTTTTGTATGTTGTACTCATGCCCCATGATAGACTTACTATGGTCTAAGATTATCTGATTTATTAACACTGTGATGTCCTCTACTCTGGTACAACAACCACTGCTTTGTCTATTAGGTGTGTTACCAAAGGGAACTAACTGTCCACCAGATGGTATGGTCTAGAACAGCTTATTACTTGATGCAGGGTAGTGTTGCGACACTGGAAAAACGAAATAAGTTATACAGGTGAACGAATGGTTCGACGAGATGGTTAAGATTGCTTCCTATGAACGACTTAGTTATAGGCTGTGAGACAAGGAAGAGTTATAAATGAAAATAAGGGGCTCTTATACTGCAGCATCTTGATACAATGGTGGGTTGCACCAATTAGGCTAACTCCTGTCACCAGTCTGCATTTGTATTTGTATAGGTGTAGGTATACTGTTGGGCTCCCTCTGTACGTTTCTTTGTCTTTGTTTTTTGTAGAGGCTCTGTTTGGGCTTGGTTTAGACTTGTGGTATGTATGTATGTATGTATGTATGTATGTATGTATGTATTTTCTTGTTGAAAACTAATAAAAAAGTGAATTACAAACATTGCTCTGCAGCGAATCAATCTTTATTCAGTTGTGTGTGACACAGGTGTTACAACACCTATGTTTACTCTTAAATTTAATTTTTAATGAATAATAATGATGGTAATTAGTTGTTCTGTGGAATAAACTGATTCAAACTGATGAAGAAAATGAGGGCAGAGAATAGGTCGGCTATAGTTCTTGCTAAAGGACACCTGTCTCCAGACTCATCACCAGTGAAACGGAGGAAGAAGATTTTGCTGTGTCTTAAAAGATAAGTTGACATTTACCTTCCACCAAATGAAATCTTCCTCTGAGATTGCACTTTTTCCTGACAGAGAGGGCTTAGGAGACGACTTGATAAGTTCAGTAAACCAGGGATCACCGTCTGTTAAACACTTGGGACACGAACAAACGCTTGACTCATCAGAGCCGAGGGAAAATACAGACACATTCCACAAGTGGCTGATAAACAGGGTGACTGCAGCGATGGACAGGAGGAATGTAACAGCCCTGAGTTTTTTCATTCCAACAAGCATCTTGGCCATTTGAATGGAGAAGAAATGTGACCTGGTCTGTGGATACAACCAACAACGACAGGTACAGGTGAGTTGATATCAAGTTTACAGCACAACATGAAACTAGAAACTCAGGCTGGACTTGTTGTGGACAGCAACAGCAGTGTCGCCACGCTAAGCTTTTACATAAATCTGTTGGTGCAATGTATTACACCCTTTTCCAGCAAAAGTCAGGAAAACAAGATGAACCACAAAATAATTTCTGATCCACAGTATAACCTGCTTTTCTAAAAGAGCATTTTTTTTAAGACTTGCTGGGAGCCAAGAGAAAAGATTTCAACTTCAACTTAAGGACTCAACAGCTGAGTCATTCTCCTGTTCTCTCAATTTCCCTACGGGGACAAATAAACTACTACTACTACTACTATTCAACATATTCAAACAATTCAATTTGTACTGTACAGTAGCCTAAATGTAAATATAGAACATTGCTTCTACAGGGAACAATAACGTTAACAGTGATCATCTAAGAAAGAAGGAATCAAATAAAAGTAAATGAAAATGTGGTGTTAAGGCTTAGAATCAGCATTAGACAAGACAGTAGTGAGAATAGTACAAGAGTATTTCATTACATCTGTAACAAAGATTATAGCCATGATATACAGCTTTGATCACTCAATAAATGTATTAAAATACTGTTTTAAAATATAGCTTATTCTATTAAAGGAAAGAAAAAAAACTTGTCTGTTTACCAAGTAACTGTAAACTTGACAGTTTACTGTATTGCTAGACAACAGGATAAAAACTATAAAAAATAAGAAAATAAAAATAGTGAATAATGATGGCTTACCTGTTAGAGTTGGGCAGTAACTTAATGCTCAGCCCTCGGCTCGTCACCTGTCAGCTCACCTGGTTCTAAAACGGATCTCTACAAATTCCATCTGATCAGATGTCACTTCCCTGAAATCAACAGAATGCATGACTGTATTTAGCCAATCAGGCAGAGAGGAAACAATAGCAAGAGAGATATAGAGATATAGGTTTATTCTAAGACTGTGTTGTGACCAATTATAGGCTACCCAGCAGAAAACGTAAGCAGCGTAGGCAGTGCTTTATTGAGGCCTTTGTTTTTGTTTTTTTGGACTGGAAAGAGGACACAGGTGCAGAGTGGCAAAAGGCAGAAGCCAGTTTTATCTAACAACAAAAAAAACACTTCCAAGGAGAGAAACAAAAAACACTCGCAAGGAGACAAGAAGCTCAGTACAACTATGGGCGTGGTCGATAGGAGGGCTGGGGTGAACGAACGATGAAACACGTTCACACCGCAGTTACAAGTGACCTGAATCTGATTTGTTCGCTCATATGTGACCCATATCTGATTTGCTTTTGACAGTGTGAACAGCACAAGTCGCATTGAATCTGACTTTTTCAAATCAGATTCAGGCCACTTTTAAATGTGGTACTGAATCGGATACGTATCTGATTTTTTTGAATGCGACCGCAATCTGAACAGCCAGGTCGCATTTAATGCGACTTTGACGTCATTCTGACCCGCGCTGCACTGTTTTGTAAATGAATGACAAATAAAGTTGATTGAAAAACAAAAAATGTGCCACAGGCGCATTTCTGAGAGGGGGGGCGGGATTTTTGTTGGGAGAGTCAGGGGATGAGGATGAGACGCACACTTATCAATGACCGATTTGATACGGGATTACCTCAAATAATAGCCGGTATTCATTTGTTTACACAAACAAATAAAGGCCGGCCCTAAATACAAGCCAGGTAAAAAAAAAACTCTTTCAATTTTGTGGACTGTCTGCATGTGAAGACTGACTGGAGTGAAGCTGACCTCATCCTCTGCCTCAGAGAGGGACAAGTTGCACTGTCGGACTCGGACCTGGGTCTCTGCTCCGTCTCCGGTCCCGAACAGGCTCTGTCTGTCAACATGGGAATCAAACCCACGATCTTAAGGTCAAGACAGAGCTGATCAGACAGACACATGATCATCTTTCTATAAGCACTGATATGGAGGAACTGTAATCACATTAGGTTACCTGTGTGTGTGTGTGTGTGTGTGTGTGTGTGTGTGTGTGTGTGTGTGTGTGTGTGTGTGTGTGTGTGTGTGTGTGTGTGTGTGTGTGTGTGTGTGTGTGTGTGTGTGTGCTCTCGCATTTATGACTTGGTGGGGCCATACCACCTGTAGCCCACCAACAGTATGGGGCCATGAATTCTCGTGGGGCCATTTTGCTGGGCCCCACACCGTTTAGTGCTTTAACGTGGCTCAGGAGCCTTCCCTGATGCTCCTCATGCTTTTTTCTCACTTGGCCCACAAGGTGACAAAAAGTGGAAACGTGTGTGTGAAGTGTGTGTGCTCACTGGCCCCCTGGAGCTTGGGGGATGCAACTGCAGCCACACACACACTTCCGGAAGTGTGTGTCATTTTGCTGGGCCCCACTCCGGAAGTGTGTGTGATATTAGCCAATATTAGCTAATGTTCAAGACCATTAAGCGTCATAGTCTCGCGGGATTTTACGGGATTTGTTTGAGAGCTAATACTGTAATGATAACACATACCGATGCTGTAAAATGAAAAATAAAAAATGAAATGATCTGACTAATGTAGCGTAACAATTGTTTTAATCCTTGATGATTTAATGTATGTTTTTATTTACATTTTCTCTTCCCTTCTATATTTGATATGTGTTTGTTTTGATTTTTACTCACTTATCTTAATTTTTGTTTATTTAATGTTATTCTTTATAATTATCTCTGAAACATGATGTCTGCTCTTGTTTAATTTTGGACAGATATAATATTTGCCTGACTAATTTGTAAATGCATTTGTTTAAATAAATAAAATAAAAATCTAAAATTAAAAAAAAAGACCGATGCTGTAACAACTGAACCTCAAATTATTAAGGTATGTTTATTTTCAGTTTTATTTTATTTTTAATTAAGATTTTTGTCTATAAAAAGTTTTGTGGGACTACAAGAAACAAACTTACAACATTAGTATTAATACAAACTGTGCCATTTGATGCTGAAATAGCTGTAGGTAGAAAGCATTGTTCCCCAGATAACAATATAAAAGATCGTTTCTGTTATCTTAGGCTAATTAGCTGCTAACCATTAACTTTGTAGAGCTAGCGCTTTTAGCGGAAGCTGGCCCGTAGCCAAGGGGGATCGGAGGGTTCGTTCGAACCCCCCCACACACACACCCCCACCACCACCACCCCACCGCTGCCGCAAATGTGGTGCTTGTCGTGTATTAGGCTCTCTAATAACTCTCTGATTGGTGTGGGATGCGTGTCCCCGTGTTAACTGGACTGCTGCTGAAGCAAACAGCCCAAAGCCTGTGAGTTCTAGCCAATCATAGCGCAGTAGGGCGCCGCGCGAGTTGACGCTCTGCAACCTGCGGTGCGGTGCGTCAGCAGCACTGACATGCTGCTCTAAAGTCCTGCACCTGGCATCAACCTGAACGGGCCTGAAAGTTAAAAGCCGAACCCGGTCTGACCCGCGGGTGTTGAAACCCGGACCCTGAATTAAGTTGGTCTGAACCCGGCCAAAAGAAAAGAGAGAGAGAGAGAGAAGCCGAGTAGGAGCGCGACCTGACCGAATTAATTTCTACATATTTTCGGACTGAACTGACGCGTCCGGTCCGTGAGAACTCAAATCTAAGTCCAAAAGGCCCATGCACACTTGGTAGCCCAAAAGAACAGCCAGGCAGCCCAGTCCAGAGAGCAGAGGAGAGGGAGACAGCAACAGGTGTGTGCGTGCGTGTGTGTGTGCGTGCGTGCGTTACTGTGTGTGCATGTGCATGTGTGCGTGTGTTATACCTGCAACCTCCAAATGGGAATGGGAGCCTCCTTTCATTTATTAATATCTGACAGTAGCTACAGCCATCATACAGATGAGAACAGGGCAGAAGCAGAGGAAACGGAGCCTTGAAAGGCTGGTCCAGGTCAAAAGATTGAAAAAAAAAAAGTTTTGTTTTTTCTCACCAGCCACAGCTCCCCACTAGACCAGTGTCATACAGTCCAGCCATTCTTGCCATTACAAAGATAGAAACCTCAGTCAGTAGCCTACCAAATGTGTTTTTTTTTTTTTTTTTTATCTGAAGCGAATGTTGTCTTCCCATTATATTCTTCTCAGAGTACACCAGAATGCTTCATTTACCTCTTAAAATCATAAAAACTTTCTGGGGTTTACTTTATCATCATTTCCAGTTTATCATCATTTCCAGTTTGCAGGTACCTATGTGTGTGTGTCTGTGTGTGTGTGTGTGTGAGTAGAGAGAGAGAGAGATACATTTTACTACATTAAACATTATTATGATTATTGTTATGAAAAAGCTAAGCCTTTTTTATATATATATATATATAGAAAAAATGAATTACATGGTGAAAATTTTGTTGTAAATGAGAGCAACAGTAAAGGATAGTGGAGGAAGAGAAACACGTGATGTCAAAGTGAAGTTATAATGGGGAAAAAAAGAAGTGTGTGCCTTTATTATTATTATTTATTTACTTTTTTGGGGGGGGGGGGGGGGGGGCGGCGGGGGGGAGCCCTCCCTCCACAAGGCGGGCTACGGGCCTGGGAAGTATCCTCGCATCACCGGGCCTTTTTTTTTTTTTTTTTTTTTTTTCATCACCGGGCTCTTTAAGCGGAAGTATCATCCGTCCGATGACGCAATCCGGTGGAACACATGGCTAATTAACCTGGCGAATATTCATGAGACGGCGGAGCTCTGAAGTGAGGAGTTTCAACGTCTGATAAGGTATTTGATAAATGTGTTGTTGCCGCTTTCAACGGAAATGCTCGTCTCGTACTTATTTTATGGAAGCTACGATACGAAGTACGGTAGAAACTGTTTTGCTAAGGGCGAACATCCGGGTGACTTACAGCTAAGTGCTAACAGTGTTGAACGCAGGCTTTATGGGGGTATACGAGCACACGCAACGTCATGTTATAGTAGTCAAAAATGTCACATAATCATTGTAAAACAAACGTAATTGTTCGGTTACGTTATATGCCTCGCGGTAGGCACGGGCCCGGTCAGTAAAGCTAACGTTACCTGTGGTCCTAGGCCCAGGCTAAGCTAACTATGCTCTGGGTCTCAGGCCTATCGCTCTGGGCCAGGTACGCTCACTGTGGCCCGGGGCTCAGGCCTGGTCAGGGAGAGAGTTGCGGTAGGCATGGCTAGATCAGTTAAGCGTTGTGGGGTCCGGGCCACCCCCTCAAATGCAGTCGTGTTGAGAAATAGTTAAGCTAACCGATGTTATTAGTCAGGGGTTAATGATCTGTGTGAGTCACAATAATTGAAGCATGAATCCAAAACAGCTATATTCGTAGCACATGCCATATTCTCATAATTGAGAAAATAAATAATAACTTGCTAAGCTACAGTTCAGCTGATTATGATATTTTTTAAATTACAGAATGAATGAATGAATGAGCAGTCTGTTTTCTCATGCTGCACAGCTGTTTAATGTTATAAAAATATTTTCACAGAGCAATGACATCCAAAAGGAAGGCCTGGATAAAGCCTGTTGAAGATGCAATCTCATATATTCTGTCAGCTGGAGACAAGCCATGGTTTGCAGTGAGATTTATCAATAATATCAAAGGTATGATCTCTAGTGCTTTCAGTAGCTGCAAATTACAGCAGCACATTTTTAGATACTATTCATTATTAACATTCTTCATTCAGAAGATATCTTATAGAAATAAGTGGCTTCATTCGTCTGTCTTGTTTAAATCCAATGTGTTTAGGTATATAGTAGGTGTGTATAAATGAGCCTGATTTCCATAAGATAAGTTTCAGGTACACACTGGTATAATCAAATATACAAATGTAAAGTTATTTATTTTATTTCTGCTGTATGTAAAGTGTCCAGCACATTCAAGTACTATTAAAGCAGATATCATCGGCACGGCCGTTTCGGCTAATGCTGTGTTCAAGGCAGGCTTTTGAAACCGTAAGTTACAGCTTCAAGTCACAACTACGACTTGGTAACGTTCCAGGTAACCCGTAGCTCGTGTTTTTACCGTCCTGTTGTCTGTGAAAGTTCCCTATAACGGCCACTCGTAACTTCCGACCCGTGAACTCGTACCAGATCGAACTGGTATGACTTCACAGGAAGGAAAAACACAAAGTACGAGTTTCCTTGAACGCACCATGAGTTAGCAGCCCCCGCCCTTGTCAGGCATCAATTGGTCCTCGTGCTACGTCACCACATTCACGCGCATCCCTTGGCTGCACACCATAGACTGTAAAAAGACACACACACAGCCCTTCATGCCGTTCTCTCCCCTCATTGGATAACACTTGTATCCCACAAGGAAAATTTTCTCCTCGGGTTACAGCAGAGCAGAGTGACGGAGAGACTCGTGTTTAGGCTGAAATACTTCATGTAAGTGATTGCTGACGGAAAATAGGACTATTTAGGACTTATATTAACAAAAACATTCCACTGATATCTGCTTTAAGGTAAGTGCTGGGCCAATAGAAGACTGTAAAGAAAATGTGAAACTGTTTTGCATATTCAACAGTAACATTTTAAATTAATGCATAGAAGTAGTTACACAAGCTGACTGTCTTCTTCTTTTATGTCTAAACACCAGGTGACATCCAAGCAGGCTCCAGCAGCAGAAGAAGAGATGGCTGTGCCTCCTGTTGATCTGTCCTCCAAGGTTTATGGTGAAGATGATGCTGCTGCTGCTGAATGTGATGCTCCAAAGGTAATGGAAAGAATGAATGTGATTGAGTTCTTTATAAAGTGCACTGATAACTTGACACACTAGTTTCTATTTGATCTCCATTTAGCTAACTGGTTTCACACACACAAGGTTCAGGTCATGTCTTAATGGGGCCCTGATAGATACTCTTCCTTCAAAAGGGTTTTCCAACTTTTCTCTTCCACACACACACACACCAAGTTTCAAGTTCATGTCCTTACTGGGGCCCTCCGTATGGACCCTTCTATAAGTGATTGTTAACCTACAGGACAACACTTCTCTGCATCCAAACTAAAGTATTTACAACAACAATAATGCACTTTCTGAGCTGCTGCATGATGAAGAAAATATTTTGAAGTGAGATCACTTTTTAGGCCTCTGTTGTGGTGTTAAGATAGGGAGACTTCTAACACTGACCCTTGTGGGGCCCTGGATCATAATACCTTTGTGACCTGTAAGTATTTCCAGACTCATGATTCCTGTCAGTGCTGACTGTCTTCTTCTTTTATCAGGGCTCGACAGTGCGACTGTTTTGCTCGCATTTGCGAGTTGATAATATCCCGTGCGAATAAAAAATTGCATTCAGTCGCATCAGTGCGACTCTGACAGGCATGCACCGTTTTGCATGCTGTTTAACGTGAGCAGTATCTCCCCCGCCCCGCCCCCCCCCCCTGCCTGTTTGGTGATTTTGGCCGTCGCATTGATTAAAGCTTGTGTACATCGGGGCCGTTCAGATGTAACGTCTTTTCCGCACATTACTTTCAAGGTAGACGCGCGTCATGCACGCCAAGGCGACACCGTAGCAGCGCACATTCGGTGCGATGCGCTTTTTTTTCGTGCACGTTCGACCTGCTTCTCCCTCCGGTACACGGTCTCGGGCTGTGTCTCTCCTACTGTTTCACACGGAGCTCTGCCCCGTTTGAAAGGTGAAGGAAGCAGGTGGAAAGACGTGGCCTCCGAGGCTACCGCGGAGCTATCCAAAAAAAAAAAAACTCTCGCCGCGGTGGAGCTGAGAACAGCTGACATGTGGTCACAGTCTCACAGTGCAACATTCATATAAACTTCAACCTCAAAGCTCCCTGTCTGACCTGTCCCTGAACATCACACAGGGGCAACATGGAGCTGCTTGTGTGACAGGTTGTTGAGTTTTATTAATGTTAAAACATTATTAAAAGGAATAAAATTTGGTGTTTTTACTGTTCTCAAATGTAAAAATGGGTCATGTTGGACCCTCAGCATTATTTAAGGCTTAAACAGTCTGCTACTTAAACATTTTTCATTGTGCTCCTAAAAAATCTTAGTGTAGAGCCCTGTATGTAATGTTCAGCTTTTTATACTGAGGGAAATATAGGTTCACTGCTCATCAATACCCCCACCCCTGGGCCACATGCACACACATACAGCGCAAAACTAAAAACTAATATTGTTTGTAAATATTCTATTTTCTCACACATATTTGCATTGTTTGTCTTTCCTGATTTTTGTTAAGGCAAAGAGCCAGTTATAACATTAAAATTAGTCTACAGGGTTAGGATTATAGGCTAAATCTACTTTTTTAGTTTGAAAATTATATTTTCACCAAAACTGCTAAATTTTTATTGTGCTACTAAAAAATGTTGTGTGCTACAAAATTTTTCAGCATGGTAGCACAGTGCTACTTGGAAAAAATCTTAGCGTCAAGCCCTGTCTTTTATGTCTAAACACCAGGTGACATCCAAGCAGGCTCCAGCAGCAGAAGAAGAGATGGCTGTGCCTCCTGTTGATCTGTCCTCCAAGGTTTATGGTGAAGATGATGCTGCTGCTGCTGAATGTGATGCTCCAAAGGTAATGGAAAGAATGAATGTGATTGAGTTCTTTATAAAGTGCACTGATAACTTGACACACTAGTTTCTATTTGATCTCCATTTAGCTAACTGGTTTCACACACACAAGGTTCAGGTCATGTCTTAATGGGGCCCTGATAGATACTCTTCCTTCAAAAGGGTTTTCCAACTTTTCTCTTCCACACACACACACCAAGTTTCAAGTTCATGTCCTTACTGGGGCCCTCCGTATGGACCCTTCTATAAGTGATTGTTAACCTACAGGACAACACTTCTCTGCATCCAAACTAAAGTATTTACAACAACAATAATGCACTTTCTGAGCTGCTGCATGATGAAGAAAATATTTTGAAGTGAGATCACTTTTTAGGCCTCTGTTGTGGTGTTAAGATAGGGAGACTTCTAACACTGACCCTCATGGGGCTACTGTAGTAGTTCTGTAATTTTAAAAACACACCGGCAGCGGCCCCCGCTGATCTGTAGCGTCACTTGTTACTGTAAATGATGCTGTGTGGAAAACCAGCTGTGGTTTGTGATTGAGGGTGAGTTTGGAGCTGACAAGAGGATCGCCCTGACGACCGTTTCCTTATATTTTTCTCATCGAAAAACTATACAAATAGCATTTAGATGATGTAAAAAAAAAAAGTGATAAAAATCCACTTTGTCACCTCCATTTTTGCAAGCTCACGTCAACTTCTGCAAACCGCTGCAAACAACCTCTGGGGCTGGCAGTGTTTACATCAGCACGTGTGCAGCTATGACGTAAACGAGAAAAACAATCACGGTTGCAGTGTCCACACGCACCCGGTGAAACCAACCCCGGCCCAAAACCCCACCCTGGACTCTGGTTTCAAAAAAACACGGTTTCAGGTTTCCAAAAGCGCGGTTGCGTGTGGACAGGACATACAACCGGGAACATATGTTCACGGTTTCAAAAATACCTGAGGCCTGTACTGCGAAGCCAGTTTAGTGGGTTAGCGAGGTATGTTGAGTGTAAAGCCAGCCTCTCCTGTACTGCGAAGGTGGCTGTCTTTTAACGAGGCTAGATCACCATGGTAACTGATGCTTAGCTCATAACCTGGTCCCTCTCTGTGCGTCTCCGCCGAGAGTTGTTCTCCTCACCCGTTGAGCTGAGCGTCAGGAGCTCATTAAATATTAGACTATAGTCTATATTTTACTTTTATATACACTCAGTCACCACTGATAGAAGTTGTTCGCTCGCAGCAGGACAGATGGATAGTCGGTAAAGTTAATAATTTCACTAAATGTGGCCGTGAATAAATTAATTCCGACGTGTCGCCTGTTATATTTCAGTGTTGCCCAAACGCAAATCTTGAATAAGTCTCCGCTGTTTTCACATTTAAAAAGTTCTTAGTTTATGAGATTTGCTTGTAGCTTCAGCACCTAAAAAACCTCCTATCCAGCCTCGCTTCCAATAAAACACACACTCGCGTTATAATTGCGATCAGTGAAATATATAACAATATAAAACACAATTTAAAATGACAGTTGATGTTGCTCTAGTTTATATGGATAAAGCTTCATATTTAAAAGTAGCGCAAGAGCTGTCAGAAAAATTAAAAGCAGCCTCCTCTCGTCATATTTGCAGCAACACTGTTGCTTCAGGCTGCAATCTTGCTTTTTTTTTTTATATGGCTCCCCTCTCTCCATTAAAACAATTGCACTCCTCTGGGCTGAAATCAGCCCGTTGTGGATCAATTTCGTGCGGAAGTTGAATCATATGACGCCAAACGCCCCCTTTGATGTGAACGCGCACAGATCATAAAGCTGAGAGCCGGACTTAACAAACCAAGTTGATAACCAGCTTTGCAGTGCCGTGTAGAGTTGCACGATACCCACGGTAGCCACGGTACCCCGCGGTGCCAAAACGTAACGGTTCCTACTATACTAGAAATTCTACACGACGGTACTACCGTGGATTACTACTACCGGTGCCAGTTTCCGCTACATAGCGGCCGCCTCTCCTCTCCTCCCGGCTTCTCACTGCACGCACTCCCTTGTAAACAAAACCCACATGCACCCACTGCAACCTAACTACACAGCTGCTGAATGATTGGCTGTTTGCCTGTTACTGGTGATGTCCGGGGATATGATAGGCTGTTTCCGCACGCTGGGTCCGCCCGTCTGTTCTCTGATTGGCTGTTCGTGGTTCATGCCGGCAAGAACGGACTCTATGAAGACAGCTGAGACAGCTCCGGCCGCTTCGATAGAAACTCGCTTCAAAACAAACAACGAGCTAAAGTTCTGTCTCGCCCAGACCACAGTCTATGGCCCAGACGCGCACATGGCTTACAGTCACAAACATGAGACAACACACTGACCACGGCAGAAGCACCGGGCGCGAGCAGTGAGTCTGCCGCAGCGTCGTTGTCAGTGGCACTTAATTCATTTAGCTCTGTGTATTTTCTCATTGGCTAATATCAGGCTATATGCTCCGTGTACAGGCTGGGGAATAAAGAGTTAAAGGATGTCCAAGTATAAAGCACCTAGAAAATGCATAAAAATATAGTTTTCACAGGGAATCAGTTCCTGTTCATTGTATTCTGTCCTCTATGATTTATTATGTTAGAGAAGAAGCATTATTGTCAAATAGATTTTTTTTAAAGACAGTGGATTTGTTTTTATCCTAAGTTGATTATTTATATTTGTTAAACATAAATTAATGTGCAAGAGACTGAATGGTTATTTATTTTCAACCATATAAATTCTAACTTCATTTATTTGTTTTTTATTGCTTATTTAAAAATATTTGTTTCAGTCTAATCCCTACTTCACTAGTATTATGTTTATCATGCACCAAACAACATTATAAGTAGCCTAATTAATAAGTATTTATAACTTGTACAAATACATTGCAGTTCATAAAAATAATAATAATAAAAAAAGGTTGCAGTATCGTGATATTACCCGGAACCGTGATACTTTGTCTGGTATAGTACCGTGGTTACTCATTTTGGTACCGTGACAACTCTAGTGCCGTGTTAACCCGGGCCGGGACTTGAGGTTTTGTTGAGCTGGAGATGAACACAAAGCCTGGCCATGTTGAACCTCCTTCGCAGTACAGGCCTCTGGGCTCATGTGGACAAGGCCTGAGTTCTTTATAAAGTGCACTGATAACTTGACACACTAGTTTCTATTTGATCTCCATTTAGCTAACTGGTTTCACACACACAAGGTTCAGGTCATGTCTTAATGGGGCCCTGATAGATACTCTTCCTTCAAAAGGGTTTTCCAACTTTTCTCTTCCACACACACACACCAAGTTTCAAGTTCATGTCCTTACTGGGGCCCTCCGTATGGACCCTTCTATAAGTGATTGTTAACCTACAGGACAACACTTCTCTGCATCCAAACTAAAGTATTTACAACAACAATAATGCACTTTCTGAGCTGCTGCATGATGAAGAAAATATTTTGAAGTGAGATCACTTTTTAGGCCTCTGTTGTGGTGTTAAGATAGGGAGACTTCTAACACTGACCCTTGTGGGGCCCTGGATCATAATACCTTTGTGACCTGTAAGTATTTCCAGACTCATGATTCCTGTCAGTGCTGACTGTCTTCTTCTTTTATGTCTAAACACCAGGTGACATCCAAGCAGGCTCCAGCAGCAGAAGAAGAGATGGCTGTGCCTCCTGTTGATCTGTCCTCCAAGGTTTATGGTGAAGATGATGCTGCTGCTGCTGAATGTGATGCTCCAAAGGTAATGGAAAGAATGAATGTGATTGAGTTCTTTATAAAGTGCACTGATAACTTGACACACTAGTTTCTATTTGATCTCCATTTAGCTAACTGGTTTCACACACACACGGTTCAGGTCATGTCTTAATGGGGCCCTGATAGATACTCTTCCTTCAAAAGGGTTTTCCAACTTTTCTCTTCCACACACACACACACCAAGTTTCAAGTTCATGTCCTTACTGGGGCCCTCCGTATGGACCCTTCTATAAGTGATTGTTAACCTACAGGACAACACTTCTCTGCATCCAAACTAAAGTATTTACAACAACAATAATGCACTTTCTGAGCTGCTGCATGATGAAGAAAATATTTTGAAGTGAGATCACTTTTTAGGCCTCTGTTGTGGTGTTAAGATAGGGAGACTTCTAACACTGACCCTTGTGGGGCCCTGGATCATAATACCTTTGTGACCTGTAAGTATTTCCAGACTCATGATTCCTGTCAGTGCTGACTGTCTTCTTCTTTTATGTCTAAACACCAGGTGACATCCAAGCAGGCTCCAGCAGCAGAAGAAGAGATGGCTGTGCCTCCTGTTGATCTGTCCTCCAAGGTTTATGGTGAAGATGATGCTGCTGCTGCTGAATGTGATGCTCCAAAGGTAATGGAAAGAATGAATGTGATTGAGTTCTTTATAAAGTGCACTGATAACTTGACACACTAGTTTCTATTTGATCTCCATTTAGCTAACTGGTTTCACACACACACGGTTCAGGTCATGTCTTAATGGGGCCCTGATAGATACTCTTCCTTCAAAAGGGTTTTCCAACTTTTCTCTTCCACACACACACACCAAGTTTCAGTTCATGTCCTTACTGGGGCCCTCCGTATGGACCCTTCTATAAGTGATTGTTAACCTACAGGACAACACTTCTCTGCATCCAAACTAAAGTATTTACAATAACAATAATGCACTTTCTGAGCTGCTGCATGATGAAGAAAATATTTTGAAGTGAGATCACTTTTTAGGCCTCTGTTAGGATGTTAAGATAGGGAGACTTCTAACACTGACCCTCGTGGGGCCCATTGTGTGGATCCTGTGTTTTCTTTTCTCAATGGGTGACACCTTTCACTTCCAAAGTAACAAGTAACCTTTGGATTACCAGTAAAGTAACTTATTTTACACACTTTCTTAACTGCTGCATGATGAAGAAAACTTTTTAGAAAAATAACTGTTCAGCCTCTTTTCTGATGTTGGAGGTTTATGAGACTCCTCATAAAAATAGTTGTACTTGGCCAAAAGTTTTGTGCTTATCAGTAGTGCTGCACAATAAATCGCAAATTTATCGTCATTGCAATATCAACATATGCAATATCCATATCGCAAACGACTGCTTAAACCGTAATATATTGTAATATCTGTGTGATGCATTCACCCATAGGCGTCATTTACGCTGGGGACGCTGGGGACATGTCCCCACCACTTTTTGTCAAGAACTATTTTGTCTCCACCACAAAATTAACTTAAAGGTTCATGAGGCAAGAAATGCACATGCGTTTTAAGTTTTTTACTGCTAATGGGCGATGAAGCGTTCAAAACCAAAAAGAATGAGCCCACTCGCGTATCTCTCCGTTGCCTTGAACAGGCTGTGTGCTGCATAATGCGCTGCAATTCTGGGTCCGAATTTCCCGCGCTGTCCGCGGATGTGATGTCAAATGACGCTGCATGCGCGTCCTCGACAGCTTCGGCTTTCCTCCGCTTGCGACTAGCGGTCGGCGGATCTTCCAGCCTAAACAGTCATGTGAGCAGCGAGTAGAGAAATAACGTCACTTTTTAAAATTTTAATATTTTTTCATGCGAGAAAGTGACAGTTTAGATTCCCAATCTGTTGTCAGTTTATCCAAATAACGTCTGACTAATGGTACAGACACACCAACTCCGGCGGCGACGGATCCCGACGCAACGAATCGCCGAGCGCACCGGCGAGTGGGCGGGTCTGTGTGACGTGGTGTGGAGCTTGAGCTTCGCTCTGCCGTTTCCAACATGGCGGCCGGGTCACAAACGATCTCATTTTACAGTTAAACAACACACTAAAGTATGTTTCTGAAAACATTTGAGGCGGGAAATGTGTAGTGCAGTAACAGAATCTGGATTCATATTTGATCAACACCGCCTAGTTTGATAGTTTGAACGAAGTTTCTGAGCCGGCCGCATTGCGTTGGACGGACGTCATTTGCATAAAGTTCAATTTTTCCAACTTTATGCAAATTCACATACGGTGACGGGGCCGTCAACTCGACGTGCTGTGTCCATCATGCACCGCGCGGCCGGAGCTGCTGCTCTACATAGACAATGAATGGGATCCGTTGACTTGACGTCCGTTGCCGGAGTTGGTGTGTCTGTACCATAAGTAGATTTGCTCCGACATTTTTCGGAGGAGTGCAGAGCCACACACGCAGCGGCAGCAGCGGCTCGTCACAGAGGCTGCAGCCGGGGAGCTGAGCTCATCGGCCGGGCAAACTTTGTCCTCCTTACAGGGAAGAAAACGAGCCGAGTAACTTCCCCACAGGTTTTTAGACGTTTTCTGCCGGCTGGTTGAATTGTTTTTAGGAGATAAATGCATTGGTGCATTAGTTCATTTGAATGAAAAGTGGAGCTTCAGGTGTGTGTGAGCAGCGCAGCCTTGGGGCTCGATCTGCATCTGTACCTACAAAAATCACCATATTTAGGCTACTTCAATAAATAAATAAATAGTTTTACAATGAGCCGATTGATTCATCCGTGGTCAGTTTATCCAAACAACGCCTGTAAGGAAATTCTCCGACGTGTTGGGAGGAGAGCAGAGTCATGAGCAGCTGAGCGGCACCAGCAGCTCACAGAGGCGGCGGCGGCGGCCGGTGTGCTGCTGACCTGATGCCTGGGCGGTCAACCTCCCGGTGTCGCGGTAAATTGAGCACTGTACAATGAGCGCGGCACGGCGCATTTACTGTTTATTAACAGCCAAGCGCGACGTGTGTGTGCGCGTGCGTGCGTGTGTCGTGAGACAGCAGGGAGAGGGGCTGACTGGCAGAGATGAGAGATAGGCTAGTGAAAGCTGTTCTTTTTTTCTGTGAGAGACTGCTGCGGCTGACCCAAACCAAACTGTGGCGGCTGATTAATGGAAAACACTGGTATAGTAACGTTGTGCCGTTTCCAATTCAGCCACAGTGTCACTGTCACATCATCAGCTGCTGCTGTGGAGAGTTGATGCGCGCTCCCGCACCAGCTTGGCTGATGGCTGCAGTAACCCTGACGGCCGCTACGGCCGTTGTATCGCTAGTGAGTTTTATTCCTTGATCTTGCCTCAAGCTCCTTTAACATTATCCTAATGAAGAATGACGGAAAAACGTTGATAAACTATGACAGAATAGGCAGCTGAAACAGTGTGCACCGCGCAAAGCTTCTGCCTGAGCCAATAACTCGCAACAATGTAGCTTCGATGTTACAGTAGTTACAGTAATTCTCGGGCTCTTTCTGTCATCTCCCGCTTTGGAGAAAGAGGAGTTTTCAAGTCGCACCGTGGGGAGGGAGCAGGTCAGTTGTACCGGACAGCACCCAATATATGCTTAATGTTTGGGTGCAACAAAGTCACTGTTAACAAAATCAACATCTAATCTGTCCCTTCACGTGTCTGTTTGGAGCAGCTGCTGACAGATGTGCAGCTGCAGTGACAGTTTCCTCATCACTAAACCTGAGCCACCATCAGATCCTCCCTCGTTCACGTCGTGACGACGGGACTAAGTCTTTTGGACATATAGGCCTATTGTATATTATGTGTTTTTCCTCTCTTTAACCATCTCATTTCAGTTTTTGCCGGTTGGCAATCATCTGGTGCACCCGCTGTTTCTCTCGCGCTTACTCACTCACTCTCGATGGGCATATAGCCTAAATGTTATTAAAAAAATAAAAAGGAAAAAAACACAGATGCGCAAATTGAATCATTGAGTGATGACAGTACAGAGGGCCCTTCAGCTCAGTCCAAGTCTGAGATGGCTTTACAAAGGGTGAGTGGAGACTGTTAGCATCCTGAAAGCCTGTCAGTAAAAGAGGTATTCAGTTTAGAAGATGTTAACCTTTTAAGAGATAATACAGAGCAATAACAAACTACTCTGTCAGACATGCATATAACTGGTCAGATGTTCAAACTTAACTTTTTTGCTCACTGGCCAACTGGCTAGTGAGCTTTAAAAATCTACTGGCCAGAAAGATTTTTTACTGGCCAAAAATTATGTATAGCTGTTTTGTATATTTTTCATTGTGTTGAACTGTTATAATACACTCATAAGCATTTTTAACACATATCATAGCTATTAGCATATTTTTGTGTGGAATAAAGGAGTCAAATTTGCCTTTTTTCCCCTAAAAGGTTTATTTTAGGGATGCACATGGTTAACCATTTAACCATTAACCTATAACAAGAACTTGACCGAATAATACTATCAGTTATTTATATATATTTATTTATTAGCTCCTTATGTTGTCAACTCATGGGGGCGTGTCGACATGTGCAGACTTCCACTGCCTTCAGTCATATTATTTAGTAACCAAAAGTTTCACAGGAGGACTGACACTGTGCACCATGAAGGAAGATCAGACAATAAATGTAGCTACACGGACATAGATGTGCATCACCTGTAATAACGGCGCTGCAATAAAAAAAAATATATATATGTTGCAGTTCTCCTGCAGCTCCACAGAGGAGCTGTCAGAGGAGCTCTGCTGCTCCTCTCTCTTCAGTCTGGTGTTTGGCTGCAAAACATTGCTCCAATTTCTTATTTTTTATTTGCCGTTAAATAAACATGTGCGCTGCGATATCTGATCAATGCCACATCCATTGTGCTCTGTCTCAGCTGATCACGCTCATATGGAACTTCTCTTATTGAAAGTGCAGCCAAACACCAGACTGAAGAGAGAGGAATACACTCGTGCGCCGCGAGCGTTGTAATTGGTCACAAATCATTGCTATACGGCATGTTATGAGCTTTAGGATCTGCATGACACCGGCTCACAACCCAAGCGTCACAGCCGGGTCGGGAGGAACAGTAACAACAACGAAGTAGTTGGATTTTTTTCACTCGCCAGAGTGGCCGGTCAGCCGGCTTCCTTTACTCGCCAAAGCATCAAAGTTAGTCGCCACTGGCGACTGGCGACTGGCGACTGGCGACCGCTAATTTTGAACCCTGCTTATCACACAAAATTTAAAGCTTTCAAATATTCTGTGACGTTATAGACTCACAAATTTTGAAAAATTGTATCTGCTATGATTTAATCTGTCAAATTAGAACAGTATGCGCAACTTTTTCTGTCACCTTAGATCAGCGGTACTCAATAGGCGGCCCGCGGGCCGCATCCGGCCTGCCGAACCTTCCAATCAGACCGAGTTCTACTAGTTTACATATTACTGTATACTGTATTTCTCGGGCTCCGTGCGCCTGTAAGTCAAAGCGCTGGGACATGGAAACACGTGCGTAGCGTTTGTGTGTGCCTGTGAGGCGCTGCACTGGGATACAGAAACGCTGACGAACCCAAATCACCATGCGCGAGTGTTTGGGGAGCGGGCTGGACTGCAGGGGTTTCCCTGCCTGTCTGCAGAGACCGTGGGTGATTTTCACCGCCGTCTTGGTTCAACTGTGTGTGCATCATGCATGGGGGGCCGTTCAGATGAAGCGTCTTTTGCGCGCGCTCAAACCCATTCAATGTAGCCGCACGTCATGCTCACAACTCAAAAGCCGTAGCCGCGCGCATTTGATGAGACGCAATTGTTTTTTCGTGCACGTCTGCGGCGCACAGCTGCACGACCTGCTTCTCCCCCTGTGTTGTGCCCCGGTGCCCTCGGCCTGTGTCTCTCCTACTGTTCCCCACTGAGCTCTGCCTCGTTTGAAAGGTGAAGGAAGCCCATGTGTGGAAAGACGTCGCCTCCGAGATGTAGAATGTGTATTATAGAAGAGAAACACACATTTCAGGACCAATGACTTGTATCCTCAGAACAGAGTCAGACATGTCCTGTGATGGTCAGGTCATATTTAAGCTGAAAATCACAGGGCATGTCTGAGGATACAAGTCAGCAGTGTAAAGCTCCAGCATATGTAAATGATGAAATGTCAAGACATTTACAAAACACCGTGAAGTGTATAAATAAAAATGTGCTTACAAGTAAAATAAAAATATTTAAATTATTAGACGAAAAAAGGTGAATTTAATTTCAATCTCGGCCTATTTGAATGTGCGGCCCCCAAGGTGTCTGTTAAGAAAAATTCTGGCCCTTTGACAAATGTATTTGAGTACCCCTGCCTTAGATAGATTCACATTATATACTAAATTATCAGAAAGAAAAGGATCAAATGCAGTCAGTTTCTGGAATGCTAGGACTATCTTGTTTATTTATTCAAACTATTTTCTTTTTTCAGATGCAAGTATGGCAGAAGATCAGGGTTCAGAAGATGAGACAATCATCACATCATCACAAGAAAGCCCCTTTGCCAAAAACCAGAGGAGGAAGTTTGCTAAAAAGAGAGGTAAGCTTCTTAAATTAATTTATGAGAAACATGAGGAACTTGATTCATACAGTGTACAGACAAACACAAACCAATTATGACTAGGGTCATCTATGGAGTATGTTGTGTGTGTGTGTGTGTGTGTGTAAAATTCTTAAAGGACCTCTTCATTTATACATTTTAAATAAAATGCACATTTCTATGACAGCCCTCTTGGCAATAATGGTGCAAAAGTAGGTGCAGAGGTTATTGTGTTATTAGCAGGGGGGTTAAGGGTGGAGGGAAATAACCAGTATAGACCGTTTCAGAGAGTATAAACAAATACAGGTGTTACCAAGGATACTAATTAAGGCTCCATTCAATTTAGTGTACCAGAGCGTTTTCTAATGAGCCACACCTGTCTTTGTTTATACTCTCTGAAAGGGTCTATAGTCTGAGTGACAAGTAACTACTGTATACAGTAGACACAACTTACGACTTTGTAGCGTTCCAGGCAACCCACTTGTGTTTTTCCGACCTGTTTTACCTGTGAAAGTCACTATAACGGCCACTCGTAACTTCTGACCAGTGAACTCGTACCAGATCGAACTGGTACGACTTCACAGGTCGGAAAAACACGTGTTACGGGCTGCCTTGAACGCACCATAACAGTCCTCGTCCCTACGTCACCACATTCACGGCGTCCCTTGGCTGCACACACAGCCCTGCATGCGGTTCTCTCTCCTCATTGGATAAAAACTGTAGGATACGATAAATGTTTTCTCCTGGGCTCAGAGCAGAGCAGAGTGACTGACAGACCCGTGTTTCAGACCAAACACTCTATGTAAGTGATTGCTGTCTGAAGATACAACTATTTAAGACTTATATTAACACAAATATATCACTTACTTCTGCTTTAACTGTGTTTCCTTTCCCTCGTGGCGCAGTTAACACTTGCGCTGTCTGTCCCTCTCAAACATGGCCGCCTGTCGTCTCACGTAACGATCCACGAAGCAATCACGATGTGTAAAAATGTAAACCACTACATACCCGTGAAATAATCCCAACAGACTGAGAGAGCTTCGCTGTCATTCCTCCCCCAAGCAATAACACTATACAATACCTCACCTCTGTTTGACAGACAGCACTCCAAACTCTCTGCAGTGGGTTCTTTATAGTTCTTATAGTTCTGATTAGGGATGTTCCTGCCGACTAATTTCCCTGTCGATTAAACGCAAAATTTAATTTATACTAGTCGACTAGTCTAACACTTAAGAAAACAGTCAGAAAGCAGTTAAAATTGAGTAGAATTTATTCATTTATAATGTTAAACACTGTCGGAAAGAAATACTGTGCGTATTAAGAGCCATTTGAAGCCATTAATCACAGTCAACAATCGCCAAATCGGACTTTAAATGCAGCTGAAATGTGCACTATGCATGCTAAATATGCAATACAAACCAAACACATTAATGTACAAAATATGTAGATGTGTGGGCATGCATGCAAGCGTGCGTGCAAGCATGCGTGCGAGCATGCATGCATGCATGCGTGTGTGTATGCTCACTAAATGAGAGGGCTGCGAGCAGAGATGGGGACTCGAGTCACTGTGACTTGGACTCGAGTCGACTCGAATCGCTATTTTGATGCGACTTGACTCGGACTTGGAGGTTAAAGACTCGGGACTTGACTTGACTTGAGACACGATGACTTGAATGACTTGAATGACCAGCCGCCACCGCTGAATTTCTCACCGGCACGGCACCAGCTCAGTCGGTGTTTTTTTTTTCTTCCCCGGACTTTTTATGCATTTATTTTGAAAGGACCGCTGGAGAGAGAGAGGGAGGGGGAGAGAGATTGAGAGGGGGGCGGGGGGGGGTTTGACACGGAGCAAAGGGGCCGTCAGGGTCGCTGCAGCGGGGGTGCTACATCATGGATCTATTAGACTATAATATAATACATCCATGGCGTGCTATCACGCTCGCAGCTCAGTGTTTTTAATCAGAGATTTAATCCGGAGTTTCAGTGACGGTGAGCGGCCTGACGGTGCTTCATTAACGCTGCGTCGCCGCCGCTGTTCAGAGTTGGGGCAGACGCACAGCAACCAATAGACATATGGTAACAGTCACCTGTTACTAGCGTTACCATAGCGAGAAGCTAATGTGTCCTTTTTTTAATTTTTTTTTTAAAATCTCCTCTCCTTCAGCCTCACGTTCTCACTGCTGCAGAATCTGCAGTGACTACACAGCTGTTTGCCTGTCAGTCATAGCATCCAGGAATGTTTCAATGTTACACATTCTTTGACTTTTGAATATAAAATATCAATTAATATCTACTGTAAAACTACTTGGTATGAGTGCAGGCTGAGAATGGTGTTGTCATGATAGAATAGAATAGATTTCCTATTCTATTCTATTTGTTGACCTTTTGTGATCTATGAAGAGGCTCATTAATGCATTAAGACATGATAAGACATAAGACATAATAGATTTTCTATTCTATTCTATTCTAATATATTGTCTTCACTTTATTTAGATTAGATTCTGAGGGTGAAATTGCAATAATAAGGTGACTTGACTTGGACTTGACTTGACCTATGCAGGACTTGACATAACCTGTGACTTGACTTGACTTGACTTGCCCAAAGAAAAATGACTTGGGACTTACTTGAGACTTGAAGGTTAAGACTTGAGACTTACTTGAGACTTGAAGGTTAAGACTTGAGACTTACTTGAGACTTGCACATGTGTGACTTGGTCCCATCTCTGGCTGCGAGAGAGACACTGTCTGACAGTGCCGCTGCCGCAGCCCCGACTAGTGGCGGCGGCTGCATGAAATCTTAGAGGCGACAGATAACTGACATTGTGCATGGATGAAATATTGATAAATAATTTAAATGACTAGTAATTCTGGTGCCGACTAGTGAGGGAGGGGACGTTTAATCGTATAGTTGACTAATCGCGCACATCCCTACTTCTGGTCCAACCATTTTCCCTATTGCCCTGCTGGTCATGGCTAATTGCGCATTTGTTAGCTATTTTGCACATCTGTCTCAATAACACTCTACCTCATTTCTCACCACTTGGTGTATATAATTTATGTCTACTTATATTGATATTTTGCACAGTGTTACACTACTGCGACTGGCATAGTGTCTTTCTGTACATTTCAGTATAGTACTTTGTATATTTTTTAAATTTATAATCTTTATAGATACATTTTATGCTGTGTTTTACAGAAATAAGCAAACATCTTATAATATTCAAACTGCATAACAACAAACAGGGACTTACTGGTCTTGAAAATGATCAGCCCAGCTGTAGCTACTCCTCACTTCACCACGTTTCTGATGCTGTTTTCTGACGTCTTTTCCTCAGCCTGTCCATCAATACATTTGGAGACAGAAACTCTAAAGCTTCTTGTGTGTTGTAGGCAGCCCTGTTTTACTTTGGTTGCTAACTTTGTTTGGGTTTGTGGCGTGTCTGAAACATATTGTTGATCATGTAATGCAAAGAGCTCTAACAGGCATATGAACACATTGTGAAGGTCTTCAATCACGTCCCTATTTCACCACCCCCATTTTTCTTTCTTTTTTTATGTCCAAGTAAATCAGTTTTGTGAGGGAAGAAAACTAACATATTATCAACCAGGCTTTTAGATTTTGACCAATCATGACACAGGTGTGACAGAGACTCTAGAAACATTGCCTGGTGGGGGAGAGAGGCAGAAATCACACAAATCTTCTTAGCTGATCCGTGCAATAAATCACGTGATGTTTCAAATGAGACATTCATGTTCATTTTGAGCATTTATTAGCACATAGTGGGCTGGATAATATCCCAAATCTGGGCTTGATTAAGCCATTGATATGCAATCTAAAAGCCCTCCATCACCCGGCCTTAAATAGATTTTAGTTATGTGGCACCTAGGGGGTTGTGTGTAAAAGTGACTGGTTGGTAAAACTATGTATTTTTCCTGACTATGGGACAGTCCTGTATGGTCTCAACCAAGTCAGTACTTCATTGGATGACCAATGGAATCAATCTGAGTTTTTCAGTTGTAGTTACAAGTTAAAGTTCTTATAACTCTGTAACTTGTCCTTTTTATGCCCATTTAGGTAAACAAACTGTTTAACCTGCAGTTAAAAGAACCTGGACAACAGAAGAATGTGCAGCAGTAGAACGTCATTTAAAGAAAAAAAATTCTGATGAACCAAGTCCCAGGGAAGGAGGACCATCAGCGCTGCATCACTGCAGAACCTCAAGCCCTGAAGAATCGAGACTGGAGGGCAGTGAAATACTGTTAAAAATCGAAGTACTTCTCTGCAAAGACAATTAGAGTGAAAGTGTTTCACTTTACAAGGTAATAGACAGGCTTGTATGAGGAGGTGCTATAATATTTGTCATGTTATATGTTATTATGCTATTATGTTGTGTTCTTATCAACACAAGGAGCTGCTTTCCTGATATCAAAGCTCACTGTAATAATCAGCAGTTGATTCATTTTAAGCAGGTGATTGTTTTTTGATTATCACTGCTCTGTCTACCTAATGTGAGGAGAGGAGATGCAGGATGTAAACCTCTGATGCAGCCTTGCAGTTTTTTTTGTTAATAAAAAAACTATAGAAACAACTAATAACTCTTTGGTCCCCGCTAAGGTAGAAAGACTTGACATATCTGTGTGTGTGTGTAAGTGGACCCCCCCAAGTAACAAATGCTAGAAACGTGTCCCATAAGTGACCAAAAAAACTAGCATAGAGAAAAAACTTTAGAAAATGGCTAATCTAAAGTGACTGAAAATTTTGTTAATTTTTTTTAAGCTTGCCTGATTTTTTACAGAGGTCTGGGACCATTGGAAAGGGTGGGCCCCACAATTGGGTTAAAAACGCGTGACCCCATGAAGGGACAAATGCGAGTATGTGTGTGTGTGTGTGTGTGTGTGTGTGTGTGTGTGTGTGTGTAATCACATGAAGTTACCTGTGTGTGTTAGAGTGTGGGAGAGGAGTGCGCGCTTCCGCGCGCATTTGTATGTTACCTGTGTGTTTTGATGTGTGTGTGTGTCTGTAACTGTAATCACATGAAGCTGGTTCTAGAGTCTGTGTGTGACTATGAGCTGCAAGTCTGTCAAGTCTGTCAGACTTAAAGCGTGAGAGACCCTCTTAGGCTAGGTTTACACGAAGACGGTGTGAACAGAAGACGCAAAAGTGGCGTCGCGTCTTCACTTTTTATTTCGCGTCTACACGAGCGTTCTCGGGAGGAAATCTGTGTGCATACGGAGACGCAAAAGTGTGTACAAATCCATTGCTAATGCACGCCAGACCACTAGGTGGTGCTGTCACAAACGCCGCGATGCCTACGCGCATGCGTAGAACCTTCCTTCTTCTCGTCACTGTGCCGGGAAATCAGAAAAGGAAAACATGGCTACAGCTAACAACAAGAAGAACTTTGTCTGGTCCGATGAAGAGGTCGAGCTATTGCTCCAGACCACTCTCAACTATAAAACCTCCAAGGCCAAAGTAGCCTGCAGGTCTGAAGGGTGGATGTAATCCGACATGTTTGTTTGTATCGTGACGTCAACAGGCCGACTTGACGTGAGCAGAACAGCAGATCTGAGCCAGTTTTGCGTCTTGGCCTGTTTAGGCGGAGACGCTGCGCTGGAGCGTATTAAACTTTTCCACTTTCAGGGGTGGTTTGAGATTTTTGCGTCTTCAAGCCCCAAAAACGCCGTCACCATATAAACGAAAGGCACTTCCGATAAAATATTTTATCGTCTTTACTCGCAAGCGTCTTCGTGTAAACGGCCCCTTAGTCAGAAAAGCCGAAATAGACAAAACACATTTCCAAAAGTCGTACAGTTCTGATTTTGTAATACATGGTTCGGCGCCCAAGACAAACGCGTAGATGTGTGTTTGGTCCTGATCGAGCCATTACTTTTCGAGAGGCGGGGCTTCAAACAGCTGCATTCCTCTGTATCCTTGAGGCCGCCATTTCCATAGAAACCGACCAAATCACTTGAAACTTGGCCTGTGGACTCATGGTGAGACCCTTATCCATCACCCCGAGACCCAACTCTGTGGGAGCATGTGGGAGAGAAAGGAGCATTGCTTTTTGGCTATTTGTGACCCTTCTGAATGTCACAGAGCTCTGAATCTTTTGCACACACAATCTACTAGACATTCTGGACCACATATTAAAAGCTCATCTTCCTGCATCAAAGTCTTGGTGTTTTATTCAAGGAAACGGGGTCAAAAAGGTCACAGATCAGCGACCTTTGACACTTGTGAAGGTCGCACGGGTTTGAAATTGCACATGGTGGATGGCCTTAGGCCCCCGGACAAATACATGAAACTTTCAGCCTTATAACCCCAAGAATGTGGACGTTATTAGACAAAAGGCTTCTAAATCTAGGCTTTGAAGGCCGAGAAACGAGCCTGGACAGTCAGCTGTGACCCTTCTGGAGGTCCGACAGGTCTGAAATTCTACAGAAACTTTGTCCCTAGTGCTCTGAACAAACTATCAAAATCTCAGCTTCCCGCATCAAAGTCTTAGTGATTTATTCAAGGAAACAGGGTCAAAAAGGTTAAATTTAACACTAATCAGTTACCTCTGACCCTTGAATTCATAATAATGTTTTTCAGATGAAAAATAAAATGTCACTCATTGAATTAAAAATTACAATAAATGTGATGTGATGTGGACCAGAAAGATGCTGGTGAAAATTATGAAAAAAAAAGAAAAAAAGAAAGAACTTTTACGCACTTTATTGTTGAATTTTAACAATATAGCACCCTTTTTTTATTCAATGTTGAAAACAAAAAAGATGTTCAGAACTTTTAGTTACTAAGAAAATAATATAAGCTCAATTTGTTTTATTTTTTCATTTGCTGGTAACAGCAAGCTCAACCAATCAGACACGTCGCTGATAAATATGAGGATTATGGGTAATGTAGTGCTTCTCCGTGATATGACATTGGAAACAAAGCGTGTTTTCTTAAAATAAAGTTGATATTACACAGGGCTTTTGGACTCAGCAGAAGCACATAATATTGTTACACAGTCTTCCTTGGATGGTTACAGCGTTATGGCTAATAATCAGATCTTTCTTCAGAATATTGATTAAACAGAGCAGCTTTTTGAACGCGGAAGTGGTCTTCACCTGTAGAATCCACAGCCCCCCCCCCCCTGGTCTGACGCAGCTTCCGACAAGGACGTAATTTATTTATTTATTGATTGATTATTCTGCACCAAACACCATGATCACTAAATAAATAAATAAATAAATAACCGAAAGGACGTCCTTGCCGAAAGCTACGTCAGACACAGCAGCATCAGGTTCAATAAAGATTTAAGGAAAAGTTAAAAAAAAAAAAAAAGTTTTCCTCTGCTCACAGCGTCTTTCCGTGCCGCAGCCGGGTCGGCTGGATCACTTGCTCTGAGCGTCACATATCGCCGCAAAGGGGATTGCATTGGAATCAACTGAAAGCCTCACTCGTCAAAACCTGACGAAAAACGGGCACCTAATGAGTCAGGCATGTGACGATGAGGGACAGTGACCGTTCGTCAGGCTGTTGACGCATTGGGAGTGAGAACGTGTTGGTGTGTGTGATCACATGAAGTTACCTGTCTGTTAGAGTGTGGGAGAGGAGCATTTGTATGTTACTTGTGTGTGTCTGTAACTGTAATCACATGAAGCTGGCTCTAGAGTCTGTGTGTGTGTGTGTGTGTGTGTGTGTGTGTGTGTGTGTGTGTGTGTGTGTGTGTGTGTGTGTGTGTGTGTGTGACTATGAGCTGCATCCTGTGTCAGTCTGATTTAGCTGTGTCTGTGTTTATGAACATTTAAACGAGCACCAGGTGGATTGTTTATGAAGTTAACGAGCTCTGGCCTGAGGATCACAGAGGTTACCACGGCGATAGGGGCCTCCCAGACTGAGACAGACAGAAACGTGGAGAAAAAGAGTGATTTTCTGACTCTGCACCGGTCTCACATTTAGGCTTACTGTGACAAAACGGTAACTCCTATCAGAACAAAACACAGATCACTTTGATCTAAGGACTTCCTGAAAAATGTGGTACGATTTGGTGTTTCTACAGTAAATATTTTGGAGACGCTGGCAGTTTTAAAACATCGGTCCGTTCTGCTTCTCTCAGAAAATCTTTGTATTGGAGTCAATGAGGAGCAGAGACAGACGTGGCCGCACTTAGAGGCTTGTTCTGTAAATTCTGTAAGTCTCTCTGATATTTTGAGCACATGATATGAGAGATAACAAGTTTGTCTTACAAATTCTGAAAAAATCATGTGTGTAGAGTGTAAATTGTGGCCGGGCCGAGTGTGGAAAGAGAAAAAATCTGGAGTTTTTCTGGCCTCTCTCCCACTCTAACCGATGATGTCACGCGCTCTGACACGAACATTCCGTGCAATACACAACCATTGTAATCTCATAATTTCTCCAAAAATGATCATGGTCATTGATCAGGGATTGATCAAAAACTATATGACCAATCAAAACGTGGAGTAATACGACAATACACAAGACTTGTGTCTACTGTTTAAAGTTTAAATGAAGTCTCTAGGTGAAAGTATGCCTGAGCAGTAGACGTTTGTTAAACTCCAATGATTGGTCTTTTTCGCTCTTTTTTTCCCGCCCGTCCCATTGACGTCATTGCAAAATTTCGCGAAAAATTCGTAAACTGTTGAGAAAAGTAATAGCCCACCGATCCCGATCGAACCGCACGTTTTGATATATAATATGTCCTGCAACTCGAACTAGTAGCGAACCGAAAATCGTCCGGAAGATGAAAAATAATACTAGAAGAAACATTTCCAAGAATGGAAATGGTGTGAATGCTGAAAGCAATGCTGAATGAGCTGAAGAAATTGTTGAAACAATGCTGAATGAGCTGAAGAAAGAAAGAAAGAAAGAAAGAAAGAAAGAAAGAAAGAAAGAAAGAAAGAAAGAAAGAAAGAAAGAAAGAAAGAAAGAAAGAAAGAAAGAAAGAAAGAAAATCCGAAGGGTAGATGGAGAAAGAAAGACAGAGAGAACAAAAGGACAGAAATAAAGAAAAAGACACAGAGAGAAGGGTAGATAGAGAAAGAAAAAGGTAAGAAAAACAGAAAGATAGAAGATAAAGAGAATAGAGAATGAATGAAAGAGACAGAGGGGTAGTAAGAAAGAAGGAAAGAAATTGGGGTGAATAAATGAAAGAGAGAGATATACAGAGAGCGGTAGAAACAAAGAAAGAAAGAAAGAAAGAAATGGGGTAGAAACAAAGAAAGCGAAAAGGAGTTGAAAGAAAGACAGAAACAAACAAACAAACAAAGAAGTAAAAAGAAATGGGGTAGAAGAAAGAAAGAAAGAAAGAGAAAGATTGGAACAAGAGAGAAAAAGAAAAGGACAGAAGGAAAGAAAGAAAATGGGAAGGGTAGATGGAGAAAGAAAGAAAGAAAGAAAGAAAGAAAGAAAGAAAGAAAGAAAGAAAGAAAGAAAGAAAGAAAGAAAGAAAGAAAGAACAAAAGGACAGAAAGAAAGAAAAAGACACAGAGAGAAGGGTAGATAGAGAAAGAAAAAGGTAAGAAAAACAGAATAATAGAAGATAAAGAGAATAGAGAATGAATGAAAGAGACAGAGGGGTAGTAAGAAAGAAGGAAAGAAATTGGGGTGGATAAATGAAAGAGGAGATATACAGAGAGCGGTAGAAAGAAAGAAAGAAAGAAAGAAAGAAAGAAAGAAAGAAAGAAAGAAAGAAAGAAAGAAAGAAAGAAAGAAAGGGGGTAGAAACAAAGAAAGCGAAAAGGAGTTGAAAGAAAGACAGAAAGAAAGAAACAAAGAAACAAAGAAGTAAAAAGAAATGGGGTAGAAGAAAGAAAGAAAGAAAGAAAGAAAGAAAGAAAGATTGGAACAAGAGAGAAAAAGAAAAGGACAGAAGGAAAGAAAGAAAATGGGAAGGGTAGATGGAGAAAGAAAGAAAGAAAGAAAGAAAGAAAGAAAGAAAGAAAGAAAGAAAGAAAGAAAGAAAGAAAGAAAGAAAGAAAGAAAGAAAGAAAGAAAGAAAGGACAGAAAGAAAGAAAAAGACACAGAGAAGGGTAGATAGAGAAAGAAAAAGGTAAGAAAAACAGAAAGATAGAAGATAAAGAGAATAGAGAATGAATGAAAGAGACAGAGGGGTAGTAAGAAAGAAGGAAAGAAATTGGGGTGGATAAATGAAAGAGAGAGATATACAGAGAGCGGTAGAAAGAAAGAAAGAAATGGAGTAGAAACAAAGAAAGAGAAAAGGAGTAGAAAGAAAGACAGAAAGAAACAAAGAAGTAAAAAGAAATGGGGTAGAAGAAAGAAAGAAAGAAAGAAAGAAAGAAAGAAAGAAAGAAAGAAAGAAAGAAAGAAAGAAAGAAAGAAGAAAAAGAGAGAGGGGGATGATAGAACGAAGTAGATGGATGGATGGATGGATGGATGGATGGATGGATAGAGAGGGAAAGATAGAAAGAAGTTATGTAAAATACAAATGAAGGAGTAAAAGAAAGAAAGAAAGAAAAAGAGAAAAAAGAGACAAAGGGTTTGAAAAAAGAAATAGATAGATAGATAGATAGATAGATAGATAGATAGATAGATAGATAGATAGATAGATAGATAGATAGATAGATAGATAGATAGATAGATAGATAGATAGATAGATAGATAGATAGATAGATAGATAGATTTGACACATGTTAAAAGCTGCGTCCTATGTCCTAGGCTCCACCTGTAATTGTACTACTATTAATAGAGTTGGAAAGACTAAAGGTCTGAACTGAAATTCATGAGAAATGAATTTAAAAAATTCAAAAAAATGAATTGTTGGAGATGTTTACATCAAAAGTATAAAATCATTGAGAGGCTGATGAATGTGAGCTGAAAACCTGTGTGTGTGTGTCTGGGTGTGTGAGTCTGACGGTCTCTCTGTCTGTGTGTACATGTGCAGAAAGTAAAATAGTTGATAAGCGCCACAGAACTCCACACTGTGTATGTGTGCATGTGTGACTGTGTGTGAGTGTCTGTGTGTGTCTGTCTGTGTGAGTGTGATGCTTGTGTTTGTGCGTGGACATCCTCTGTCAGTCTGGTTTCATGTGTCTGTGTGGGGCTGTGTTTAAAAACATCTTAACGAGTGGCCAGGCTGCACCTGCCCCTGTTCTATTTATAGATGTTGATAACGAGCTGGCCGCTACAGCTGGACCAACTGCACTACACAGAGCAGAGCAGAGAGATTTGAGCTCTGTGCAGCTTCCGAAAACAGCCCATAAAAAGAGAACCGTACCTCTTATCAGAATGTGGTCCTGACCATCTGGGCAAGGAGACCTTCCTGAGCGAGCCAATGTGCATTAAATGTTTGTAGGGCAAAAACTTTTCTCAGGGTCGCAAGGTAGAAAAGGGGGGCATTTCTGCTTTTCTAAAAAAAATCAGCTCCTACTTTTATATTGAATTCAATGAGCCACTGGAGTGGGTCTAGCTGCACAAAGAGGCTCACTGAGACAATTCTGTAAGTCTGTCTGCTGTTTTGAACACATCATATGAGAGACGACAAGTGTGGCTACAAACGGTGAGGAAATCATGTGTCTAGAGTTTAATTTGTGGCCGTGCTGGCAGTTTATCCAGAAAAAAATCCTGAATGTTTTTTCGATCCCTCTCACTCTAACGATGATGTCACTCACTCTAAGCCCTGCTCGTTAAACGCAATACACAACCATTATAAAGTTGGATTTTGTCGAAAATTTTAATGATTTTAAAACAGCCAAATACCTAAAAACTGTTGAAGATATCAATAAGATGAGTCATACGTGAATAGATTAAAAGTTTGTCTACAGTTTAAAAGTCAAATGGAGTCTGTGGGTAAAAGTATGCTGAAGTTTTAGAGGTTCAAAGAAGCAGAAGATTTAAAGAGTTTGAAGACTGTTTCCATTCATTTCCTATGGGAGAAAAATTGCAGAAAAAGTTAAATATTTTAAAAAGTATAAATAGTATGAAAGAGAAAAGTCATAGCACACCTGTCCCGAAAAGGCCGCACGTTTTGATATTTGAATTGTTGAAATAGCACAAAGTATGAAGGACTAGTTAATTGCCGAAAAAAGGCAGAAAATGGCCGAACAGAATAACAATAGTGTGAATGCTGACTCAGCATTCACACTGCTGGTCCCTGCAGCTATTTCATAGCTGTTGGGACCAGTGCCCGGTGCGATGGCCTGTGGCCCTAACTAATGAACGATGAGCTTGGTCGCTAATGTGTAAAAATAAACTGAGGGATTTAGAAATAAAGGCCGTTGGCCGTAGCGTCACACTGAGCTGTCAGATGATGAGCCAGGCAGGCAGACTGTAGCCTCGTAAACCAGCCTCTCGCGGAAGTGCATTTCATTTCATTCCGAGGGAGAGTCTGGCCTCATCCCCATTCTAAGCGTTTGGACTGAAACCCTCAGAAGGCCGAGCCAATCAGCGTCGCCCGCTGTGATTGACACAGCACGTTGGCCAATCAGGGACCGACTGGTGCAACGCCCCGTCACTACACCAACTTGCTGATTGGCTGAATGGGGTTGTCTGTCAACGCTACTACCAAAGATATTAAACCGTCTTTGCTACTACTCCCACCCAGCTCCCGCCCACCCCAAACGCTTGCAGGGGGGATGAGGCCAGACTCTCCCGAGAAATGAAATGAAATGTATTTCCGCGAGAGGCTGGTTTACGAGGCTAGGCAGACTGCATGTCACATCAAAAGTCGGTGAGTTTAAATTCAGACTCTTTTTTTTTTTTTTTTAAAGCGTAATGCTGTGGGTATAGGGAGGCTGATGGAGTGCGGGAGGGGTGGCGGGTTCGAATCCGACGTGATTTTATTTATTTATTTTTAGCATTAAGCCATAAAGTCCTACAATACCGGTTGCCGTTGCCATGGTCGCTTCCATAAACACCGTTGTGGCATGATGTCATCCATGATCAACTGCGCATGCGGGTCACTTCAGGAGCTTGAGCTGTTCACACAGCAATCCATAGACAGGCCACATTTAAAGACGTAATGTGAACAGCCAAACAAAAAATCGGATTTGAGCAATAAATCGGAATTGAGCATTAAGACCTGCGGTCTGAACGTAGCCTAGACACAGGACAAAGGGAGACACAGAACCTATATAGACACACACACACACACACACACACACACACACACACACACACACACACACACACGGGGGTAATGGGGAACAGCTGGAGACAATCAGGAATCAAGGCAGGCAGACTGGTGACACACAAGGGAAGGGCAGGTGACCTGAAACAAGAGGGCAGTTAAATTTCAAAATAGAACAGGAAGTCACAAGACAAAAACAAGAACACCCCAACATCACTGTGCTGTGACAGCCATGACCGGGTCGGACTCAGATATGTCCTCAACCTGTCTTAGGTGAGCTCACACCTGAACTTACATAGATCTGCATGGGTGGAATTAGGTGGAAGTGGAACTACTGTACATGGAGGGGAGGGTTGAAGAGTTGACAGCGTAGCATGAAAACATGAACTTCATCACAATATCCCAGGGGGAAAAGCTTGTATGACTTGGTTGTTCCTAACACCTCTCATCATTTCTCATCACCTTTTTCCCTCATTTTGCATATGACAGGTCTATTCAATGCAAGTATTTGTCCAGTACCGAGCCAAAAAAAAACAAAAACAACAAAAAACTTTATTTTGTGACCAATGAGTGGCTAGTGTTTCTCCCACAGATGCAGCCTGCAAAAGATCTAACCTTCATGAATTAAAGGGACATTGTGTAACTTCTTCTGTTGCCTATTCGTGAAAATCGATTATTTGGTTCAAAAGTCAGTTTTTAATTAATCAGTAATCCCCCCCCATCAACAAACTGAAGTGTACCGGTAAGCTCTGAATTTGCCGTTCATATCATTCATATCTACATGGAGCGGGTAAGCTCGGTGCTGGCTGCCATGTGGAGTCACCATGTTTTTACGTTCAGTGGCAGCGTGACGGTAGGAAACCACGGAAACTCAGCGGAGACACCGGAGCTGTCGGCTCAGGTCGAGGTGGCGTCTGTGAAAAGTCACCGCGGTAACGCAGTGAGGAGGAATGGAGCGTTACACTGATGCTGCATTCACCTGCAGTCGGGCCAGACGACCGTCGGTAACAAACAACCAGATGTCATTTTAGTCACAAAAGTCCAGAGAAAGCTGGAAAAACGTGGGTCAGGTAAACAATACCACATCACCATGACAACATATTGTCACGTGTATTGTTTTGCCTCGTGAAGACGGACCACTTGTTTACATAGAGGTTTGTTTATGCCGTTACCTGCAGCGGCTGTCGTCCGTCTGCCGTCTGCCCAATTTCACATGAATGCAGCATGAAAAATACGTCTCCTTCACAGCAGTACTCTAGGAGAGAAGAGCAGCACAGTGAGCTCAGACCAAGATAATCAGCAGCATATGAACTGCTCAAAATATGAACATCATGGAAATAAATACTGCAAAACTGGCTGACACTGAACCTTATGGCATCAATAGGCCACACAACGTGAAATACTGATGAAGCTGTGCTAAGGAGGAGTAGGCCTAAAGAACAGCCATAGCAGAAGGTCATGGCCCTGAAAAAAAAATGCTGCCATGCAGAAATTGCTATTCAAGCGAGCAGTTTTGTTTTACTTGGCACAGCCGGTGACTGATCAGCCGGTGTGAAGGACATTGCCTGAAGTCAAGCTCTACAGACCATCGCTCACAAAACAGCACAAAACTGCAAGGTAAACATAAAAACAAACCTTGTAAAAAATAAAAAATAAAAACCTGAGGGATGTTGGCAGTCTGTTCTCACATCAAAATGAGAGTTTGGATCAGATGGTGATGTGGATTGGCCAGGACCACCACAGAGAGTGCACATGTAGGCTATGTCACTTGGTTAGATCGTTTGGAAAAGAGGAGGGGTAACAAGCTAACCACATGATAAAACATAGGCCTATATTGCACTAAAGAGTAGAAAGAGATTAAGCTAATGTAGTCTAATCCAACACTTATGGATTGTCTATAGACTCTATGTAGCATTAATATTAAAAGATGCAGGGAAAAGTAGAGATAAACAACATCAACTCCACAGAGACTGCAGCCAACGAGCACACAGAGAAGACGCTGTATACGTTGCTAGGCAACGCAGTAGTGTTTGTTAATGCTGAAACCATAGGCTGAAACCGAAACACACCTGCCCCAGCGCCATTCTGCACCGCGAGATCCTCCACAGTCTGCTGTGATCCGCTTCTCTGCCGACTCTTTGGGCCAGGTCCTGCCACATCCACCTGTGGCTCAGCAGCATGGAGGTTGCATCCACTCAGCAGCTGTGTGACTCTTCCTCACTCGTTGCTGTCTTGTTACTCACACGCACACACACACACACACACACACACACACACACACACACACACACACACACACACACACACACACACACATACACACACACGTGACATCTTTCAATGTAGCAAAAAAGCACACCTCAATGTTACACTTTTTTTTGTCTGCAGTCAGGCTCTAGTCTTCTATAGTAGGGGGACCAATGTATTTCCGTAATTTTGGGATGTTGATTTTTGGAGAGTGGTTGGAATGTCTTCTTGGGTGATTAAACTTTGAGAAAAAATATGTCTCCATTTTTTCTGACTTTTTTTTTTTTTTTTTTTTTACTTTTCTCTCAATTTTGATATTTTTAACCTTATTTGCACCATTAAATATGATTACAATGGTTAAAATTACTATTTCCATGAACTAAAATGAACTAAAAAGTCCTCTTTTTAGTTGTGATTATATTTAATAGTATTTGACAGATGCCATTACAAACAAACATTTTAATAAAGAACACAATAGTTATTGATCTTGCTGAAAAAAGAACAACATTTCAAGTCATATCATTTTTGACCTTTGCAAAATTTCAAAGTTGTTTAAACATGCCTATTAATATACCAATCCAGACCTGAAGACCAATTGTCAATATAGAAATAAACAAAAAAAACATGACACAATACAGTCTTCATGCTGCCAACAAAATCCATTCCATGACAGAACGGATTTCAGTAACTTTGTTTAAATGGAAGGATCACCATCATACTCATTTTCATCAATTGCCATCAGATGTCCTTGGCTGACATTTGCACAGACCTCTTCATCTGCTCCACACAGGCACATCTCAATGCAGTTGAGATTTTGAGACCTGCAAGAACAAGGTGACATGCAAAAGGTTTTCTTGCAGCCACATTTGATGAGATGTATGATGGTGGCTGGGGCTGGGGGATCCTGTGTTGTGACTGGCACCAGTTTACCTCCCTCGGCCTCCCATCCATATTCTGTTGCCGGTGGTAACTATGGGTAAGGTGTGAGGTCCTGATTCCATACCATTGTCTGTAAATGTGCACGGGCAATGGCTTGATGTAAGGCTCCTTGTGTTGGTGGCAGTCTCTCAGCTTCTAACTGTTACTTTGAGAATAATCTTCACCTGAGATCACAGACATTTACCAGTGTGGTACCATGCTCATACAGCTGACAGACAAATGCTTCAATACTTCTTTCTATATACTTCCTTCTATCACTATACAGAGGTGGCGCGAGTAGCCAAAAATTTTACTCAAGTAAGAGTATCGTTACTTTAGAATAATGTTACTCAAGTAAAAGTAAAATAGCCATTCATACATTTACTTGAGTAAGAGTAGAAAGTACTTGGTGAAAAAGCTACTCAAGTACTGAGTAACTGCTGAGTAACCTCTGATTTGTTCGTTAAAGGGACAACAAGGAGTTTCTATTTGGTTATAAAAAAAAGTCTCACGTTAATGTGGATGAATCTACGCTACCCACACTTGTTAATGGGCCCATTTATATATACCGTATATATATATATGGTTCAGTATGAACAAAAAGAACTAACTGATGGTTAAATGAAGAACAGTGACAGTGGTGTGGATCCTAAGACGCTGTCTTAGTAATACCAATGAAAGGTGAACATGTATGAATGTAAATCTTCAGCAGGAAGTCAGAAGTAGTTTATAGTCCAATTCAAATTCCAGGAAAGATGGTTGACACTTAATGACACTTTATAAAACAACAGGGTTAGATAAACAACAAGATAAAAGGTGTTACAGCCATCCCCACCCTCTGTCAGCCATTGTTAGGTGTAACAGCATGGTGGTTTGAAAAAAACATTGACGAAATGATTAATATTTTACCTAAGAACTTGCTCTTTAATCTTATACAAGTTACCTAATTCAAACTTCAACGGTATCGATACTGGTCAAAATTTAGACTTGGTCCAAAATATTAGTTTTTGACCTAAAAAAATGTTTTTTTGGCTGTAAAACCTACACACTTATTGACACAGCCATGCAAATTCACATACACTGTCTGGGAGTGAGTGGGTACACATGATATTAATCAGATAACTCTAATGTTATCCCTTATTGGTGAAAGTGATGCTGTTACAACCATCCCCGGTCTCCCCTATAACATTTTGATTACAGTAAGGTCAACCAGGGCCGGCAAGATATATATGGGCCCATTTATATATATAAATGGGCCCATATATATATTTGATATATAGTTGATTTATGCATTTCTGAAATAACAAAACGTCGTTCAGCCATGTGGAGGTGCTCATGTGAGAATAAAAATGTTAGCGGGTTGAGGCTGCACCGCTGGAATGTATAAGTACATGTTGTTATATTTTATGGCCACTAGAGGGCAGCAGACGAGTGAGTCAGTGTGATGATGCTCCTCTTTTTCCTTTGGTTTCAAACACTTTCCAACAGGAGGCTATTTTTTGTTTTAATGGCTGTTGTCACAACAACAAAAAAAGTCACATTAATGCTGCATATTTCTCCATTGAATAACGTCTGCATCCTTTTTAGACTCAAACCTGCTTCCTTCAATTTCTTGTTATAATTTGTTTTTGCTTTGCATTTCCGTTGTCACATTTTTATCTGAATAGTAGGCCTAATTGTTTCCGATCTCAAATTCACACCACATTGAGTAGTGACTTTAGTTATTAATTGCACTTGAGGTATATTTATATCAGGAACTTTGATCCTTCTCAGGGATACACCTGGATCAGACTCAGAAGGAAGGATCATGGATGTGGTCTGATGGGTCTGCAGTCAACTTTGTCTTTTGGAGTAGAGGGCAGCTAGATAACGCTTGAACAACAAAATAAATGTGCAAAATGATGATATCACAGCAAAAGTTGTGTACATTTAGTGCTTTCTTTCTTTCTTTAGTTGTACTGTAACTCAGGCTTGTTTTGTTTGGTTAAGTCTCAGACCAACAGTGCATATAGGTTTGACATCAGGCTTTGACATCTTTGTATCAATAAATAATAACACTTATTATACTTACTACTAGTTCTACTTCGCTTAAGACTGAAAGTATGAAGGGAGTGTGTGATTCCTGCATGTGTAACAGTTAGTTCTTGTGGATAGTTTACTTCAAAGCTGCACCAAAATTTTTAGGTGTACATGAGGTACTACGTTGTGCTCTGCTACATACCTTTTGCTTCTACTCTATTTTAACCTTTTGTAAAGCAATGTGTATGTAGGTTTTGTAGTTGCTATGTAGATAGAAATTGACTTAATGCATAACCACTTTTAAATAAACTGCAACAGCAACCCAGCCAATGAACCTGAGAAGCCCATTGATTGCTGAAAATCCTCAAGGTTCAAGAACTTGATGTACAGGGCAAGTTTTTTCATTCGGCAACAGGCTACTCTTAAGATTATTGTTTTACATGAATTAACATCCCACTGTGGATGTAAGATACACAATGCTAAAGCTAAGATGCTGCATTGTTATTTAGAATAGTTTCTGTGAACAATCATCAGAAATCATCAGCTGATGCGGATGAAATTGAAGAAACCTGAAAAATGCACATGTACATCAACATGCTATCAGACCAGCTGAATTTTATGGAGCAGATGTCAGTTATTGATTGACCAGCTTCATATGTGAATATCCATAAATGGTGCACAATCCCAGATAATCTGCTAATTAACAGTTACTGCTTCATTGCCAGTTTCCTTATTATGGTCTAAAGTCCATGTTAATTTTTAAAAACCTTTCACCAGTGACAACACATCAACACTTCAACCCTCCTCCCTCTCTGACTCCTCGTATAAAAGAAAGTGGCCTTTAGATGTTTCTTCAGCAATCTTGATCTTCCTACATCCAACACTGCAGGAAAGCTCCAACCAAGACTTCAACCCTGCATCATTCTCCAAAGACTTAGAGAGAGACTCTGACACCATCATGATCCTGCTGCTCTTCCTGTTTGGTCTGGCTCTGGGTGCTGAGTCTCCTCCAGGTGAACCTGTTGTGCAGCTGCAGCGTGGAAGCTGTCCCATGTTCTGGTACAACTTCAACGCCCGCTGCTACAAGTACGTTGCCTCACGTATGACCTGGGCTGATGCAGAGGTCAACTGTTTGTCACAAGGAGCCAACCTGGTGACCATCTACAGTCAGGATGAAGATAATTTTGTCAGAACCCTGATCAAGAACTTTGACCCTGCTGAGGAACCCACCTGGATCGGACTCAGCGATACCCACAAAGAAGGCGCGTGGATGTGGTCTGATGGTTATCCTGTGAGGTTTACCTACTGGGCTAGTGGGCAGCCAAATGGAGGAGGACCTGAGGGCTGTGTTGTGTACTATCACGACCATATGTGGCATGACGCAAGATGTTCTTTGGGTTTTTCCTTTGTTTGTGCAACTCGTATAAACTGTCTTTAACAACTGACAGTGTCTGATTCAACCTGGCCACTGTTCACCTAATGCTCTGTTAACAAGTCGTCCTCCACAATAAAGATATCTACACTTGTATGTTTGTGTTGAGAGGTAATTTCACTCACTTTGACACTCACTTTGTAAATTCAGTGGCTGATCAAAGGGAATATCTCCACATCTTTGTAAGAACCTTTGAAATAAACCAACAATTAAAGGCAAAGGAGAATTAAAATAAAACCATGTACCATTAACATGACTTCAATCCATATTTCTACATGTATATAATTATTATTTTTGGATAGCGTAATAAAAATCTAATAAAAGTGAAGACAAAAGGAAGAGTAAGGATTAAAAAAATGCATAAATAAATGTAAACTATAAATATGCAGTATATAAATAATATGGAAAAAGTAAGGTACTGAAAGGGAAAAAAAATCAGAAAACAGTAATTGATAAAATGGCAAACTGGTCAAATTGCTTACAATCTATGAATAACAGAAAGTTAAATCAATAAAATTCAAATAAAAAAATACGCAAGAAATAGGGAAGCTCGCAAGTTTGCTTTTACTCACTATTTATTTGTTAAATAATTGTTACATATTGTAACTTTCTGAATGCACAGTATCAACCTGAACTCAGGTCTCAGTGAAAATAAAGACATGATATGACATGATATGATCATGTACATCTGCCCATAAATCTGCTTCAATAAAAAGCGAGTGGGTTGGCTGCCATGTGCTCTCTGTGTGGAGGGCAGGTGTAGTCAGTGGTCGGTCCCTGGGTCTACTGATTCTGTTAACTTATATCACATTGCAGTCATCTTACTAAGCAGCAGTGGACATTAAAAAAGAAGTGAGGGGGTTAGACACACAGAGCAGGTTGGGTTTAATACAGGTGCTGTGTTACTAACAATCTGATAAAGTGCCCAGTGACTAAACTGAAATCTATACTGTACAACATAGTAATTTCTGGCAGTGTTTCTATTATTGTTGTCAAATTTCAAATCCCTATGCTCAGTACTATATACAAGGGAAACATTAGAGCCTATAGTTGACCTCAGGGCCGGTTCTAGGCAGGCATATACTGTGTGAGGGGGCAGTCAGAAATGTGAAGGGTGCATCATGTGAACATATCATGCTCCAGCACTTTTTTTTCTCCGTGCTTATAGTAACTTCATTGAATTGGGTTGTTGACTGTGTCCAACCCCAACCTGCAGAAGTGGATTGCACTTTGTCAGGCCTCTACCTTCAGACCTGTCCAACTAGGGGTAGGGGTGGCTAACCAGGGTCTTAGAGCCCAAATTTTGGAGTGCATATACCTGAAGATGCATTGCAAACCCAGAGGGGGTGAAAAAGGTGAGTAGCTAAACCTCTGTAGGGGGGTCTGGGTGCATCCCCCCCAGAAAATGTTTGTGATTTTAAAATGTGAGTGAAGCATTCTGGTGTACTCTGAGAAGAGGGGGGGGGGGGGCCCTGGTTGACCTCACTGTAATCAAAATGTTATAGGGGAGACCGGGCATGGTTGTAACAGCATCACTTTTACCAATAAGGGATAACATTAGAGTTATCTGATTAATATCATGTGTACCCACTCACTCCCTGACAGTGCATGTGAATTTGCATGGCTGTGTCAAAGTGTGTAGGTTTTACAGCCAAAAAAACATTTTTTTAGGTCAAAAACTAATATTTTGGACCAAGTCTAAATTTTGACTAGTATTGATACCGTTGAAGTTTGAATTAGGTAACTTGTATAAGATGAAAGAGCAAGTTCTTAGGTAAAATATGAATCATTTCATCAATGTTTATTTCAAACCACCATGCTGTTACAGCTAACAATAGCTGACAGGGGGTGGGGATGGTTGTTACACCTTTTATCTTGTTGTTTATCTAACCCTGTTGTTTTATAAAGTGTCATTAAGTGTCAACCATCTTTCCTGGACTTTGAATTGGACTATAAACTACTTCTGACTTCCTGCTGAAGGTTTACATTCATACATGTTCACCTTTCATTGGTATTACTAAGACAGCTTCTGAGGATCCACACCACTGTCACTGTTCTTCATTTAACCATCAGTGATGAGTTCTTTTTGTTCATACTGAACCATGGGAATATGCTTTAGTGTTGGAACATGCACAATAAACTTACATATATGTGTGTTTTTTTGGTTTGGTCTCAGTTTTTAGTTCTTAATCTCACCGTTACAATTTACCCCAGGTTGTGTACAACCCCAGTAGTGGGGTAGGCTGTAACAGTGGCACTCTTTGCATTTGACATAGTGGATTCTGTAATATAGTTTGAGGAGTTTAAGGCATAGCTATTTATAGAGGACAAATGAGGGTACACGGTGTCAAATTTTGAGAGCTCTACCATGAACACTCTGCAGGTTATGGGAGCTGAGACAAAAAGTGTTACAACCATCCCCGGTCTCCCCTAATTCAAACATTTTAAAGATCAAGTTTGACATGTCGGGAGATAGCTTATACTTATTCACCCTAAATTCAGACACTGATACACCTCTCATGTCTGCCCAGTAAACATGAAGCCACAGCCAGCAGTATGTTGGTCTAGCGACTATTCTGAGAACTGGCATTCGTAGACAGAAAAGCACATTGAGTGTCAGGGATGTTCAAGATGAAATTCTATGAAATACAATGCTTATAGCACTAGAAGAGGTATTGATATCCCAGCAGTAGCTATCATCAACAAAATGCTCTATCATCTATATCTATTGATTGTTTATTATGTTTTGTGTCAACTCATATTTTCATTAAGCCTTTTACTTAGGTTTTAATGTTGTTCTTTATCTTATATGGACCCTTTATTAATGTCATTCTTATACTGGTGTTTTTAAGGTCATTCTTTGTCTTGACTCTAGTCTTTTGCTTATGTTTTTTATTGTAATTTACTGTCTGGCATTAAAAGTCGAAGGATCTGGGTTAAAACCCACACCACAGTCCAAACACATTAGGGTTGAATGAAAGAATGCGCTGCCATCTAGTGGTGAATCTGTGTCACTGAAATAAAAAAAATTTTAAATCACTTGAAAAAGTTGAATTTCAGTCAGAATTACTTTGAAATATTTGACATGCAGTAGAAGTTATTTCACTGTCTGATTTCTTTCACTGACGAAGCTGATTTGTTCCAGTTCACAATATGTCTAAGGCTCAGACCTGAATACTAGAGTAGGCACTGTTTTCTCATCATCAGAGCTCCTGCTCATGAATGATGTTGTGAGGAGAGATGAAAAGAGCCAAAGTAAACTCCTGTTTGTTTTATTTTATTACTATCCATCTATCCATCCATCCAGTGAATTCTTCCATTTTCCAGGCGGCTGTGTCATGATTTTTCATATCTGTTCTGAGGTGAGTTTGTAAAATCATTTCAGTCAAAATCAGTTAAGTTTTGAACTAAAATTTGACGACTGTTGTCATTTACCTGTAGTCTTATAATGCTTCATCTGTCGTATCACGCTCTCACTCAGGGCCGGCTCTAGCCATTTTGGTGCCCTAGGCGAGATTACTCTCAGGCGCCCCCCCCAACAATGATCATAATGATCATAACGATAACATAGCAGTGTATCTCTATGTCCCCTCTGACCCTGAGATACACAACTTGCACAACAATCAGTAAAATTGCATTGAGTAAATCCTGGGTGAAGACATGAAAAAATTAGTCTCTTCACAATCATGAGAACAAACTGTTGTGGTGCTTGAAATGGGTATACGAAAGTCTGGGCTTCACAAAAGCAGTGGAATATACTGTATGATATAAGGCGATAAGTGCAGAAAAAAAATTGTGAAATTGCTTTTTGAGCATAAATGTTAGGCCTAACTGTCATTCTCACCAAATGTCTCAAATGTGGGATAACAGAAGCTAAATATTGACTTCATTGACTTCAACTTCATGAGATGTGTGTAGCCCTAAATGAGAGATTTTCTCCAAATATCAACTAAGTAGACAAAAAACACACAAAATTTACAATATTTAGCCTATAATGTATCCTATATGTGTTGCCACTGTGGTACTGTTTGAGAGGTAAAAAACAAAAACAAAAAAACAACTAGTTTGAGAGCTCAGCAGGTCTGAATACAGAGCTGGAGCTGATCTGGAGCTGTGGCCACTGGCCCTGCTGTCTGAGCAGGCTGAAATCTCTACTCTCCTCTTTTTTCATAATCTTCCTCATCAAATTAGTCAGAACTTTAAACCTCATCATCCTCACTGCCTCTCTCTCTCTCTCCCTCTCCCTCTGAACGACTCTGCTGTTTCGAAGCGCTTCACAGTTGTTGTTTTGATTGACAGGTCGTCAAGGGCGTGCGGCCGTGCGTATTTGAAAGAGGAGAGTTTCCCAATCACAGTAGTTGAACCACATTTCTACTGCGTAAATGACCGAAATATGAAAAAAAAAAAAACATATCGAGACGGTCGCGCAGACGCGCCGGCATTTGTGCCACACATCTAATTAAAAATGTGGCGTTTCTAACAAGAAAACGGCTTGAGAGCATTCCTGCTGCAGACAGGTATCTGCTGTGTGTGTGTGACTATAGGCCTACACAATTTAGGAACATGTTTGTCATTGTTTATTTATTTGTTTTGGGTTTTTTTTTTCTACACAGAAAACACTAAGTGAGGGGGCGCAGCGGACATAAATCATTATTATTATATATATATATATATATATATATATATATATATATATATATATATATATATATATATATATATATATATTTTTTTTTTTTTTTTTTTTTTTTTTTTTTTTTTTTTCCCCTTGACTGGCGGCGCCCCTCCAGCAGTTGGCGCTCTAGGCGACCGCCTATATCGCCTATGCCTAGAGCCGGCCCTCTCACTCTTCTTAAGACTCACTTTTATCATATGGCCTTCTCTTAATTGCCCTGGTATTTTATTTTTATTTCGCTTTACTATGTTTATATTGATGCTGGATCTTTTACTTGCTTAATTGTTGTTGTTTTTTTATTGTGAAGCACCTTGTAATTGTATTTCTAAAGGTGCTATAAATAAAGTTATTACTGAGAAAGTTTGAAGTAGGTAAAATGAAAAAAAAAATCATCAATTTATGTTTGGTTTTATTAATATCAACATGATCAACACATTTTTTTTTTTACATCATCCATTTACTTCATTAAAAACGTTAACACATAGTTTATAATCACTGACATGATCTTTACTGTTAGTGACATCACATGTAGCTGGAGCAGCAGTGATCTATCAGTGGAGGATTTTTTTATGATTGATTGATTGATTGGTTACATTGACTGGCAGGTATCAGGCCACTATCTGATAGAGATCGGCCGATGGTTTACTTCAATATTCCTCCCTGTTCAACACTATTGTGGGGTGTAGAACTGATTGTCCCATTCAAACTGGAGTGATCTTAGTGCAGCCTTAAGTGTGTCACGAAGACTCTCTTCAGCCCTCTGCCTGTTCGCAGGCGTGCATGTGGGAGACTCTCGTCTGGTTTGATTTTTAACTGCTTGGTTATTCTTCAGTAAGTTGCTCAGGCTCTCAGTTTCAGCACAGTTGCCATAGAAGTTCTCACGCTGATTTTCAACTGTGTGCAAACCAAACAAGTTCTGACATGATTTGCAAGGAGGCATTTCTTTTCCAGTGCAGAGATCATAGGCCTTGCACCTGACACCCTTTGGAAGTTTCATTGTTCCATCAAAGTAGTCTTTCTTTTGGGTCTTTGGATAGTAGGTCATCACTGCTCCAGCTACATAATCATCCCAGTTGCTCAAACAGGCAGCAGCTACCACAATATTCCTGGGGTTTTTATGATTAGCAGAAATGGAGGCTCCGTAGTACCTAACAGGAAGGTTGGGAGGCTGAGAGACACAGATCTTGGTGGAGACCAGAAACCTTGGTTTCAGCTTTTTGAGGATATCCATCAGACTCTGCTTTATTTGGTTTTCATTCTCTTGTCCTTTCTGCTGGACAACCTGGAAACAGTGACACATGTTAGCAAGATGTTACAGCTGCAAACTGCCACTCACTGAATCTTTTGTAAAATGAAGATCAATCGTTAGAGTTAGTAGAAGTGAGGGAACATTTCATACATACATTCACAAACATTTGTGAATTATTGATTCTGTGTGCTATATATAGTGCTAAATTGTCTATATTAGATCTATATCTTACCATGTCCATGACACAGGAGAATGGACTCCTCCGAGGAAGCTGAGTGGAGTACAACTGAAGAGGCCGAGGGTACTTTGCTCTCAGGTTTTCCAACATCTCCTTGTCACTGATGATTTGGTCTGGGGCGTATTTGATGTTGTTGACTCGTCCCAGGAAGAAGATGCAGTGAAGTATCTGTTTAGCAACATGTTAATTTATTACCATAAAATTACATGTGAGATTCTTTTTTTTTTTTTCAAATTTACCAACCCACCTCATCCACTAAACGTTTACTTCCTGGAGTTATGTTACACAAATCCAGCATCATCATGATGATGTCAAGGGCATTTTCTCTCAGATCTTGATCTCTCAGAAATTCTTCCTCCCTGGAAATAAGAATTAAGTTACAATAGCCTATAATTTTAAAGAGTTATAAACATGTTACAGCAGTGATAACTTGCAGTGCGGCAGAAGCTCACTCACCTTGTTGGCGGTGCCTTCAGTCATCAGGGGGGAAATGCATGAAACAATTAGATACAACACAGACGACAGAAACAAAAGCAGGATTTCAACACAGTTTACTGGTAATAATAACAGTACCAGGAGAAAGCCGCTACTCACCATCGCTGCAGTGTAAGAATGAAAGAGAAAGTAAAGTCAGTGTGAGGCAGCGCCCTACAATAATGTAGCCGACCACGTGACTTCCAGTAACAACCAGCCAGCTGTGGACTGCTGGTCAAACACGTATTTATCCAGATTTTCTGACAGACAGGAAACTCTATTTCACACCAGAGGTATTGTAACCTCCCCCTCAAATATATGACTGACTGGCCCTAGACAAAAAGTGCTAATCTATTTGATAATAGAATGATGCTGTAAGACAGTCAGACACCCACCCTGAAATGTTGTCTTTTCTCTAGACTGAATGTCACCATTCTCTGCCTTATTGATTATCTGTAAACTAATCAACCACCTAGGCTCAAACCTCATCATTTGGGAACTGTTTCTCATCACTCTAAAATGTAACACCTTCTGTTTACTTGATTCACTCTGTTGGTCTCAGTGCGAGAAGTGATAGGATCTAGGTGACTTATTGTCAAGACCCCTGATGATCAAAGGTCTCCAGATGTGAATGGTGTCTCTATGCAAAGTCCCAATTGGGTAACACTTTATTTTAAGGGGTCCTTGTTCCTGTGTATCTACCTAATTAATTACAGTGTAATTACCTATGTAACCGTATGTAATAACATGTACTTACATTGTAAATACATAGTGTATTTTAGTGTACTTACAGGTCCTTGTTACACTTGTAATAAGAAATGCCAAAGTGGCCTCTCTCTTTGCACAAGCATTTCTTATTACAAGTGTAACAAGGACCTGTAAGTACACCAAAATACACTATGTATTTACAATGTAAGTACATGTTATTACATACGGTTACATAGGTAATTACACTGTAATTAATTAGGTAGATACACAGGAACAAGGACCCCTTAAAATAAAGTGTTACCCCCAATTGTTATGTGAATTAGAAGTGTTTCTGTTCTGGTTGGGTATTTAAGGGAAAGAGCAAGAACCTCACTTCGAGTTGATGCTTACCAGAGCTCCCACACACTAGGTGTGTCATAGAATTTGTTGATTGTATTTTTACTTTGGATATTTCAATAAATTGGTATGTTAATCTTATTTCTAATATTGTCTTGAGATTTTGTTCTAAATAGTTGAGAATCTGTTATTGGATATTTGTTTGGTCTTTAGTTATATGGTAAGTTTCATTTGGTAACATTCATACCCTTAACCTCTGAGTTGAATAAAAAAGATTGAGCATCATGTCCTTTAACCATTGAGTTATATTTTATGACCTCTGAATATCTCAACCTACAGTAGGTGTCTGGGCTGTTCTTCTATGTTAAGAAGGTCACTGAGTGGTTTTAATAATCTATACCATCACTGAACTAAGATTGATTCCTGTTTTCTTAACAATAGAATTGATTCTTAAAGTGTTTATATTTTAAATGATTGATTAACTTTTAATTCCACCAATATTTAAGAGTAAAGTTATTTTTAAATGGAGTCAGATTAAACGAGTATTTGCTTTACTTTATTTTGAAAACCTCATCTAAACACCGGAAAGACAAGACACGTATTGGGGAGATATTGTTAAATATTGATGAATATTTCCTCCCCTACAATGCATAGAATAAAAAATACAGATTAGAAGAAAAAAAAACCTTCTTAAGTGACCTAAACATTTTGCTCTGTAACTATCTTTCTGCAAAACAACTTTTTACAAAAGATAACCAGCACTTATAGCCAGTTACATTTTAAAGTTAATATATGTGAAACAGAGTCTTCGTCTCATCCCTAAAGCTTGTTTAAAATTATAGAATATATTTCCATGAGTTTCCATGAATTACTAAATTTGCCCTCTGAGTAATTCAAGAAACAGGTAGCCTAGTACCAAAATGTCTAAGGCTCCTTGCAGGCTATTGTGTAGTAGTTACTCATCAATAAAGGGCAAAGGATATTATCCTTTGCCCTTTATGCATCTAAGTTATCTAAACTTTAATGGCCTCACATCAGGACGTTGAGTTATAAATAAGTCAGAGTATTTGCTTTGGATTCATTATGTTCATGTTGTGTTACACAGGTACTTAACTTAACTCCTGATACTCCTATCTTTTTTTGCCTCTTTCTTTGTGGTTTGGATTTTTTTTTTTTTGTCAGAGTTCAAACGGCTTTATATCTGACATCAGATTTACAGTCAGTCTTTTGAAAGTTCTTTATTATGAATGAGGTTGAGCAGAGCCCAAGAAGATTCCTGTTTGTATGACTGTTCATCCTAGCAGTGGATGTTTGAACCCTCCCACCTTTCAACCTGTTGTCTCATTATGCTTCATCTGTCATCTCACTCACACATACATTTACTTATGCCACTGTGACAAAGTTGATAAAATGAAAACAAACCATCAGCTTTGGTTAAGTTTGGTTTTATTAACATCAACATGACCAACGCAGTTTTTGCATCATCCATTTGCTTAATTAAAGACATTAACATATTTAGTTTATAATCACTGACATGATCTTCACTGTTAGCAAGTGCAAAAGTTCACATCACAATGTAGCTGGAGCAGCAGTGATCTATCAGTGGAGGATCTTTTATGATTGATTGACTGACTGATTGGTTATATTGACTGACAAGCCATTGATTAACCACCAGGGGCCCAGCACCTGTAAAGGGCCCAGGCCATAAAATAGAAGAATATAGAAGTGCATCAGCATAAATTGTTGACTTTGCATTGCATGCCACAGTGTATGGATTTGGGGTGGGCCCTTAATTTTTCTCAGTTTACGTCCAACTGGTTTAAATCATACCTCACTACCCGATCCCAGTGTGTTAAAATACAAAATACAAAATCTACTTTTAAAGATCTCATCACAGGTGTCCCCCAAGGTTCAATCTTGGGTCCAATTCTTTTTAGTCTTTATATCAATGATTTACCAACTGTTTGCCAAGGCTGCGAGGTTATTATGTATGCAGATGACACCGTGATTTTTGTAAAAGGTAAGGACCACTCTGATGCTGCTTCACAGCTTACAAAGGTCATGGTAAATGTATCAAACTGGCTGAACAATTGCCATCTACAACTTAATTCATCCAAAACTGTTGCTATGTTTTTTGCCAAAACAAAAAAATCATACACCGAGCCTGATGTTATTATTTCTGGACAGAGAATCCAAATTGTAAACAAATACAAATATCTAGGTATTATGTTGGACAGTAATCTCACTTTTAAACATCATGTAAAAAAAGTAAGCAATATTCTCAGAGTCACACTTGGAAATTTCAGGCACCTCAGAAATCATATGTCTACAGAAGCTGCGAAAATGTACATGTTTTCTCTCATATTATCTCATATTAACTATTGTCTACCCGCCTGGGCCACTGCAACCCCCACTACTTTAAACCCGTTAATATCATTATACAAGCAAGCACTCAAAATCCTGGATAAAAAATCAAGAACCTTCCATCATTGCACAATCCTCAAAAAATATAGGCTTCTAAGCTGGAACAATCTGGTTTTCTTCAAAAACTGCTGCCTTATATACAAAATCCGTCACAGTTTAGCTCCGCCTCCACTCTGCAACCTTATACAATTCAGATCACCTGCAACAAGTGGTACAAGAGGGGCGGCTAGAGGAGATTGCGAGATTCCATTTAGAAAAACTTTATTTGGTCAGTCAGTGTTTTCCTGTAGGGCAGGCAAAGAGTGGAATACAATACCACAAAACATAAGAGAGTCCATTTCATACGGTGCATTTAAAGCCAATCTAAAGAAATGGTTAATAGAAAACCAAATTTGTGAACATTAGTCCCTGAATCCCCTGTAGTACATGGCTTAATTAATTAAGTGTAATTTGACATGTACTTGTTGTTCTTGTTGTTGATATGAATATTCCCCTGTCTGAATGGGGGATGTATACATTACTGTGTGGTTGAGGGGTAAAGGGAGTAGGCTACTGGTTGTGGATTGGATAGTGTTTGTGCATATGTGCGTATGGGTGGGGGCTAAAGTGTAATGTTGCTGTTGTAGATATTGTGCCATTTGTCTTAATGTAATTTGTATACCTTTATCATAGGTCTCATTGCCATGCTCCATCTGGCAGGGGGACTGCCAACGGAAATTAGCCTATTGGCTATAATTGGGTGCATTTACATTTTATCCTTTTAAAATGTTCATTAATGTACACTGTCCCTCTCGAACAAATAAAGGAAAATGAAATGAAATGAAATTACTTTTCTTCCATAACAGTAGTTGCCTGCTTATGGCAATGGTGGTGATATTCAAGAATTTCAAACTGTAGCACAATTGCACACACACACACACACACACACACACACACACACACACTGGTTTGAAGTTAAGTGTCCCTTATGATGATGTTTGCATGCTGAATAGACTAGCACTATCTTCTTCATTTCACACATTGAAACATTTAATAATTTCTGTGTAAGTTCTGTGACAGATCTATTGCACAAAACTATGTGAAACATTTGTGCATCTGTCAATACAATGAGGCCATTGTACGTACTTCTGTACTGGTTCATGCAGAGGCCTGATTTGTTAGTAGCCTATAAAAATATTATTTTTATTAGAAATATAATATTATTGACTTTGTGATCTTTGTGATCATTGCTTTGGGGTGGGCCCTTGAGTCTTGTTGCCCAGGGTACAGAAAAGTATTACAGTAATATGGCCCTCCTGACAGGTTATATCAGACCACTTTATGATATAGAGATCACAGCCAGTTTACTTCAGTATTCCTTTAGACTATTCATTCTGTGGAGTGTAGTAGGTCGGAGTGCGCCATTTCTCGAATTGAACTGTACTTAGTGTTTGTTTGAGGTATTCAATCATACTCTCTCTGTTCCTTTGCCTGTTCTGAGGTGTGTACTCAGAATCTTCTCTTTTGATTTGATTTTTAACTTGCTCATTCTTAAGTAGATTGCTCAGGCTCTCAGCTTCAGCACAGTTGCCATAAACCCAGCCCTTTTTTTCATCTGTCTGCAAACCAAATAATTCCCCACATGATTTGCAAGGATCCATTTTATCTCCAGTGGACAGACTAAAGGCCTGGCATTTGACACCCTTTGGAAATGTGATTGTTCCATTAAAATCTCGATTGTCATCTGTCCCTTTCCCTTTCTTTTTCTCTTCCCTTGAGTAGGCCATCACTGCTTCAGCTACATAACCATCCCAATTGCTCAAACAGGCAGCAGCTATCACAATTCTTCCAGGATTTGGACCTGTAGTGGACATGGAGACTCCGTAGTACGTGTTAGCACCGTTGGGAGGCTGAGAGACACACATGGTGGTAGACATCAGAAACTGCTTTCCCATCCTGTTGACAAGATCCATCAGACTCTTCTTTATTTGGTCCACTTTCATTTTTCCTTCCAGCTCACTGATGATATCCCTCAGACTTTTCTGTATTTGGCCCACAGTTATCTGTTCCTCCTCCAGCTGTCTGATGATATCCATCAGACTTTCCTTTATTTGGCCCAGATCCATTCGTTCTCTCAGCTGTGCGACGATATCTTCCAGAGTTTCCACTGTTTGGTCCTTATTCACTTTTAGGTCTCTGACGATATCCCTCAGCTTCTGCTTTATTTGGTTTTCATTCTCTGGTCCTTCCAGCATCACAATCTGGAAGTAGTTACACATATGAAGATTTTTACAGCTGCTGGACAATTAAGCCAAGTGGTTTCGGAAGTCTGACCCCAGTCTTCACATGTGGATACAAAGGGTCTGACACAAAACTAATGGATGGTCTTTTTTCATGTTTTCCTTGTGTCACAAAACTGAACGGCTCAGAAGCAATAACAACAAAAACATTAAATATTAACTATATTTTAAGGCTCAAATAAAGAAATGAGTCACAAAAGAACAAAAATGCGAGTAAAAAACTAAACAATGTTGAGCCTGGATTTTTCTGTGGATATTTTGGTGTTTCCTTTAACCTGCAGTGTGTATACATTGTAATATATGTTTTTAATATCTTGGTTGCCCTATATTTATAAAAATTTATATTTATATATTTTTTTACCAGTCCACCACAGTGTGCACAGCATGTGTGAATGTGTTTGTTTGTATGTACTGCTGCTGTAACCCTGCAAATTTCTCTGTCGTGGGATAAATAAAGGCATACTTTACTTTACTTTACTTTGCTTTAGCTAAATTTTCTTTCATTTGATAATCATTTTGGAGGTTTAACATTCAGATAATGTAAACATAACAATGTAAAAATAAACACATGTGTAAGTCGGGTAGAAAAAAAAGAAAAAGAAAAGGTGACCAGTAATCACTTTTCAATAGAGCTAAATGTGATGATGTGTTGCTGTTCATTTCAGTTTGCACCACTTTACATACTGTTATCATATGTGACAATCAGTCTGAGCTGTGGAAGGTTAATAATGTAGGGTGTTGTGAGAGCAGCTGTAAGAGGTGACATCTTTAACATTTGAACAAAGCTGAATTTATCATTCTAGCTTGGAGTGAAAGTCTCTTTATTTATACAGTATGTACTATTATATTTGTTTTTTCCAGTATTGGTGCTTTTGATTTATGTCAACAAATTTGATCTGTTCTACTATTTTATTTTTCTTGCAAACATCTGATGATGAATTGTTTTAATATTTGTTGTTAGCCTTTCGGTCTTCTGTAAACTACTTTTATTTACTTGTATAAAAGGTGCTGTAGAAATGAAGTCTGATTAAAAGGCAGGAAAAATGAAGTTCTACAGTGTAACACACAGTCCATATTAGATCAATATCTTACCATGTCCATGACACAGGAGAATGGACTCCGCTTAGGCAGCTGAGTGGAGTAAAACTTAAAAGGCCGAGGGTATTCCTTCTTCAACTCTGTCAACATCTCCTCGTCATTGATGATTTCCTCTTCCTTGTAGCGGATCTTGTTGACTTGTCCCAGGAAGAAGATGCAGTGAAGTATCTGTAAAATAACACATGTAAATTTATAATCATAAAATTACGTATAAGATTTAAAAAATAAAATCCAGTCTAACCCACCTCATCCACTAAATGTTTAGTAGGCCTACTTCTTGGAATTTGGTTATACAAATCCAGCATCATCACGATGATGTTGAAGGCATTTTCTCTAACAGCATTTTGATCTCTCAGAAATTCTTCTTGTCTAAAAAATACCAATAAAGTTTCATTGTAAGTCACAAACACATCACAGCAGTGATAACTTGCAGAGCAGCAGAATCAGCTCATTCACCTCTTCTGCTCAGCCTCAGTCATCTGGGGAAAATACATGACAACAATTAGGTAAATCACACAAGACATGATTAAAATCAGGATTTCAACACAGAGTTTAGTCGTGATAGTGTCAGTACCAGGAGAAAGCTGCTACTCACCATCGCTGCAGTCAAAGTCCTTATACAGAACGTCTCTGCCGCAATGTAAGAATGAAAGAGAAAGTAAAATCAGTGTGAGGCAGCGCCCTACACTGATGTAGCCTAACATGTGACTTCCAGTAACAACCAGCCTGTTATGGACTTTGATGAGTGAGGCAGCAGCACCCTATACTGATGTACCATAGTATTCCAGTAACACAACCAGCCAGCTATACTGAAAAACCAGGACTTTGACATGTGATAAGCAAGCATTTTTAATAGAAGCTCAGTTAAACTCCGAACATGACTGATAACATGTATTTTTCCAGATTGAAGATGTGCGTAAAGGTCTTCTCTGCTCTCTTCCTTTTAGCACAGTGCCATGCTCGCGCCATTATCTGTGGTAACAGGTTTCCTGTGTCGATCCAACTATCCTGAAGGCCTGATATAAACTTGAGCATGATCAGTATAAACTCAGTGTAAAACAGCATCTGGATGTTGCAGAAATCTAACAGAGGGTAGATATAACTTAAGTCATTAAATGTTAATTACTGTAGGTGGAAGACATATCTGTTGTGGTATCAGTTTCATGAGCAAAATAAGGTCAGATCTTTTAGGAGTGGAGAAGAATGAAACGGAAAACTTTGTAGTTTAAGAAGAGGACACTGACACAAATAGGTCTTAATTATGTAATTTAATCACTTACTGTAGTGAGCACATTTTATTGTGAGTATATAGATTATGGCACAAAATAAGCAGCAAAGTTTCTAAACAGCAGGAATTCAAACTTCAATTACATGAAGCCACTTTTGTCAGTGAGGCAGTTTTTTTTTTATCTTCATGTGGGTGGAGTTTTCCTGCTTCCTTTGTAGTCAGTGTTCTCTGGCTGTTTGCCACAGTCCACAGAACTACACATTCACTCACTCGGAAATTACACATGTTTAACTTTAACTAACAGAAGCAGGTGGAGACAACTGACATGAAATGTTGAACTGTTAATACCCTTACTTATCATCTAAGTAGCACATGCAGGATGGAAAACTCTGGATCAGATCAGGCACCCAACATTGCTTTGACATTCGTACTAAATATGCGATGTCCGAGGAGGAAACATCATTAACATGCTATTTCATACACAGACTAGAGTGCATTTTATTTCTGTTGATTAAATGATGAATGATGAAGGCTTTGGAAACACATCCTTTACTTTGGGCAACACCAGAACCTAAAGAAAAACAAACAAACAAACAAACATATAATCACCATGTATTTATCAGGTATTCACTGTGTGAGGCTGTTTGTCTCTATATATTGGCCCTGCAGGTGACTTGGGACATGACCAGGGTGTAGGCTACCCCACCCACACCCTGTGTCAGTTTGGCTCCAGCCTCATGACTCATGACTATGTATCTCTATAGCAGGCATCTGTCATTCTTTTGGTCAACTCAATAATAAATATAGGCTATGCCAAGGTTAACACTTAAATTATACAAGAGGTTCATGGGTCTGGGGGGCAGTGTTCATCTAAGTTCGTAAAATGTTGAAAAAAAAGGCATTGAATTTTTCTATACACTGGTATGTGACTTGCATTCTACAAATAAAAGTTATAAAAAAATTTTTTTTTTAAAAACATTGAGTTATTCACTGGGCTCCACACAGACAGAAACAGGCTTTTCTTTAACTTTACATGTACTTTGGGCCTTTGCAAGTTCGAAGCAACTTCATTCAGGAATTATGCTTTAATCTTTAATACTATAATGTTGATATTCAGTATCACATCCAGACGAACACCCACCTATCTGTGTCCTGCTCCTTTGAGACTTGCCAAAAATGCAGCCTTTTTTGATTGAACCAGTTTTTGATGGTCTTCCTCCAGCTTCCTTCCCACTGGGCCCTTCTTCACCTTTTCCCAGTCCTCCTGAGTCTAGATCACAGCAGAAAAATAAACATTTGTCAGCACAGGTGATCAGTCATTTTCATGAGTCCCTGTGAATGATGTAACTTCTCACCATATTTTTGAAGGCCTCTCCACGGTAATAGTTTGTGGATGCTGGATACTCCATTCCCTCATCAAACAGCTCCTGCATGTCTGAAGCCACCAGATGCAGGGCCTCTCCATCGTAGGCGTACACCTTTTTGTCCTCACAGGTCATCACAACAAGCTGCTCACATGGACATGAGGTGCCCCCCACCACACCTAAAACCTGCATGTTTACTACAGCGGGGAGGAAGAACTTCCCCCACGCGTTCACCTCATCATGGTTCCCCCGGTACATGGTGTCTTTAAGCTCTGCTTTCTTCAATACAGCACCAGCTGGCTTCTTTAGTTTTATAGTAATCTCGTCTGTCTGTCTTTTCATCAGTCTCGCGTAAGCTGCTTCTGCAACATGAGAAGAGAAATATGTGAAATAATGAATTATGAGCAACAGAGGTATCATGATGTGTGTGTAGTCAACCTTCTGCTCTGCCTCCCCAAAGATGATCAGGCACACTGAAGGGTGGAAGAGACAGGAGGTTAAAAAGTCGATTCTCACTTTTTTTGTCCTTTTTTTTTAAAATAGTCAACCAATTATATAATGGCTTTTGCTGTTTCACAGGAGAAATATAGCCTACAGGTACATCCATTTTAACTTAAACTTCTCCCACATATAGCCTATCTACAGACAGGGCCGGCCCCTGGCATAAACACTCTATGCGGTTGTTTAGGGCCACATGATCAGAAAGGTACCGGGGTTCATTCAAGTCATTTAAACATCCTGAGGTCTGCATGTGCACGCTATGAGCTTTATATGTAATTTGAAGTCAATATTCAGCTTCTTTTATCTCACATTTGAGACATTTGGTGAAAATACAACGGCAGAATGACAACATTTGTGCTCAAAAAGTACAAAATGTCATTTTAGACTTGTTTTCTACACTTATATATTACTGTATTCATATCCTATTTCAAGCACCAAAACAGTTCATTCTCATGACTGAAGGTGTGTTTTCACAAGGGATTTGAAATTTTTCAAAAAGCAGACCTCAAATATCCAGCATTTGGCCTAAATTATTTCTTTCTACAGTGTTCTAGGACAAATTGACCTCAGTGTGCTTACAGCGGAGGTTCTAATATTTAGACATAAAACACTTGAGTATTGTTACATCTGCAAGTATCTTAAAAAGATGAATTTAAGAAAATATGTAAAAGTCGAGAAAATGGCCTCAAACCTCAGAGGGCATAAACATGTCTGTATTCAGTTTTAACCAGTGATTTGGGCCACAAACAAAAATCTTGTTTAGGGCCACCAAAATGCTAGGGCCGGCCCTGTCTACAGAACACTTATCTCTGTTTGCATTTTTGAGGAGAACTGAATTTCTGTGGTGGTGACAAATAAGTCATGTGAGGTATCTTCATAATATAAAACAAATTATTATTTATAACAACTATGGTTATATCTGGTTCAGACAAACTGGGCGACTAAATATTCTCAGGAGAACATTGTTTGATGTGTCCGTTTTTATTTCTGCTTCCCTGAACAAAGAGAACATGCCAGTTTACAGATGTTTATATTTAGCCTACCTGACTGCAGCCATCCTGAATCTGCAGGGTCACCTTGTAAAAAAGACAAATCAATGATGGAAAAAGGTCAGATATTTAATTTAAAAAGTGCTGTTAAAGCATTAAAGAGTCTTTAACTGTAAAACTGTGAACTGTGAACTTTTGAAAAAACTTTAACAAACTCAAACTGTAGTGGGGCTGTCAAAACTAGACAAAAACAACGATATTTCCTCTAAGAACACACACATGTTAAAACTAAACAAATATTTCATGTAGGTATAGGCTATTTATTTCAACATCAAAATGTCTACTCCATCAGCATTTGTCATCACCTGTGCTCTGGAAAAGAAAACCTCCAACACATTTTCTCCACAAAGTGAGGAAATATAGACGATCTAGCCTGTGAATATTCTCATTCATCCAGGTCATAGTTATCTCAAGGAAATTTCAATCGAACACAACTGGACTTGGTTATTTGTCTTAGAAGACGTTTCACCTCTCATCCAAAGGGGCTTCATCAGTTCAGGACCAGTCCCAGCCTGGTCAGATGCAGGGGTGCAGATCCGATGTCAGGATTAAGGGAGACACCAAAGTGATTTTTTTTACCTCATATGCAACTCATAACATGCCACCATAAATCACAACTTCATAGAAGCTCACCATATCATTCAAAAAGTACTGCACAGGGAATCATTAATTGTGCTTACCTTTCTTGGTTATTTGTCCTAAACAGCCAACAGCGTGAATCACTGCTTACTCAACTGTTATATTAGTAAATCATAATTTTAAGGGTCTCAGGCATGTATCAATAAATCAATATCAATAAATGAAGACCGAAGATTGGGGAGGTCATTTTTTTAAAGCCCGCTGATTTCATCAGCATCTGTGTAAGAAACTACCCGTTCCCGTTTGCATCATAGTGGAGAAGATGGAATATAGAGTCAGAAATATATTTGTCAAACATTCCACGTTCCACCATTTCAATCATTTCTTTTTAGATGTGAATCTAAAATGTGAAATCTGAAAATACATTTGTTCAATTTTTAATAATTTAGGGTATTTTTATTGGGGGGGACAATTCATGTTTTTCAGAAATTGGGGGGGACATGTCCCCGCCCGCCCCCCCCCGGGGATCTGCACCCATGGTCAGATGCGAGCATGAACTGATGAAGGCTCTTGGATGAGAGGTGAAACGTCTTCTAAGACAAATAACCAAGTCCAGTTGCGTTCGATTGAAATTTCCTTGTGATAGACAATCTAATTTATACATTAGCTTATTAGATATAATATTAATTACCATTATCGAGTTTCTGTTTTGTTTTTTTAATAGTAGACTAATACAATTTAGATTAAGTGCAGGCTATTTGTCGTCAGCCGTCAACTGCTGCACCTTTGAGTCTAAATAACAAGGCTGCTAAAGTCATCAAATAAATAGCCTATTCTTAATGTAAATGTATTCATTTATATAGCCTATATATGGAGAGAGAGAGAAGGGGGGGGGTATTAACAGTGTAACAGTATAGTGTCATTATATGGCGGTGTGTTACTCAAGTTCGTTTTTAAACAGTCTGTAAATTACAGTCGGAACTACGGTCGGTTATACATTTCATTTTACAGCTTTATTTCTTTGCTCTGGGTTAAAATGGCCCAAATTACTTTAAAAATATATTTGAATTTAAGTAGGCTACTGACTTCATATGGATCTTTATCTATTTAAGAACACGACTTGATTCAACTCTCTACTGCGTCAGCTGTCTGCATCACCTACCACAGGTTCCTACAGAGCCTGTAAGTCAAGAGGAGTTCACGGACCGACGGCAGAACACACTGTTCATTAGACTCACCCTTCACAAAGTTAAATGCTGACCAGTTTTTTTCTTTGTGTTGCTCCGAGTGACGACCAACGACCATGCTCTGCACCTTGGGTCGGTGATGTTTGACTGTTTCCACTGCAGCTTCTCACACTGTTTTTCACTTTTATTTTTTTTCGATAGAATCACGTGGTTGATGACAACCGAAACTCGCAGAGTCATAACCGGTTTTCATTGTCACTGTTCCCGTCCAGACAAAGGCGGTGCTACAATAAAAATACGAGTCACAGAGACTCTCAAACTCCCAGGCAATATGTTGATCATAGTAGGCCCTGATATCAGCCTATTTGTATAGGTCTTAGGTCTTCTTAGTTTGCTCAAAAGAAAGGTCACAAACCAAAATCTATTAGTCCTCATTTTGAAGGTGTCACTTGCACAAAGGGCTGAATGATTCATTGCATTTGCAATTAGGCCTATATTGCTATCGAACGCGATCTTGTTGTTATTGCGATTATGCTGTAGTATGTGTCATGCAAACAAAGGGGGGTGGGGTTGTCACTGAAAAGAGAAGGCAACAATGCCACACTGTTACATGTTGTATGTTGACCTCAGGCTCGCTGAGTGTAGCACTATGTTGGCTGTGGAAAAAAGAGGAGAGTCAGGTATGCGCGTCAGGTGTGCCGCACCGCGACTCCTCAGGTATGCTGCTGAGCAGGCAGGGGGGGGAGGTTTGATGCCCAAAGCGCCCTTTTGTCTGTGCTTTTTTTTTTTTTTGCCTGTCAGTGGGGTCGGGTCCGGGCTATTTTTTGGCAGATTTAGGCAAATTCTGAGCAACAAACAAGAGAATAGGAAGACAGGACAGTTGACTTTATAATGTTCATTTTGCACCAGTTGAGGGTTGAACCCACAACTTCTGGAACCAAAGACCATAGTCTATTGTACTGAGCTAATTGGCATGTGGTAGTTCAACAGTGGCTTCACAAATTGACTAAACCATTCACTGTCACGCAGGCAGATTTGAAACCACTGTAAAAAGAAAAATCAGTTTTTGAAGTAAAATTCTGATATGTATTTGTTAAACATCATCTACTATAACTCTAAGATCTTGTACATTTGTTTAAGAAAGACCATCAGGTATTTTGATGTGCTTATCATCAACTCCCTTGTTGGGTCTTAAACCCACAACCTCTGACACCAAGACCTGCAGCTCCTAATTCGATGAGCTAATTGCCTGGAAGTGAGACCTGCTGTGTGACTTCTCAAATAGACTCAGGCAGCAGCTGCCAAGGCAGATTTACTGTAAAATAAAAAAATAAAAAAAAAGGTCAAAATGTCACAAATTGTGTTTCTAAACAAAAATCTGATAATACATAAATTGCATCTTCACAGCATGGGAATGTTGGTGATTTGTTTTAGCAATAAGTGTTTTGCTTCATAAGAGAAAATCTGATGTTTAAAATGTCACTCTTACATTGACTCCAGTTGTTCCCATGAGAGCAGAATTCAAAATGTTCTCAAAAATTCAGTTTTTGAGATAAAATTCTGATATTTGCCAAACTTCATCAACCATAACTCCAAAATGTTGTCAATTTTTTTTCAGGAAGATTGAAAATGTATTTAGCAAGAATTGGATGGTATATGTTTACTGTTTATAGTCAAACGTTTTCATGCACTGTAGGCTCAATTTTTGGGAAACAAGTTTTGGTGAGGACATGTGTTGGTGAATGTGTCTCCTGATGAAACAGGAACAAAGGAGTTGTTTTGTTTTTCAAACATTGTGTACTGTGATGAGGAATGTTCTAGTGATTAAGACATAGCTTTATGATTGACAGGACTGTCTTTGTCTGTGTGCTGGCTTTAACTGAAACTTGGCTCTTAAACAACAATCCTGATTTGGATAAAGACAGTGACGTCACAGGGAAGTCCCATGGACATCTGTAGCAAGTTTGGTGACAATTGAGCAAAAATTGTGGGAGGAGATACATTTTAAAAGTTTCACAGTTATTGAAAAAACAGAGTGATGGACTTCATAATTTGTAATGAGTTTAAGTGGACAAAGTTTTTAAATTTAAACGCTTGTGCCCCCCCAGGAGGGGGGAGGGCACATGTCCTTGGAGTTGAGTAAATGTGGCATGGGACTGGACCTTTGTGCAAAGTTTGGTGAGTTTTCGCCCATGGGAAGTAGGATTTCCTCAGAAGAAGAAGAAAGAAGAATTCCTAGGAATACAATAGGATCCTATGTGGCTCAACCAGGGGTCCGCGGACCCCTAGTGGTCCGTGTTGTAATTGCAAGGGGTCCGTGAAAATATCCGCCGGACCTTCCAATCCGGCCCACGAGTTTTAATAGTTTACTGTATTTCTCCGTCTGTGTGCGCCTGTAAGTCAATGCGCTGGGACACGAAAACACGCTCCAAGTGTTTGTGTGTGCCTGTGAGCCCCAGCGCTGGGGTAAGGAAACGCCCAGGTACCGCAGGGTTTTCCCTGTCTGCAAAGGCCGTGGGTGATTTTGGCCGCCGCCTTGGTTCAACACTGCATCATGCATGAGGGGCCATTGAGATGAAGCGTCTTTTGCGCGCGCTCAAACCTATTCAATGTAGACGCGCGTCATGCACGCTCCCAACTCAAAACCATGGATGTATGTATTATATTAACTGGATACCGGACCGGAAAATGGCCGCCGTTCATTTCAATGGAAGTTGCTCGCCTGGCGCATACGCCGAAAAAGTTTCTGACTTCCGGGTTTACTTCCGCGTTATGCGGCCCATAGAGCATGCGCAGTTGAGTCACCCCCCATAATGCTTTGCGGTCTCCCATCATGCCCTGGGGCAATGAGAACGAGCAACCGCCGTTCTAGTTTTGGCGCTGCGCGTTCATGTATGAGTTATTGTGGATTTAAGGAATGAGTAATAAGACTTTCACAGGACTCACACGGACTTTAAAACAAAGATAATGATTTAAAAAGTAAGACGACCGATCGTAGGTTTACTACGGTCGTTTATATGATCGTTAAATCGTTTTGACAGTTAATTAATATACATGTTACACTGAAAACGAGTTATAGTCCGAACCTGTAAGCTTAAATCACAATGGAAAATAAATCATAATTAACTGTATTTTTGTTAAACATGACAGAGATGACCACAGAACACCTCAAATAATGTAATGAGGCTTTACTCTTACCTTTTTTATATTGAATAGTATATTTAACTTGCTGCACAGTTCACCAGTTGTACAGGACGTTGGTGGAGGTATTATAAGCTTAGTCACACGTGTTTTGTTTTTATCAACCACAGTGATTAAAGAAAATTAGAGCTCTTTGGCAAATGCATCTTCCTTTTAATAATTGTCTGTACTGGCTGTGTTCATAGTTTCATCATCATCATCATTAAGCCTTCAGGTGGATGAGACTCTTTGTAATTCAACAGTTTAACCTTACAATATTTCCACAACACACAGAATATCAGTGTCCACTAAATACAGCACAGAACCAGACATTTTAATTAAACACGAATGCCCCAGACACAGTTGCAGATGTTGGATTTGGTAGAAGAAGAAAAAAGTCACAAGCATGTTTGTTTTTTTCCGAACAATTTAATAATATGATGAGTTTAAGTGATCATTTAGCATACTGACACTGAACAAACACACACTGACGACGGTGAGGAGGAGGAGGAGGATGAGGAGGACGTCCACGGTTCTCCCTCCGGCCCCGGTGAAGAAGCAGCTGCACCGTCAGGACACCACGACACACACTGATGGAGGAGTCTGGACAAGTCTCGGTTTACATTTTACCACCGTGGCATTAATTAAGCCGTAAAATAAATTAACGTTGACGTTGTGAACGAAGCAACAGGTGTTGAACATCAGCCGCGATGAGACACTGTTGACACACACACACACACACACACATACAGCATAAATGACTTATCAAGCTAAAATGACTGAAAAATATGAGTTTTACAGGAGCAGTAATGTAAAACAGTCCGGTTTCACGTCAGTAAAAGCAGTCATTACGAGGCGATCTCATCAATTAAAACGTTACGTTTAAGAATACGAGTTGACAAGAGACTAATAACAGACATTAACTATCATAAAGTTAAATTAACTCGATGTGACCAAACAAAAACTCACCTTTGAGCCGTGTTTTCCACTTTTCTGAGTGATTTTAGCACCGGACAGCGTCTCATTAGTTTCAGGCATCCTCGGTCCCGAGACACACACGACCGCGCACTGCTGGTGCACGGACACAGCGGTTCCAGGGTGCCATTCCGAAGGGCCGCCACTCCGAACGTTTACTTTAATTTGTCGGAATGCCGACCCTTAATTATTTATGGGAAAAGGGTGCCATTACGAACCTGAAAGAAAGGGTGCCATTCCGAACCTGAAAAAATCTTGAATGGTTTACGGCACGGAGTAATCTAGCCTAATTGCGGTGGTAGCGTAGTGGTCAGAGCATCTGCTTTTGACGCGGTGGATCAGGGTTCGACTCCCGGGGGAGATACATATTAACTGCGATTTTATTGGCCTCTACCTAACCTTTTTACTAAACTTAACCAACTCCTTTCTACATTGCCTAAACCTAACCAAAGCACAGAGCAAGGACATTTATTTTCAGCAGGAGTGCCGCGGCTGCATCAGACCATGGATGTAATGCATCAGACTCGCACCTGGGTGAAACTTTGGAGGCGGAGGGGGAGGGGCCGGTCGGGCGCTGTCCCCGCGGCGCGTCGTGTCAAGCCGGGCAGGAAGTCAAACCACGAGAGAATCCGGTCAATTTTCAAAATAAAACACATTCGGAACGGCGGCCCCTCGGGAAGTTCGAAATGACGGACCTTCGGGAATTTTCGGACTGGCAGACCGTCGGAATGGTGGTCCTTCGGAATGGCGGTCGCCCCCCGACACAGCCGTGACGTCACGGCCAGAAATGAGACTTTTCTGTGGCTTTTCTGGCCGTTAGAAAACATTTTGACGGATAAAAAGTCCATGACTTAAAAATATAGAATACAAAGATTAGTAATTAACGGAGGTTACAGCTGGAGGTGTCCTGTGAACAGTTTTACAGGCTTCTCTTTTACTATTGCGGTCTATGGGAAAAATCCTTTCTGGGCCGCATGGGATTTTTTGTTGCAGTACCACGGGTGGCCACTGGGAAAAATCGGCGTGCCTGCTGAGAGGATTACAGGGGGGCTGCTCAAAACCCGTAGCGGTGCGCGGTTGTTTTTCCGTGCACGTCCATGGCGCACAGCTCCACGCACGGACCTGCTTCTCCCCCGGTATTGTGTCCCGCTGCCTTCGACCTGTGTCTCTCCTACTGTTTCCCACTGAGCTCTGCCTCGTTTCAAAGGCGAAGGAAGCCCTTGTGTGGAAAGACGTCGTCTGTTACGTGAGCTGGAATTACTGAATTGTTTGTTGTTGTTGCAACTTTCAAGTTGAAAAAAAGAGGAGAGACGTCGCCTCCGAGATGTACAATGTGTGTTATAGAAGAGAAACACATGTCAGGACCAATGACTTGTATCATCACAACAGCAAAATGATGATGATAAATGATGATAGGCTATCAAGATTTTTCATTTTATATCATACAAAACACCAAAGATGTGTATAATTGAAAATGATGTGCACAAGTAGCCTACTGTAAAATAAAAATATAAACAACCAAATTATTAGGGAAAAAGGTTAATTCAGTTTCAATCAGGCCTATTTGAATGTCCCTCAAGGTGTCTGCAGCCACTGCATAGCCTAAGTATGATTTTGTGTTCTGGAAGTTACAACTGAAAGCTTATATGCCTTAATGAGTAAATAAATGCCATAATGCAATTTAAAATGCATTTTTCCCCGATGTTTCTACTCTGATGTTTATGAAATCTATAAAACGAATTGTTGGACAAACATTTTAGATTAGCTGGGCTAACCGTTAGCTGTTAGCCGTTAGCAGTGTCAATAAACAATAACTCAATCAACGGCCCATGAAAAAAATATTTTTTCCAGCAGATATCCTAGTTACAACATGATTGAGCTAACTGGAGTAGTTTCATGTCCGACAACGGGAGGTTTTTGACAGCTGACGTCCTGATGTTAGTTTGCTGCTGCTGTTGTTAGCTGTCAGCAGCAGCAAAGCTAACAACTACGATAACCATGACTAATTACAAAAATGTGCACACCGAAATAGTAATGTTTGTTCAATAATTCGTTTTATAGACTTAACAAACATCAGATTTAGTCAAAACGGTTTTGGCAGCCCGGAGCCCCCACATTTCTACCTACACCGGTGGCTAACGCTACCAGTTAGCCGCTCGCTAGAATGCTACTAAAACCGACTTCCGTTGTGGTGTGACGTAATGGATCATGGGAAAATAAAGTGGTGGATAGCCTAAATGAAATTACCTGGCTCCCCTTGGTCACATCATCCACCAAGACCATATCGTTAGCCTCTGCCCATTCAGCAACGATACAGCAGAACAAAACGTTTAGGGATTATTTGTTTACCAACAAGTGCGAATGCGTATGCAACCCTTCTTTATACAGTCTATGGTGCGACCTGACTGCAGAAAGAACCGGTTGTCATGGTTACCTCTATGGATCTAGTGTAGTCAAAGCGGTGTACTACAACCCTTTATCACCTACTGATAAAAGTGTGTGTTTCATACATAGACTGTTGGTTTTATAACGGCAGGAGAAAAAAAAAACCTGTCAGGATGGAGTCGAGTTGGTGCCGGCAACTCAGCCACGGCACAAGCCTTTCTTATCTTTCGCTCGTGCTGACAGCTGACTGAGGGAGATGCTTTGGTTGGGCTTAGGCAATGAAGAAAGGAGTTGGTTAAGTTTAGTAAAAAGACCAGGTAGAGGCTAGACAGGCTAGAAGCATAATGAACATTATGTCATTAATATGAAGTATTTGCTTGTTTTGCAGTTAATTATGCACATGATCCGTTTGACCCCAAAAAGGAAAAAAGGATCAATGCGCACTGCGCACTGCACAGCCTCCGTTTCCTTTCTGATTAGGTCCGTCTGTCCGTTCGGAGTGGGGGGGGGGGTTTCCCCAATAGCCTTTTCGGAATAGCGGGGTCTTTAGAAAAAATAGAAAACCCCGCTATTACGATGTTTCTTGTCCTCCCTCACCATGTTGCGTAGCAACTTGGCACGGACAACATCCACTGAAGACTGACAACTCTGTCCAGACATCAGACAGGTGAATTGCTCCAACTGCCTCAGCATCTCAGGCTTGACACTCTAGCAGTCACTGAGTTGTCTGAATACGTGAAATTGGGGATTCTTCTTCAAGGGCCCCACCTTCCGGGGCGTCGAGTGGCGCAGTGGGTTAAGCAGGTGCCCCATATATTGAGGCTATAGTCCTCGTGCAGGCGGCCCTGGTTTGAATCCCACATCGGACGGCCCTTTCCTGCGTGTCATTCCCCCCCTCTCTGCCTCCCTATTTCCTGTCTCTCTCAACTGTACTGTCAAATAAAGGCATGAAAAAGCCAAAAATATATACATGGCACTGGTACAGTCTTCTCCACTGATATGAACACATAGAACCCAAGAAGAGTGGTGCGGTAGTCTTCTCCCAGGGATTCTGCAAGCTCAGAGATGTTGAGAAGCTTCCTGGATCTTCACACTGTAGGGGTCTGATGAAGTCAGCTTTAGCAGCCTTGCCCACAGCTTCTGCTCGTACTGTAACACGTCCATCTCAACATCAGTGGGGACAGATGCACCGGAAGCCAGGCAGTAGTAGTATTGCAGAATCCCTGGGAGAAGACTACCGCACCACTCTTCTTGGGTTCTATGTGTTCAGTGGAGAAGACTGTACCAGTGCCATCAAAGGGAGAAGGAAGGTGGGGCCCTTGAAGAAGAATCCCCGATTTCACGTATTCAGTCAACTCAGTGACTGCTAGAGTGTCAAGCCTGAGATGCTGAGGCAGTTGGAGCAATTCACCTGTCTGATGTCTGGACAGGCAGGCCAAAAGGGAGTATTATAATAAAATACTTTAAAATAAATCCTTTAAAAGCACATGAGGATTTCTGACAAATTTCATACTTTTCAATGAGTGTGTATGGGGTTGGGTCAGAGTGAGTGACATCATCGTTAGAGTGAGAGGGATCGAAAAAACATTCAGGATTTTTTCTGGATAAATTGCCAGCACGGCCACAAATTAAACTCTAGACACATGATTTCCTCACCGGTTTGTAGCCACACTTGTCGTGTCTCATTTAATGTGCTCAAAACAGCAGACAGACTTACAGAATTGTCTCTATAGCCTAATTGTGCAGCTAGACTCGCTCCAGTGGCTCATCCACCTCAATAGAAAAGTAGGAGCTGATTTTTTTAGAAAAACAGAAATGCCCCCCTTTTCTACCTTGCGACAGCAAGAAAAGTATTTGTCCTAAAAACATTTAATGCACATCAATGTGCTCAGGAAGGTCTCCTTGCCCAGATGGTCTCTACCACATTCTGATAAGAGGTACGGTTCTCTGTTTTTTGGCTGTCATTAGGAGAGCTGCGCCGAGCTCAAAACTGACTGTTCTGCTCCTGCTCTGTTGTGCAGGTGACCATCAAGACACACACACACACACACACACACACACACACACACACACACACACACACACACACACACACACACACAAGTTAAAAACTAGCCTCTATTTTGGAATTCTGCTCGAAAATGACATGTCCATAATGATTAGAGTATATCTCTGCAATCCCATGGTCTATTTGAATAATCCTGGTATCATAATAAAGGGAACACTTGTAAGATTTGTTCAGATGTGTAAATCTCAGTATGTTACTGGGTGAGAGTAAATGAGGTTGGCACACAGCTAAAATCACAGATTTAATTTCCGCCTAAAAAAAAAAAAAAAATTAAATTGAGTGGCCCCTTGGAATGATGCAGTTTCAGCTCAAAATATGTAGCAAACCTTAGTAAAACATCTGAACATTTCCTGTTCCACACTATATGCTAATAAAGTGAAGCAGAGCAAAATTACAGAGGTTTTAGTACAGAATAGTCAGGCTGAATTTTCAAATATGTGCAATTTTGGCACATTTTGGGCATATTTGGCACAATCTATAACATTTGAAATTTCTCAGGTACCAAACTATATATTTCATTTGTATGTCACCATAGGTGTTCATGACATCTAAATACCCTTTTCTAATCAAATAAAGCCATATAAAGGAACTGAAGTTTGACTCTTGACAAGTGGAACAGATTTATTTATAATAAACAAAATAAAATATAAGAAGAACTGTTACTGTAAACCACTGCAAACCAGGTAAAAACAACTATATATATTACTGTCCTTGCTGTTTGTATTTATTTGCAAGTGAGGCAAGTGTTGGTGAGAACAGCCTGCTTGGGGAAATGAAGTTTGACTAAAAAAAAAAAAATCATAGTAATGAATACAGGCTGGCTGCGTAGATGCTTAGCAGCCCGGACGCTAATAGGCTAATAGTAGTAAACCACAGGCCAGGGGACACACCAACACACACACACGGACACACACACGCACAGACAGAGACACAGACACACACAGAGAGGGACAGGACTCTTCTGAACCGGGTCTCTATGGAAAAAATGCCGCTGGATGGTCAGAAACTGCAGTAAACACGTCCGAGCTAGGTGGCTACGCGGCTAGCGCAGCTCTTCCGTGCGCTCTGTGGCTGCTGCGTCAGGACGGAGGAGGCAGACAGGGCGGGATCTCGGGGCCGGATCTCGGGTGTGGATTGGTCATTTGGATGATGACACCTCTATCAGACAGCAGGTTGAGTGACAGGGGCTTTGGCCAATCACAAGCTGATCCTCAGCTAGTCGACTTCTTCTTCAGTCAGCAGTAGCCTCGCATCACCAGGCTCTTCAGACAAGCGAAGAGCCTGGTGTCTGTTACCTCCCAATTAGTCTGCATTCTGGTTCCTGTCTGTAGCGGATACCGAAATCACCAAATTCACCAAAATAAAAGTATTCACCAACATAAAACTTATAAAATAAACATTAACTTGTAATAAAAGCAAAATGTTAACTTAATGTATCGGGGACTTTCTTGTAAATTATATTCCTTAAATTAAAGAGTTTTATCGCATTTTATTAGCTCGGTGCTTTTATTTTGACGGAAAGGTCTGTCTCTCTCGCCCTGGATCCGTTTCCTACCAAAACAGCGAGTCAACGGCCCCAGACTAAGTCAGCAGCCAGTAGCAGCAAAAATGCCGCACGCCCCTCTCCCATGCCCCCTCCTGGGAGCGAAAAGTCCTCCGGAAACGACAGGTTGAGTGTCAGGAATGATTTCAAAGACGGACATAAACATTGGACTAACTAAAAGCAGCGTTTATTGCCTTCAAACACAACTTTTCACCGCAAAACAGCGAAGGTAAGACATCGTTTCTGGTTCTAGCGGTAAAATAGTGTTTGTTATTTTTGCTCCTCTCTGGCTGCTGGTTTGCAGAGTTTTGGTCGTAGGGTGACATGGATGGTACCGATGGAATCAGCTGAGTCTCAGCTTTCATATGACACCGTGTTTACGTGTGTAGCTTGAAGTAGCAAGCCGCTAGCGGTGAAAATGTGTGAATGGATGGTGAAATGGAGATTTTGATATGTGGTCATCAGTTGCTTGGTGTTGGTGCTGTGTTCGGTGAATGTAAAAATGACTTATATGAGCTTGTAGCGGAGTTTTTTCTGATTGTTTTGATGTGTAGTATGAATATGTTTATGAATTATTAATATTCTGTTGGACGCTATTTATTTTATGACGCGTCGCTAGAGCCAAATTTGGCTCCGCTCGGGCTCAGGACCCACAGTGCCACACAGTAAAAGGTAAGCAGTTAGTCACCATGGTGCAGGCTGCCACACATATTCAATCAGATCATTAGCACATGGAGGGGTTTTGTGGTGATCAACTATTGTACTTGTATTGTGCTGGCTATGTGCTGGTCCATAGAGTCAGAGGAGGTTGGTCCTCCTCTATTTTTTAGAGGCCAGATGAACATCAACATATTTTTTAGAAAGAGTACTTGTTGAATTAAACCATTACCACATCATTTCATGTCTCCACCAAGTTCACTTTCCTCCTCCTCCTCTTTTTCTCCCTCCTTCCTCCCTCCTCCTCTCCCTCCTCTTCTTCTCCATCCTTCTGCCTTCTTTCTCTCCCTCTTCCTCCTCCTCTTCCTCCTTCTCCTCTTCTTCTCCCTCCTTCGGCTTTCTTTCTCTCCCTCTCCCTCCTCTTCTTCTCCCTCCTCTCTCCTCCTCCTCCTCTTCTTCTCCCTCCTCCTCTTCTTCTCCCTCCTTCCTCCCTCTTCCTCCTCCTCCTCTTCTCCCCCTTCCTCCCTCGTTCTCCTCCTCTCCCTCCTCCTCCTCTTCTTCTCCCTCCTTCCGCCTTCTTTCTCTCCCTCTTCCTCCTCTTCTTCTCCTTCCTTCCTCCCTCCTCCTCCTCTCCCTCCTCTTCTTCTCCTTCCTTCCTCCCCCTCTTCTTCTCCCTCCTCCTCTCTCTCTGCCATTCAGCCCAATGCAATTTATTTCACAGCAGAGTAGCAGGAGCTCAACTTTTTAATTCGCTGGAATGGGCATTATACTTTGTTTGATTTCATCAAAAAATAGTCACAAGTCACAAAAAAGGTCCTCTACTTACTTGTTGTGGCTCATTTCTTTTTTTTTTTTAAGTATCATTGAAAAATCTCACATTCATCAAAGTCTCAACCTCCCTTCTCCACAGCTCTGTCTGTAGTCCAATGGGTAAGGTGGCTGCTTGCCAACCTCAAGGTCACTGGTTCAAATCCAAGAGTGGCACTCTTGTTATGTTATGTTGAATTCTGCTCCCCTCCCCCACCTTCAATTGGTTACAGGTGTTCGTTAAGCGCCACAGTTTGCAGCACATCATCACAATCAATGACAACATGTTTAGGTGTGTGCTCTCTGTGGTGAAATGGCAGAGTAAAGGTTTATTGATCATGAGGCCATGGGTTCGATTCCTGCCTCATTCATGTGGTACTTTCTGATAGAGACTTCATTCAAATTCTCATCTGTAGACAAACTTCTAATGGCTCATTTATACTCTTTTCTTTCTTTCTTTTAAGCATCATTGAAAAATCTCACATTCATCAAAGTCTCAACCTCTCTTCAGAAGTCAGTGACCTCTTATACATGGATTTCTTTTACTCTTCTCTTATTCAATCTAACTATGGTGAAGTGGTTAGGTCAGTGGGCTGATGAATTCCCTCCTTGGACATGTTTCTTGTATGCCATTCCGCATTTCTTTGTCAATTTATTCTGCTAATTCAGCATGATTCAGCAATGGCTTTCAGCATTCACACCATTTCCATTTTTGGAAATGCTTTTTCTAGTTATTCTTACAACTTCCGACTTTTTTGACACTTAACTAGTCCTTCATACTTTGTGCTATTTCAACAATTCTCACATCAAAATGTTCAGCCTTTTCGGGACAGGTGTGCTATGACTTTTCTCTTTTCAACTATTCATACTTTTTGCAATATTCAACTATTTCTGATTTTTTTTGGCCCATAGAGAATGCATTGGAACAGTCTTGAAACTCTTCAAATCTTCTTACTTATGTTACATATGTTACAAATCAGAATGTATGAGGACTGTATGTGGAGTCCCACAAGGATCCGTTTTGGGACCTAAACTTTTTATTTTATATATTAAAGCAGAAGTAAGTGATATATTTGTGTTAATATAAGTCTTAAATAGTTATATCTTCCGACAGCAATCACTTACATAGAGTGTTTGGACCGAAACACGGGTCTGTCAGTCACTCTGCTCTGCTCTGAGCCCAGGAGAAAACATTTATCGTATCCTACAGTTTTTATCCAATGAGGAGAGAGAACGGCATGCAGGGCTGTGTGTGCAGCCAAGGGACGCCGTGAATGTGGCGACGTAGGGACGAGGACTGTTATGGTGCGTTCAAGGCAACTCGTATTTTTCCGACCGTGAAGTCGTACCAGTTCGATCTGGTACGAGTTCACGGGTCAGAAGTTACGAGTGGCCGTTATAGTGACTTTCACAGGTAAAACAGGTCGGAAAAACACGAGTGGGTTGCCTGGAACGCTACAAAGTCGTAAGTTGTGACTTGAAGCTGTAATTTACTATTTCAAAAGCCTGCCTGGAACGCAGCATTAGCGAAAACGACCGGACCACTTACTTCTGCTTTAATGATATTTGTGATGTTTCAAAGATTCTACAGTTTGTTTTGTTTGCTGATGATACTAATTTTTTTTGTTCTGGGGATGATTTGGGGATTATTGCAGAAAACATCACTAATGAAATGGTTAAACTTAAGAGATGGTTTGATGAAAACAAGCTTTTGTTAAATTTGAAAAAAATTAAATTTATGGTTTTTACAAATCGAAAAAAGGATGAAATTGAACTTTCATTTGCAGGAGAGATTATTGAAAGAGTGTCTGTATTTAGGTTTTTGGGTGTTATCCTGGAGGACAAGTTGTCATGGAAAAAACACATAGCATATGTAAAAGCCAAGGTGGCAAAGAGTATCTATATTTTGAATAAGGTTAAGTTTGTCTTGGACACTAACACACTAAGAATTTTGTATTGTACATTTATTTTGCCATATTTTAATTATTGCGTGGAGGTGTGGGGCAACACTTATGTAAGTAACATCGCTCCCCTGATTCTGCTACAAAAAAGAGCAGTAAGAGTAATCCACAAGGCAGGTAATAGAGACCCCTCAAATAGATTTTTTATTTCTGCAGGTTTGTTGAAAATGGCCGATATAATAGAATTACAGACCCTAAAAATTATGTTCAAAGCAAAGAACAGATCATTACCAGAACATTTACAAAGCTTGTTTAAACTGGAGGAAGGGGACAACAGACTGAAGCTTGATTTTAAACATACATTTGCAAGGTTAAGCTTAAAACAAATGTGTATTTCTGTTGCAGGTGTAAAAGTATGGCATTCACAAAGCAAGGAATTGAAAAGCTGTACAAGTATGTCTCAGTTTAAGAAAATGTTTAAAAATGAAAAGATAAGTATTTACAAAAAAGAAGAAGGAGAAAGAGAAAAAGAAGGGAAAAAAAGAAAAAGATAGATAGATGAGTGGTGTTTACCGTTATTAGTGTGAATGCTTCCAGCATTCACACTATTGTTATTCGGTTCGGCCATTTTCTGCCTTTCTTCGTCATGTAACTAGTCCTTCATACTTTGTGCTATTTCAACAATTCAAATATCAAAATGTTCAGCCTTTTCGGGACAGGTGTGCTATGTCTTTTCTCTTTTCAACTATTCATACTTTTTGCAATATTCAACTATTTCTGATTTTTTTTTCCCCATAGAGAATGCATTGGAACAGTCTTGAAACTCTTCAAATCTTCTTACTTCTTTCAGCCTTTAAAGCGTCCACATACTTTCAGCTAGAGACTTCATTCAAATCCTGAGCTGTAGACAAACTTCTAATGTATTCATCCTGTATTTACAACTTTTTCATAGCTTGTACCGTTTTTGAGATAAATCCTTTAAAAGCACATGAGGATTTCTGACAAATTTCACACTTTTCAATGAGTGTGTATGGGGTTGGGTCAGAGTGAGTGACATCATCGTTAGAGTGAGAGGGATCGAAAAAACATTCAGGATTTTTTCTGGATAAATTGCCAGCACGGCCACAAATTAAACTCTAGACACATGATTTCCTCACTGGTTTGTAGCCACACTTGTCGTGTCTCATCTGATGTGCTCAAAACAGCAGACACACTTACAGAATTGTCTCTATGAGCCTAATTGTCCAGCTAGACCCGCTCCAGTGGCTCATCCACTTCAATATAAAAGTAGGAGCTGATTTTTTTAGAAAAGCAGAAATGCCCCCCTTTTCTACCTTGCGACCCTGAGAAAAGTTTTTGCCCTACAAACATTTAATGCACATCAATGTGCTCAGGAAGGTCTCCTTGCCCCAGTAGTCACATGGCCACATTCTGATCAGAGGTACGGTTCTCTTTTTATGGGCTGTTTTCGGAAGCTGCACTGAGCTCAAATCTCTCTGCTCTGCTCTGCTCTGTGTGCAGTTGGTCCAGCTGTAGTGGCCAGCTCGTTATCAAAGTCTATAAATAGAACAAGTGCAGGTGCAGCCTGGCCGCTCGTTAAGATGTTTTTAAACACAGCCCCACACACACACATGATAAACCAGACTGACAGAGGATGTCCACGCACAAACACAGGTATCACACTCACACACAGACACACACAGACACTCACACACAGTCACACATGCACGCATACACAAACAAACAATTCCATTCCATTCTTCATTCTTCCATTCTTAGATAATAATTTAAAATATTTTTTAAATGCAGCCAGGGAGCTCTCTGCTCTCATGGGCTGAATGAGAGCAGGAGAAGGAGCTCAACTTTGTAACTTGCTGTTAAGTGCTTTTTAATTCATTTTAATTCACCAAAAAATAGTCACAGGTCACAAAAAAGTCCTCTTCTTGCTTGGTGTGGCTAATTTCTGCACTTTCCTTACTTTTTTTTTAAGCATCATTGAAAAATCTCACATTCATCAAAGTCTCAACCTCTTTTGCACAACACCACTGTAGTGTAGGGGTTAGGGTGGCCGTTTGCCAACCCCAAGGTCACTGGTTCGAATCCAAGGGAAGAACTCTTGTTATGTTATGTTGAATTCTGCTCTCCTCCACCGCCTTCAATTGGTTACAGGTGTTTGTTATCTGCTTGATTACTCATACCAGTTTGCAGCACATCATCACATTACAATGAATGACAACAGTTTTGAAAGCAGTGTGCTCTCTGTAGCTGAGTGGCAGAGTAAAGGCTTTATGATCATAAGGTCATAGGTTCGATTCCTGCCTCAGGCATTTCACATCATTGCTTGACTTTTGATTCCAATTATTCAGCTGTCATTGGACAGTCTTTGATTCCTCATAGTATAAAGCTCATTGTAACTCAGGTTCTCTGTGGCCGTATGGTTAGTGTGTTAGGTTACCACTCATGGAGTTGTGGGTTCAATTCCTTCCATGGACATGTTTCTTGTATGCCATTCCGCATGTCTTTGTCAATTTATTCTGCTAATTCAGCATGGTTCAGCATTGGGTTTCAGCATTCACACGCATGTTCCGTTAGGAAATGCTGTTTCTAGTTTTGTTTGTTTGTTTGTTTTTGTCATTACTATGTTTCATTAGTGTGAATGCTGGAAGCATTCACACTATTGTTGTTCGGTTCGGCCATTTTCTGCCTTCCTTCGTCATGTAACTAGTCCTCCATACTTTGTGCTATTTCAACAATTCAAATATCAAAATGTTCAGCCTTTTCGGGACAGGTGTGCTATGTCTTTTCTCTTTTCAACTATTCATACTTTTTGCAATATTCAACTATTTCTGATTTTTTTTTCCCCATAGAGAATGCATTGGAACAGTCTTGAAACTCTTCAAATCTTCTTACTTCTTTCAGCCTTTAAAGCGTCCACATACTTTCAGCTAGAGACTTCATTCAAATCCTGAGCTGTAGACAAACTTCTAATGTATTCATCCTGTATGTACAACTTTTTCATAGCTTGTACCGTTTTTGAGATAAATCCTTTAAAAGCACATGAGGATTTCTGACAAATTTCACACTTTTCAATGAGTGTGTATGGGGTTGGGTCAGAGTGAGTGACATCATCGTTAGAGTGAGAGGGATCGAAAAAACATTCAGGATTTTTTCTGGATAAATTGCCAGCACGGCCACAAATTAAACTCTAGACACATGATTTCCTCACCGGTTTGTAGCCACACTTGTCGTGTCTCATTTAATGTGCTCAAAACAGCAGACAGACTTACAGAATTGTCTCTATGAGCCTAATTGTGCAGCTAGACCCGCTCCAGTGGCTCATCCACCTCAAGAGAAAAGTAGGAGCTGATTTTTTTAGAAAAGCAGAAATGCCCCCCTTTTCTACCTTGCGACCCTGAGAAAAGTTTTTGCCCTACAAACATTTAATGCACATCAATGTGCTCAGGAAGGTCTCCTTGCCCAGATGGTCAGGACCACATTCTGATAAGAGGTACGGTTCTCTTTTTCTGGGCTGTTTTTGGAAGCTGCACAGAGCTCAAATCTCTCTGCTCTGCTCTGTGTGCAGTTGGTCCAGCTGTAGCGGCCAGCTCGTTATCAAAGTCTATAAATAGAACAGGTGCAGGTGCAACCTGGCCGCTCGTTAAGATGTTTTTAAACACAGCCCCACACACACACATGATAAACCAGACTGACAGAGGATGTCCACGCACAAACACAGGCATCACACTCACACAGACAGACACACACAGACACTCACACACAGTCACACATGCACGCATACACAAACAAACAATTCCATTCCATTCTTCATTCTTCCATTCTTAGATAATAATTTAAAATATTTTTTAAATGCAGCCAGGGAGCTCTCTGCTCTCATTCAGCCCAATGCATTTTTTTCACAGCAGCAGGAGAAGGAGCTCAACTTTGTAACTTGCTGTTAAGTGCTTTTTAATTCATTTTAATTCACCAAAAAATAGTCACAGGTCACAAAAAAGTCCTCTTCTTGCTTGGTGTGGCTAATTTCTGCACTTTCCTTACTTTTTTTTTAAGCATCATTGAAAAATCTCACATTCATCAAAGTCTCAACCTCTTTTGCACAACTCCACTTTTAGTGTAGGGGGTAGGGTGGCCGCTTGCCAACCGCAAGGTCACTGGTTCAAATCCAAGGGAAGAACTCTTGTTATGTTATGTTGAATTCTGCTCTCCTCCCCCGCCTTCAATTGGTTACAGGTGTTTGTTATCTCCTTGATTACTCATACCAGTTTGCAGCACATCATCACATTACAATGAATGACAACAGTCTTGAAAGCAGTGTGCTCTCTGTAGCTGAGTGGCAGAGTAAAGGCTTTATGATCATAAGGTCATAGGTTCGATTCCTGCCTCAGGCATTTCACATCATTGCTTGACTTTTGATTCCAATTATTCAGCTGTCATTGGACAGTCTTTGATTCCTCATAGTATAAAGCTCATTGTAACTCAGGTTCTCTGTGGCCGTATGGTTAGTGTGTTAGGTTACCACTCATGGAGTTGTGGGTTCAATTCCTTCCATGGACATGTTTCTTGTATGCCATTCCGCATGTCTTTGTCAATTTATTCTGCTAATTCAGCATGGTTCAGCATTGGGTTTCAGCATTCACACGCATGTTCCGTTAGGAAATGCTGTTTCTAGTTATCTCTAATATTTTGAAACAGAGAATAATATTGGTGTTGAAGTAAGCCAATGACATTTGTAACAACAGAGAGGGGCAGGAACTATAAGTTTTTTCTTCATCCTGCTCCTTTTCATTCATGATGAAAATGTGTACACAATATATATGTGCAACTATGTGAGAACCATGAATGAAATAAATCAAAATGAAACATGAAACATGAAACATGAAACATAAGAGGTACGGTTCTCTGTTTTTTGGCTGTTGTTAGGAGAGCTGCACCGAGCTCAAATCTGACTGTTCTGCTCCTGCAACACTGTGCCACCCAGTAAAAGGTAAGCAGTTAGTCACCATGGCGACCTCTGAGTGCAGGCTGCCACACAGGTGTATTCAATCAGATCATTAGCACATGGAGGGGTTTTGTGGTGATCAACTATTGTACTTGTATTGTTCTGGGTATGTGCTGGTCCATAGAGTCAGAGGAGGTTGGTCCTCCTCTATTTTTGTGAGGCCAGAGGAACATCAACATATTTTTTAGAAAGAGTAACTGGTTGAATTAAACCATTACCAAATCATTTCATGTCTCCACCAAGTTCACCTTCCTCCTCTTCTCCCTTCTCCCTCCTCTTCTCCCTTCTCCCTCCTCTTATCCCTCTTCCTCCTCCTCCTTCCTCTTCACCCTCCTCTTCATCTTCTTCTCCCTCCTTTCTCTCCCTCTCCCTCCTCCTCCTCTTCTTCTCCTTCCATCTTCCCTTCTTTCTCTCCCTCTCCCTCCTCTTCTTCTCCCTCCTCCTCTCCCTATCCCTCTCCCTCCTCCTCCTCTTCTTCTCCCTCCTTCCTCCCTCTTCATCCTTCTTTCTCTCCCTCCTCTTCTTCTCCTTCCTCCCTCCTCATCCTCCTCTTCTTCTCCCTCCTTCCTCCCTCCTCCTCATCTTCTTCTCCCTCCTCCTCCTCTTCTTCTCCCTCCTTCCGCCTTCTTTCTCTCCCTCTCCCTCCTCTTCCTCCTCCTCTCCCTCCTCCTCCTCTTCTTCTCCCTCCTTCCTCCCTCTTCCTCCTCCTCTCCCTCTTCTTCTTCTCCCTCCTTCCTCCTTCTTTCTCTCCCTCTCCCTCCTCCTACTCTTCTTCTCCCTCCTTCCTCCCTCTTCGTCCTTCTTTCTCTCCCTCCTCTTCTTCTCCTTCCTCCCTCCTCATCCTCCTCTTCTTCTCCCTCCTTCCTCCCTCCTCCTCTCCCTCCTCCTCCTCTTCTTCTCCTTCCTTCCTCCCTCCTCCTCCTCCTCTCCCTCCTCCTCCTCTTCTTCTCCCTCCTCCTCCTCCTCTTATTCTCCCTCCTTCCGCCTTCTTTCTCTCCCTCCTCTTCTCCTTCCTTCCTCCTCCTCTTCTTCTCCCTCCTTCATCCCTCCTCCTCCTCTTCTTCTCCCTCCTTCCTCCCTCTTCCTCCTCCTCACCCTCCTCCTCCTCTTCTTCTCCCTCCTTCCTCCTTCTTTTTCTCCCTCTCCCTCCTCCTCCTCTTCTTCTCCCTCCTTCCTCCCTCTTCGTCCTTCTTTCTCTCCCTCCTCCTCCTCTTATTCTCCCTCCTTCCGCCTTCTTTCTCTCCCTCTCCCTCCTCTTCTTCTCCTTCCATCTTCCCTTCTTTCTCTCCCTCTCCCTCCTCTTCTTCTCCCTCCTCCTCTCCCTATCCCTCTCCCTCCTCCTCCTCTTCTTCTCCCTCCTTCCTCCCTCTTCATCCTTCTTTCTCTCCCTCCTCTTCTTCTCCTTCCTCCCTCCTCATCCTCCTCTTCTTCTCCCTCCTTCCTCCCTCCTCCTCATCTTCTTCTCCCTCCTCCTCCTCTTCTTCTCCCTCCTTCCGCCTTCTTTCTCTCCCTCTCCCTCCTCTTCTTCTCCCTCCTTCCTCCCTCTTCCTCCTCCTCTCCCTCCTCCTCCTCTTCTTCTCCCTCCTTCCTCCCTCTTCCTCCTCCTCTCCCTCTTCTTCTTCTCCCTCCTTCCTCCTTCTTTCTCTCCCTCTCCCTCCTCCTACTCTTCTTCTCCCTCCTTCCTCCCTCTTCGTCCTTCTTTCTCTCCCTCCTCTTCTTCTCCTTCCTCCCTCCTCATCCTCCTCTTCTTCTCCCTCCTTCCTCCCTCCTCCTCTCCCTCCTCCTCCTCTTCTTCTCCTTCCTTCCTCCCTCCTCCTCCTCCTCTCCCTCCTCCTCCTCTTCTTCTCCCTCCTCCTCCTCCTCTTATTCTCCCTCCTTCCGCCTTCTTTCTCTCCCTCCTCTTCTCCTTCCTTCCTCCTCCTCTTCTTCTCCCTCCTTCATCCCTCCTCCTCCTCTTCTTCTCCCTCCTTCCTCCCTCTTCCTCCTCCTCACCCTCCTCCTCCTCTTCTTCTCCCTCCTTCCTCCTTCTTTTTCTCCCTCTCCCTCCTCCTCCTCTTCTTCTCCCTCCTTCCTCCCTCTTCGTCCTTCTTTCTCTCCCTCCTCCTCCTCTTATTCTCCCTCCTTCCGCCTTCTTTCTCTCCCTCTCCCTCCTCTTCTTCTCCTTCCTTCCTCCCTCCTGCTCCTCCTCTCCCTCCTTCCGCCTTCTTTTTCTCCCTCTCCCTCCTCTTCTTCTCCCTCCTTCCTCCCTCCTCTTCTTCTCCTTCCTTCCTCCCTCCTCCTCTCCCTATCCCTCATCCTCCTCTTCTTCTCCCTCCTTCCTCCTTCTTTTTCTCCCTCTCCCTCCTCTTCATCTTCTTCTCCTTCCTTCCTCCCTCTTCGTCCTTCTTTCTCTCCCCCTCTCCCTCCTCCCCCTCTTTTTCTCCTTGGGGTTGTTTGTGTATGAATGTGTGTTTTGTTGGTGTGGATTTATAAATACATAATATACAGTATCTGTGGTTGGCAACGTGAATAACTGATACTGTCCAGGATTTCGTGAATTAAGTGTGGTTGTAAAAATCAAAACAATCTCCTTCCTTCTTCCCTCCTTTCTCTCCCTCCTCCTCCTCTTCTCCCTCCTTCCTCCTTCTTTCCTGTGTAGCTCATGACTGTCACCAACATGTCTCCACCAAGTTCACCTTCCTCGTCCTCCTTCCTCCTCACCCTCCTCTTCATCTTCTTCTCCCTCCTTCCTCCTTCTTTCTCTCCCTCCTCCTCCTCTTCTTCTCCCTCCCTCCGTTTCAAGCGGACCAAACGAGCCTGGTGTGAATACGCCCTTAGTGACAGATAAATAGTACTATTACAATTAGGATGTTTATAAACACAGCCCCCCACACACACATGCTAAATCCGACTGACATAGGATGCAGGTTTTAACAAGTGTTAAGTCTGTATCAATCGATCGATCAATCTATCTATCTATCTATCTATCTATCTATCTATCTATCTATCTATCTATCTATCTATCTATCTATCTATCTATCTATCTATCTATCTATCTATCTATCTATCTATCCATCCATCCATCCATCCATCCATCCATCCATCCATCCATCCATCCATCCATCCATCCATCCATCCATCCATCCATCCATCCATCCATCCATCCATCCATCCATCCATATGAGGTAGGCTACGGTTCTCTTTTCAGAGGCTGTTGTTCGGGAGCTGCACCGAGCTCAAATCTCACTGCTCTGCTCTGTGTGGTGCAGACACAGAGAGAGAGACACGCACACACAGACAGACAGACAGACAGAAACACACAGACACACACATGCACACAAAAAGCTTCTGTCTACTTTCCACACACCGGTTTACCGCTCATTAATCAGCCTCTCAAAGATTTCATATCTTTGAGGGGAATTTCTAAACATCTCTAATAAGTTATTTGTCTACACACATTTCAGTTTGTTCTGGTAATGGATATTTCAGGATTTGGAGCTTCTTCATGTCCTGGCTTTAGACTTTTCCACCTCTTTAACCCTCACATTTTACTTTGAACAATTTTACCTTTTCTCATTAATTTCAACAATTCAGACTCGACCATTTTAGGAGTTTCAAATTTTTAATTTATTAAAGTATAGCCTATATATCTTTACCCTTTCTTTTTACACCTACACACTAAAAACAGTTGGGTTAAAAATAACCCAATTTGGGTTGTTTTATAACTCACCCGCTGGGTCACTATTGCACCAACCCAGCAGTAGTTAATTTGACCCAGCATGATGGGTTGGTCCATTTTAACCCAACAGATGAGTTAATATATTCTACCCAAATGCTGGGTCAAATTAACTACAATTCTGGGTTGTTTTAACTACATATATTTGTTAAATATTCTACCCAAATGCTGGGTCAAATTAACTACAATTCTGGGTTGTTTTAACTACATATATTTGTTATATATTCTACCCAAATGCTGGGTCAAATTAACTACAATTCTGGGTTGTTTTAACTACATATATTTGTTATATACTCCACCCAAATGCTGGGTCAAATTAACTACAATTCTGGGTTGTTTTAACTACATATATTTGTTATATACTCCACCCAAATGCTGGGTCAAATTAACTACAATTCTGGGTTGTTTTAACTACATATATTTGCCACCCAAATGCTGGGTCAAATTAACTACAATTCTGGGTTGTTTTAACTACATATATTTGCCACCCAAATGCTGGGTCAAATTAACTACAATTCAGGGTTCATTCAACTACACATTTGTTGTCTATTAAACTGTTCAACTACAAACCTATATTGTGTATATGGGGCTGCAACTAATGATTATTTTCACTATTGATTAATCTGCTATTAATCTGCTAATCGATTAGTTGTTTGGTCAATTAAATGTCAAAAAATATTGAAAAATCACAAGATGACATCCTCAAATTTCTTGTTTTGTCCACAAGCCAAAGAGACACTCAGTTTATTGTCATAATGGATTCAGAAACCAGAAATATTCACAAGAAGCTACAGTTTAAAAAACTACTCAAATTCATATTCATATAAGTCACTCAATGCAAAAAAGTTGATAACCAAACAGACTGATTGCATCTGTCTGTCCTTTCGGAGTGGGGGGGTTTCGGAATGGAGGGTTTTCCCAAATAGCCTTTTCGGAGTAGCGGGGTCTTAAAAAAAATAGGAAACTCCACCATTACGATGAATAGAAGTCTATTTTCGGAACGGCTGGGTTTCAGAAAGTCGGGGTGTAACCAGCCTGTCCAGCAATGACAACGAAGGCCTGGGATGCTTGCTGTCTGTCGTCTCCCAGTGTCAGGACATACGGGTACGGTCTGGATGCCTTGGCCTCATGTAGGTACTCGACCATGTTTCTTCCAGGCTAAAAAAGAAGATCAAGTAAGATGGAGCTGTATTACTTGTGCAGTTTAAAAAAAAAAGTAAACTATTGAACTGAATATTTTTTGCCTTTCATTTTGTATCACAGGCTTACTGATCACTAGATAGCAATGACTGGGAATGAAGTTGGGTTGATGTAAAAAAGGAAAAAAAAGCTTTGATGTAGTTAAAGGGATAGTTCTTTTTTGCACACTTTTCATGCCAAAATCAATGCAGACAACCAAAAGAATGTAAGCCAACGTGAAGATAACAAGCTTGTTTATGAGTAGTATCACAAAATGTAGAGAAACTAATCCTCCCTCATATGGGGCCAGGACTCGATTAAAAAAAATAATCAAATTAATTAGAGGCTTTGTAATTAATTAATCAAAATTAATCACATTTTTAATCGGCTCGCATATAAATATTTGACCTGAGAACGGTGAGAAGCAATTTTTTTCACATGGAATTTAGTATACCATTGAATAATGACTGAAGGTGGTACGACCAACAGACTGGATGCAGATTATCGATATCATTAATCGTTAGTTGATTAACCTTATCGATCGATTAACTGATAAGCAGCGATTTTCCTGAGAATCTAAATTTAAGGGGGAAATTTAAGATGAACATTCCTCATACACTATTATTTGTTAGTATATTTTTAGAGCACAGCGCAATGAAAAATGTTTAAGTAACACGTTATTTGGTAAATGGTCTTTCCTTGCCACTACATTATGATGATTACTGTATTTAACTACTTAAATCACAGTAGCATAAAATGATTTGTTGAACTCAGCCTGATGAAAACATTAATAAAACTAAGTAACCAATCACACAGCAGCTCCATGTTGTCCCTGTGTGATGTTCAGGGACAGGTCAGGACAATCTGAAGACAGACAGCTCTGGGGTTGAAGTTTATATGAAATACACCATGCGACAGTGACAGGTCTGTAGCTACGTCTTGACCACATGTCAGCTGTTCAGCTGCAGCAGAGGAAACTCCGCTGTTCTCCGCGCCACCGCGACGAGCGTTTTTTTTTATTTTTTATTAAGCTCCAGTAGCGACCGGCTAAAATACGGGAGGATAGTGTAAACCAGTGTGGATCCGGTGTTTTTATCAAAGCTTGGTCGCCTGCTGACCGGGTCTGTTTGAGCTGCGTTCAGGCTGCATTAAAACTCCTCAGGCAGTGATGACTCATTACTCACTGGTCGTCTGTGTTTTAGCGATGGTACAGCCTGAGGCCAGTATACAACCAGGTAACAGTGTTGTATTCTCTTTTCACCTCATCTCTCCCTTGCAGTGATCAGTGTCAGCGGCTTTTTAACTCGTTAAATAATTGTGCTCCAGTATACCAGTACGCTTAAAACTCATCCAGTGAGAAACGTTCCACGGTGCAAAAATAAGTGCGATTAAAATGCGTTTTTTTAACATGTTAATTTTTGTGTAATTAATTAATCTTAATTAACGTGTTAAAGTCCCGGCCATAATTTATATATATGATGAACTGCACACATGTCAACTGAACAAACTTTACATCACTATAACAATCACTTACTTCACAAGATTATTGGTGGCTGTGTAGTGGAGTTGTACTCTCTCTCATTGCGTTGTATATTTTGACCAAAGCAGAAGACCATCACGGTTGGCAATCTTGTCTTTCATTTCAGACATCTGGGAGAAGGATAAATAAAACAGTCAGTCCCAGTTTCCTCACACACACACACACACACACACACACACACACACACACACACACACACACACACACACACACGTCAGGGAGACAGTGTGTCCGACTGCTCGATTAGTTTGAAAATGAACATAAAATAAAATATAAATCTTACCTGGCAGAGGGATTAATACGACAGTCAGTCCCGGTTTCCTCTCACACACGCACATAACGTTACACATCTGTAAAATGAAAAGAATGTAAGTTATAGAGGGATTATATGTTTACCAACAAGTCAGGATGCGTGCGCAACCTGACTGCAGAAAGAACCGGTTGTCATGGTTACCTCTATGGATCTAGTGTAGTCAAAGCGGTGTTAGCTAGCGATGTTGTCAGCCTACTACTTAAGCAATATCACACGAGAGGGAGTGCTGTTGTACTGTATATCAGCACGGCTGTGATTCGGTCGTAGGATAATCATCTGGGCCGTTAAGTATACCCCCGCAGCCCCCGCGAGGCGGGGCGCCCCCGCCCGTTAAGCCGGGTTTCCACCGAATCAACGGCCTTTTTTTTTTTTTTTTTTACACCGCAACATGGTTCACGTCATGATAACTTCTGTATTTTGGCCATTCAAGCTTCCACAGCCCATAGTTCTCCTCTTTGTTTGATATTTCAAGAGACTTTTGGTTAAGTCCTAACCATGGATAGCTCCTAGGCAGGATTGTTCTGCTGTGTTGTCGCCGCCGTCACCCCCCCCCCAGTCATCGCGGCCATCGCCTCGCCGCCGCCTATCTGCTATGTAATCAATATAAACACAGTTGAAGCTAAGTAGCTGAGCTACGTGGCTAACAACAGCTAACGCTAATATCAAAACACATCGCCGTCAAAACGTAGTTGCCCCCGCGGCGATTTTTTTCCAGCGTGTTTAGTAGAGATTTGTCTCCAATTAGACGGACCAGGTCAGGTTCAGGTTTCTAACTGTAGTAGCAGCAGAGAGATGGGGCAGCTCCTGTATGGGGAGCCTGGCTCTGACTAGCTCCTGTCCAGCTGAACAGCGGAGTGATAATGCCTGTAAAAAGTCGCAGTGCTGTTATACAGCTGCGGCAACGGCAACTCAGGCACGGACACTCACAGCACGGCGTCGGTCATCGGTAAAAACAACACTGTGCGTCCCTAACGTTACCTACAGATATTTAACAGACAGTCATGTTCAGGAAAACACTCACGATTACAAAACTACTGAGGTGCTGCCTGGTCAGAGACGAGGGAAGAGGACGGACATGTCTAAAGTCTGGAACAACTGCATAACGTAACTATAACGTTACGTGCACCACTGAGTATGTACCGGTAACTTAAAACAATATATCTTAACGTTAATTAATCTCAGCTTTCCATTGGTATGTGACCTCGTCTTCAGCCACTGTCGTAGTAAACATTTCACAACTCATTCGCTGTAGTTCTAACGTTACAGCTGTTCCTGTGGGCATATTTAGCTTTATCAACATTAAAAACAACGTGTCTAGCACGTTATATTGCTCGAAATTAACACTTCGCTCCGGGACATAATGTAGCTACACCTCACATGTGTGTGCTTGTCTTTTACCTCAAGGAGATTAAAGTAGTGTCTGTACTTCCACTTTGAAACGCCAACTTTACCTCCGAACTCGGCAGCTTCCCTCTGCTACTCTGTGTGCGTGAGGCTAAACTGCGTGCGTGTGTGGTTTGTGTACAAACTGAACACTGCCTCTGATTGGCTTAGCATGAAACCTTACTCTGCCTCAACCAATCATCATCACTTATGCGGTTGTCTCGTCCCTCCCTCCTCCCCCCTCCCCTCACCAAAGGAGAGAGAAGAGAGAGAGAAAAAAAAACAGTTTTGCAGCTTCTGTGGCTGAGATGAGCCAAGTCGGAGGACAACGGCTTCACTGAGTAGTTTGTAACGCGCCTCATTTAATTGTCGGTAACGGCGTTGTAACGATGGAAATAGTAATTAGTTAGATTCCTTGTTACTGAAAAAAAATAACGCCGTTTATTTTAACGGCTGCATAGAAGAACAGGACAGCTGCAGCCATGAACCGTGACCGCTCTGTCACCCCTCGTTATCGCGCGTGAGACTTTGTTCTCGCGAGACCTCGTTTCGCGCCGTTCGTTGTAACCGTTAGTTGTAGGCTAACGTTAGGCTAAGCCTTTAGCAGGCCTTAATAACCCAGTAACAGAAAACCAGCTAACTCAAAATAAACATGACCACTCTTTCATGTACGTTTTCATCTAAATTCATTAATTAATTCAGTAAATGGCCGAGACCGAACAGAAAAGCTGTATCTGCGTGTGCTATGGTAACGGCTAAATGGCTAACTAATGTTACATTGTTAGCCAAACCAACCAACTAGCCCTGACTGTACAGATACGCGGTTACTTCAACAATTAACGCAACACAGGCAATGTGAATTAGATATAATGTCCACAAACCTTTTATTATTGCCTCGCCAGAAGTATTCAGTCAGACGTTCGCTGGGTGCACAGAGCCTGGTGTGTGTGAAGGAGCAAACTTCTGTCGAAGTGAATGTCATGAGTTCGAAGCACAAATAACCCAGCTGCTGAGTCAACCGATATGAGTTCGAAGCACAATTAACCCAGCTGCTGGGTCAACCGATGCATGTTGGGTTGATGGATTTTTGACTCAGCACATGAGTTGCACAAAAATAACCCAAATCCCCAATAAATAACCCATAATGGGTAGAACATTTCATAACTCAGCGGTTGAGTAGAATAAATAACCCAGCAGTTTTTAGTGTGTATCTTTAACAATTCAGGTATTTTCCTGCATGTCATTCAGCCTCCTCATTACAAGTTCTACTCTTTAGACATTGCCTCATCTTTATTAACATTTATATAACAAATGTTTTCAAGCTGTTAATTTTATAACTTATTAGAGTAATTTGAGTGTACTTAAAATGTTAATGTTTCTTTCACCACAATCTTCAACAATTCAAATAATTTCCAACCACCTAGATATTGTTTAATCTATATTAGTAATAGTCCAACAATGTTTTCATGCTGTCATTTTGAAATATATTTGAGTAGACTTCAGCTTTTCAATTTCTTCATGCTAATCTTCAACAATTTAAGTAATTTCCAATCATTTCATACAAAATAAACCTCCTTCTTACAGGTTCCATTTGTTAATCTATTTTCACTTATTGCTTTAGCCATGTTAGCACTTGTTTATCTGTTTTCTGTAGCAGTGCTTTTTGCAGCTGACTGCAGACTCCTCAACTGTTAATAATGCAGGATTTTCCAACACATTCCTCTGCCTTTTCAACATTTCTACTGCTTTTAGACTAAAAACACATGTATTACACTTATCTTAAACAATTCAGGATTTTTTCCACCATGTCATGTTATTCAGCTTCGTGCTTACATGTTCCTTCTTTTTAATCTATTCTCACTTGTTGCTTCAGCTATGTTACTGCTGGGTCATCAGTTTTCCTTTCTGTGGCTAGCTGCAGATTTCAACTCTTCAACTGTTAAACATCTTCAACATGCAGGATTTTTGCATTTTCTTCTACCTTTTTTTAACATTTCTACTGCTTTTCGTCCTTAAAAAGAAATTAATCTTCAAGTTATATGTTTCAGCTTCAACGTTCTTCAGCTAATTCAACTTTGTCATTCACACCATTTCCATTTTGGAAATGTTTTTTGTTCTTCTGTTCGGCCATTTTCTTCCGCCTTTTTACGGTCTTCTTCTAGTCCTTCATACTTTGTGCTATTTCAACAATTCATATATCAAAACGTGCAGCTTTTTCTGGACTTTATCGGATGTATTCAAATTTTTCATACTTTTTATACTTTTTCAAATATTTAACTTTTTCTGATTTTTTTATTCCCCATAGAGAATGCATTGGAACAGTCTTCAAACTCTTCAAATCGTCTTACTTCTTTCAGCCACTAAAGCTTCACCATACTTTCTGCTAGAGACTTCATTCAAATTCTAAGCTGTAGACAAACTTTTTAAGTGTTCCTCTATGACTCCGCTTATTGATATCTTCAACAGTTTCTGACATTTGGCAGTTTTAAAATCATTAAGTTTTTTGACAAAATCCAGCTTTATAATGGGTGTGTGTTGCGTCTAACAAGCAGAGCTAGAGTGGTGACATTGTCAGCCAGAGTGGGGAGAGGCAAAAAAACATTCTAGAGTTTTTCTGGCTAAACTGTCAGCACGGCCACAAATTAAACTCTAGACACATGATTTTCTCCAGTTTTGTAGCCACACTTGTCTTCTGGCTAAAATTCTGGTCAAAAATGCAAAGAGACTTAGATAATAATTTAAAATATTTTTTAAATGCAGCCAGGGAGCTCTCTGCTCTCATTCAGCCCAATGCATTTTTTTCACAGCAGCAGGAGAAGGAGCTCAATTTTGTAACTTGCTGTTAAGTGCTTTTTAATTTGTTTTAATTCACCAAAAAATAGTCACAGGTCACAAAAAAGTCCTCTTCTTACTTGGTGTGGCTAATTTCTGCACTTTCCTTACTTTTTTCTTAAAGCAGAAGCCAGTGATCCTCTTATTAAAGGTTTTCTTTGCCCCTCACATACTGTCTCTGTCTGTAGCCTAGTGGAGAGCTTGCTGGGCTGAAGACCTGAAGGTTGCTGGTACAAATCTTGCCTCAACAACAATTATAGTGAATTATTTTCCCAGTCGTCCTCTGTTGACTTCTGATAACTTGCTTCATGTTGAAACTGCTGCTCTCAGCCTGAAATTCACAGAAATTTTCATTGTAAGTCATTCAAGCTTGACTCTCAAGCTTTCTTGGTGTTGACACAGTGTGTTTCCAACAGGTGCAGCTTTGGGCTCGTTAACTTCAACGTGAGACAAAGTGCAGCTCATCAACAGACAACAGTCTTTACAACTGTGTGTACACTGTGGCCTAGAGGCAAAGTCAAAGTCTACTGACCATGAGATTGTGGGTTCGATTTCAACCTTGGTCAGCCATTTGTATGGTGATCGCTGCTTGCTGCTTCACAAAAAAGTCCTCTACCTACTTGTTGTGGCTCACTTCTTTTTTAAAGCATCATTGAAAAATCTCACATTCATGAAAGTCTCAACCTCTACTTCACCAGAAGTATTGGAATAGCCCAGTGGATAAGGTTCCTGCCGTCCAACCACCAGGTCACTGGTTCAAATCCCACCTGAGCAGTCTTGTTAGTTTGTCAGCCACTTTGAACTTTAACCAATACCACTTGGTCTGGTCACATGATCAAACTTGATAATGCATATATATCCCCCCGCCTTCAATTGGTTACAGGTGTTCGTTATCTCATTGATTATTTGTACCACATCATCACATTACAATGAATAACAGTCTTGGAAACAGTGTGCTCTCTGTGGCGAAGCGGCAGAGTAAAGGTTTAGTGATCATGAGATCATGGGTTCATTTCCTGCCTCAGTCATGTCATTGCTTGACTTTACTTGACTGATTCCAACTATTCAGCTATCACTGGACAGTCTTTGATTCCTCACAGTATAAAGCTCATTGTAACTCAGGTCCTCTGTGGCCATATGGTTAGTGTGTTAGGTTACCACTCATGGAGTTGTGGGTTTAATTCCTTCCTTGGACATGTTTCTTGTATGCCATTCCGCATGTCTTTGTCAATTTATTCTGCTAATTCAGCATGGTTCAGCAATGGCTTTCAGCATTCACATGCATGTTCCGTTAGGAAATGCTGTTTCTAGTTATTTTTCCACTTCCGGCCGACTTTCGATTCGAGTTGCAGGCCAAATTATATATCAAAACGTGTGTCTTGATCGGGATCGGTGGGCTATTACTTTTCTCAACAGGTTACGTAAGTCGCGAAAAACTGCGCAAAATTTTTGCATTGAAGTCAATGGGACGGGCGGAAAAAAAAGAGCAAAAAAGAGCAATCATTGGAGTTTAACAAACATCTACTGCTCAGGCATACTTTCACCTAGAGACTTCATTTAAACTTTAAACAGTAGACACAAGTCTTGTGTATTGTCGTATTACTCCACGTTTTGATAGGTCATATAGTTTTTGATCAATCCCTGATCAATGACCATGATCATTTTTGGAGAAATTATGAGATTATAATGGTTGTGTATTGCACGGAATGTTCGTGTCAGAGCGCGTGACATCATCGGTTAGAGTGGGAGAGAGGCCAGAAAAACTCCAGATTTTTTCTCTTTCCACTCTCGGCCCAGCCACAATTTACACTCTACACACATAATTTTTTCAGAATTTGTAAGACAAACTTGTTATCTCTCATATCATGTGCTCAAAATATCAGAGAGACTTACAGAATTTACAGAATAAGCCTCTGAGTGCGGCCATGTCTGTCTCTGCTCCTCATTGACTCCAATACAAATATTTTCTGAGAGAAGCAGAACGGACTGATGTTTTAAAACTGCCAGCGTCTCCAAAATATTTACTGTAGAAACACTAAATCGTACCAAAATTTTCAGGAAGTCCTTAGAGCAACGTGATCTGTGTTTTGTTCTGATAGGAGTTACCGTTTTGTCACAGTAAGCCTAAATGTGAGACCGGTGCAGAGGCAGAAAATCGCTCTTTTTCTCCACGTTTCTGTCTGTCTCAGCCTGGGGGGCCCCTATCGCCGTGGTAACCTCTGATCCTCAAGCCAGAGCTCGTTAACTTCATAAACAATCCACCTGGCGCTCGTTTCAATGTTTATAAACACAGACACAGCTAAATCAGACTGACACAGGATGCAGCTCATAACATGTGTCAAGTCAGTCACACACAGACACACACACACACACAGACTCTAGAACCAGCTTCATGTGATTACAGTTACAGACACACACACACATCAAAACACACAGGTAACATACAAATGCGCGCGGAAGCGCGCACTCCTCTCCCACACTCTAACACACACAGGTAACTTCATGTGATTATACACACACACACACACACACACACACACACAGTTAATCTAATGTGGTTACAGCTCCTCCATATCAGTGCTTATAGAAAGATGATCATGTGTCTGTCTGATCAGCTCTGTCTTGACCTTAAGATCGTGGGTTTGATTCCCATGTTGACAGAGATGGCAAAACCGGCAGTAGCCCCGTGGGCCTTTCAAAATTTCCCCAGAGGAAATTTTCTAGTTGTACAATGTCCAGCTGTCTGCAAGCCGGGGGGTGGGGTGCCAGGAGGTGGCTGGGCGGGTGCAGAGCAGCGCAGTCTCCGCCCACCCTCCAGAGGTGCATTGCTAATGTGCATTGCTAATGAGCTGGTTTTAAAATGACCAAAAAGGAGGAGGAGGGGGGACTTTAATGCTATTATCGTGACATAAAGTCAGCTAAGAAGCTTTCTAAACTGGTGATAATACATTTTTACCGCTAATTATTTTGTATTTTTTGTTCAAACTAATGGATCACCCTCCTCAAGACTATCATGTTAACATTAAAAAAAAAGTTTGTCTAGCCTATATATCCTTCCAAAAAAACACAGAGGCTTATTTTGTAACGTCAAAATATTACATCAATTTACCCCAAAATCTTTTCTCCGGTTTCCTGCCAAAAAGTAAAATGATTTCAATGCTAAATAAATATTAGCAAGGCCAAGGAAGGAATATTAGCAAGGCCAAGGAAAGAGCTGAGATAAAAATTGTCACCATATAGTGGTCGGGGGGGGGCTTCTTACCCAGAGGGGTGTCTTACCCCGCTCTACCCTATGAGACCCAGGAAAAAAAAGTTTTTTGATTTTGATTTTTTTTAACATAAATTAAGTGTTGGGATGGTAAAGAACAAATTGCAAAGAAAAAAATCTGAAATATTTATTTTATTTTAATTTTATAACCTATGCACTGTAGTGTACAACAGGACTATATTGTTCTCAAACGTGTAATATTTTGATGCTTATAATGTACATGGAAAAACTAGAATTATCATGTAAAATACAGTAATATATTATAAAAACTAATGTCAATTATAGGGTTTTCATTCTTTTTCATCAACTACACTATTTATCTTTGTGATTTCATCATTAGAGATGGTATTTCATTGACCATTCAGACGTTTTAGAGCAAAAGACAAACAGGTTGCATCTTATGCTATTTTGATTAATGCCTCAACAAAAGGCTTGTTGTCCATCCATGAACAGTTTTCATTGATTAATCATTATTTAGAGTCAAGAACAAAATTGAGCGTAGCGTTAGTTCTGGCAGGCCACGACGTCAAGCTCTAACTGCATAGCTGTCATCGCCGGCGCAGATCAGCTGATGGCTCAGCTGACTCTGCGTGCCCGCTCCCTATTGGGAAATTGCATTAAGAGCGGGGTATTTAAACTGCTCTCGCCCGACCCTCCTTCCTGCTTCCTCTGCTGCTGGCACTTTCGCAACCCACCTCCACCCCAGCTCCTCCTGTATTCATGTTGGTTGCTCTGCTCTGTCTGGGTTTTCTTTTGCTGCTGCGCTCCCTGCTTATGCCGTTCATGATGGCTCGTGAAGGGCAGGAAGGTGCTCTTCCTGCCTCAGGCTTTCCACGCAAGCGCGTGGAAGAGCAGGGGGCCCCAGAACAGTATCATACCGCCAAATAAAACTGTGCAAGTAAATAAAGATTATTTTGACAAAAGTGGTCCTGACTGAAATCAAGGTACCTGTTTTCTAGAGTATATTTCCATGGGCATTCATTTTGCACTGATTTGAAACCTCAAAACCCTATGTTTTGGTTTCGGCCCATAGAAACCAATGGTGCACCACGTCAGCTCTGTGTCTTGATCTCCCTCATCTGGCTCTTCCTCATCTGAACTTTTACACTCTCCTACAGGGTTATCATCTTACCATGGACTGTTATCCTCTGATAAATCAATTTCTGAATCCCCCTCAACTATTTAAAATATAAGAATTTACTCAGCCTCTGTCAATGAGCTGTTCCCAAAGAAATGTGACGGAAACACAAGTACAGAGTCCCGATGTCCACTACAGTGTACATTAGTAAAATTTGCTTTTTTTCATATGAAAAGTAAACAATTCAGTTCTGAAAATTGACTTCAGTGTTGCTGAGATGCTTATTTATAATAAACAATCAACATATAGGACTCAAAATACTTAAAATTGTAAATTTCATGCTCACTTGTACTCTTTCCCATAAAATCTGCTTGTTGCGATGTCGGCCATTTTTAAAAGAGATGCACAGAAAGTTTGGAAGGTCACACCCCCACACACAAGATATCATTGGAAAGGGCCAGTTGTCCTCTGTAGTGAACAACAGGACTTAATAAGGTGACATGTTTAGTATGAGAGAAATGGGTTTGAATATGATGTGCACTACAGTGTACAAAAATGCATTGCCGGGTCTCAGGAGGATATGGGACCATATAAGTATATTTTTGCCTTTAATGGACAGAATAGTTGAGAGAGAGACAGAAAATGATAGGCAGAGAGGGGGGGAATGACACGCAGGATTAAAACCAGTGTCGCCTGCAGTGAGGACTGCAGCCTTAACACATGGGGCGGGTGCTCTACCAACTGAGCTAAACACTGCCTATGCAGTCTGACTTTTGACAAGGATGATGTGTGTCTGTTCCCCCATTCTCTCTCCACATTTCCTGTCACACCTCCACTGTCCTATCTAATAAAGGCAAAAATCTCAGGAAAACTTTAAAACGTTTAAATGATCCATCCTCCAACTTCTAGTACAAATATATTCACCTTTCTTCATACTTGTCCAGTGACTGTCACTGCTATCACTCTGTGTGTGTGTGTGTGTGTGTGTGTGTGTGTGTGTGTGTGTGTGTGTGTGTGTGTGTGTGTGTGTGTGTGTGTGTGTGTGTGTGTGTGTGTGTGTGTGTGTGTGTGTGTGTTTCCTTGTGTGTGTGTTTCCTGCTGGACCTGCTCCAAAGACACATGAAAGACTGCTGTACATGTTGTTCCATAGAAATGAGAAACAACAGGTTTGTTCACCTCTATTCTGCCACTTGTTTCATGCCAAGCCTTTAGATGTAACTGGTCCTGTTGTCTCACAATGCTTCATCTGTCATCTAACCTCAAACACAAAGCTATGTCACTAGAGGATATTCATTCATCCATTAGCTGTGCAAGTTCTTTGGGAGGAAGCCAGAAATCAGGAGAACATGCAGTCTCCACTCAGAAAGTCCACAGGCTTAAACACAGAACCTTTATGCTAAGAGATGACAGTGCCCACCCCAGTACCACTGCGCCACCACTACACAGCTCAAACTGTATTACTGTAACATTATCTCCATCAACTAAGAATAGTCCTGTTCAAGATGAGAGATTCCAACAGTAGTGGGAATTTTCAAAAACTGAGTACTCGCAAACAAGATGAGCGTCTTGCCGGTTTATTCACTTGCAAGTGGGCTTTCCTGAACAGCAACAGTCAAGTCACCAGTTGGAAAAATCGTCCTGACTCTGACACAAGAACTTGCTTATATACTGTACACATCACTTCCTGACAGCTGCCCCCTATAGGGTCTGGCACTGTGCTGAGTGTAACAAAAACAGCCACGGGGGGTCGTTGAGTGTCGAAACACTGGACATGCATTTCAGGGTTTTACCTTACATAGGCTTACAACCTTGTAACAACCTTACACAGAATGTACAGGGAAAAAGCTAAAATAGGGTACAGAACACATAAGGAAAACCTCCGACAGGGTATTTTTCCAACACACCAACCACTTCATGTTGTGGTACTTCACTGGCCACCCAGCCCTTATTCACAGATTTTAGAAGAATTTGGTAAATTATTTGAGGTGTTGTTACAGACAAAGACAACGTTCTACTAATTAATGATTTTTAAAATGCACTTTAAAAAGGCCATGCGATCCTCTAAGTAAGGCTTTTCTGTCGATTATAGACACTTTTGGTTCCACACAGTTTATGGCTGAACCAACTCACCACAGTGGTAACACTCTAGTCTTGATTTTACCATGTGAAACTGATGTTTTCAGTCTGACAGTTTCTTCTTTCACATCATTGTGACATTTTAAGTGATTAGGTGTTCCATTGGGTGAATGGATCAAGAGGCTCTGGCCCTTGTGCAGAAGATCAGCAGTGTGACTTTTGACAAGGATGATCATTTACTGTGTCTCTTCCCCCATTCTTTTTCCACATTTCCTGTCACACCTCCACTGTCCTATCTAATAAAGGCAAAAGTCTCAGAAAAAATAACTTAAAATATTCACCCTTCTTCATACTTATCCAGTGACTGTCACTGCTATTGTGTCTGTGTGTGTGTGTGTGTGTTTCCTTGTGTGTGTGTGTCTTTCCTTGTGTGTGTGTTTCCTGCTGGACCTGCTCCAAAGACATACAAAAGACTGCTGTACATGTTGTTCCATAGAAATGAGAAACAACAGGTTTGTTCACCTCTATTCTGCCACTTGTTTCATGCCAAGCCTTTAGATTTAACTGGATTTGGTTCCAGTATCTATTGAATTCCAACACTAGCACATCACTCTACTTAATGAGGCCCTGATTAGGTGATCACCTGAACCAAATCATATTTAATGAAGATTATAAAAATGTTATGGAAATTCTTTTGCGGTTTGCTGTTGGTGAATAATGAAATAGAAACTTCTGCCGGCTGAGAAGATTTTATTTCCTTGCAAGGAAAGGTCAGTCCTCACCCGAGCGGTGATGGTAAAGGAAAGACACAGAGCACCAAGTAACATCTACATTTATACTTAGGTACCACCTCTCAGGGGTCTTCAAAGGGCCTTTTGGTCTAGTGGGGGCCCTGGCTTTCACACCTTACAGGAACTGATATCCCCCTAGTTCTATTGTTTTCCCATTTGGCCGGACAAGACATCGCCCTCTCACACACATATATTCTCCTTACACACACATATATTCACACTCTCACACACATTTATTCTTCTTCCACATTAGTGGGGCGGCATAGCTAAACTATTGTTTAGCTATTTAACTTACAGTAACAGTTAAATCAAGAGCTGAAATCTCAAGCCTTGTTAAAACTGCGGACACGTAAGATTATGGGAATATCACCCCCCCTAAATCCACAGGACCTTTTTGAACAGGCAACAATTAGACAGGCAAATACCATTTTAACAGATAGTTCTCATGTGTTGTACAGTGAATATGCTCTTCTGAAGTCTGGGAAGAGATATCGATACAAACATTCCTTTGTGCCTGTATCAACCAAGCTTCTCAACAGTAGCCTATGAAATGAATGTGATGTTTCTGTATATGTATACGAACATAGTGTATATGGAAATAAAGGTATACGAATGACATGCCATGGATACAGGCGAGTGAATGGATTCATGTATGTTATGAGGTTATGAGGTTATGTGTTGTCGAAATGAATTTAGTACAGGCACTGGTGTCCCTTTTTACACACAGCTTCACAGTTTGCCTCAAAGTTCAGTTTGTTATCAGTGACAGTTTCAAGATATTTATATGTGTTGACACTCCACCGTCTGACCTTTTAGAGTTGTCGACTCTTGATCATGGGCCCGCTTGCGAAAGTCAATGATCATGTCTTTAGTTTTAACAATGTTCATCTGGAGGAAAGACTTTTCACACCAGTCAAGGAAATCATTGACAACAGGGCCGTGGCTCGTCTCATTATCCTATAACAGACTAATAATAACAGTGTTGTCTGCATACTTTAAAGTGGTTCTATCCTCTCTATACGACACATATTAGTATAGAGGATGAACAAGAGAGGAGAAAGCACACATCCTTGCGGGGAACCAGTGGAGGAAGAAACCTGGTCAGAAAGAACTCCTTTCATTCTCACTTTTTGTGTCCTATTTGTTAAAAAGTCCAGAGTCCATCCCACAAGGTTGTTGCTAAAGTTAAAATGTTCTAAGAGCCTCAAGGATAAAACATGGGGTTGGATTGTGTTAAAAGCAGATGAGAAATCAACAAATAAAAGCCTAGCATGCGTTCCTTTCCCCTCCAGATGTTTAAAAAGCAGATTAAGTAAAATGACTGTGGCATTCTCAACACCTCATTGGGCCTATAGGCTAATTGCTTAGGGTCAAGGTCCTGTTCAGTATTCTTGAGGATTTCAGATTTCACAAGTTTCTCATAACAATAGATGTCAATGCTATTGGTCTGAAGTCATTGAGGGTTTTAGGTGAGCTGATTTTGGGGACAGGGATAACAAGCATCTTTCCAGACCCTTGGCACATGTTGCATCTTCAGGGACTGATTGAAGATATACTGGAAAATGGAGCTGAGCTCTTTTGCACAGGATTTCAGCAGGCGGACACAGATATTGTCAGGACCCTGACTCTTATTTGTTTTGAGGGAAAAGGATGATTTTTCAACATCTTTTCGGGTGATGAAAAAGCTTTGATTGTCAGTGACTTTGTGCCTCACATCCTGTGTTTCCTGGCTAAAATCAAAGGTGTCAAAGTGGGTATAGAAATAATTGAGGGCATTTACAAATGCATTATCTGAATTAAAACCATCTAAAAGAGTGATACCGCTGGGTTTTGAGTGTTTAATGCCTGCAATGACTTTCATGCTCGACCAGGCAGATCCAAGATTTTTCGTGGCCATCTTGTTTTCTAACTTTTCTTTATAGTTCTGCTTTGCTTTTAGAATCCCAGATTTCACCTCTTTGGTGGCTGTGTGCAGCTCAGAGGCAGTCCCTTGTTTAAAAGCCAGTCTCTTAGCCTGTAAGGTATGAGGCTGTTTGTCTCTATATCTTTGGGCCTTTGTAAGTGACTTAAGATTTTTGAGCACTTCATTTCACTTCAGGAATTATGCTTTAATCTTTAATACTATAATGTTGGTATCCAGTATCACATCCAGACAAACACCCACCTATCTGTGTCCTGCTCCTTTGAGACTTGCCAAGAACACAGCCTTTTTTGATTTCACCAGTTTTTGATGGTCTTCCTCCAGCTTCCTTCCTTCCCACTGGGCCCTTCTTCACCTTTTCCCAGTCCTCCTGAGTCTAGATCACAGCAGAAAAATAAACATTTGTCAGCACAGGTGATCAGTCATTTTCATGAGTTCCTGTGAATGATGTAACTTCTCACCATATTTTTGAAGGCCTCTCCACGGTAATAGTTTGTGGATGCTGGATACTCCATTCCCTCATCAAACAGCTCCTGCATGTCTGAAGCCACCAGATGCAGGGCCTCTCCATCGTAGGCGTACACCTTTTTGTCCTCACAGGTCATCACAACAAGCTGCTCACATGGACATGAGGTGCCCCCCACCACACCTAAAACCTGCATGTTCACTACATCGGGGAGGTAGAACTTCTCCCACCCGTTCACCTCATCATGGTTCCCACGGTACATGGTGTCTTTAAGCTCTGCTTTCTTCAATACAGCACCAGCTGGCTTCTTTAGTTTTATAGTAATCTTGTCTGTCTGTCTTGTCATCAGTCTCGCGTAAGCTGCTTCTGCAACATGAGAAGAGAAATATGTGAAATAATGAATTATGAGCAACAGAGGTATCATGATGTTTGGGTAAAAAAAAAAGTGTAGTCAACCTTCTGCTCCATCTCCCCGACGACGATCAGGCAGTCACAGCCTCTACAAGGAAACTCCATAACTTAGAAGTCTGAGTGGATTCTCTTTTTTACAGTCAACCAGATATATCATGACTATTTCACAGGAGAAATATACAGGTACATCCATTTTAACTTCAGTTTATCCCACATATACAGAACACTTTTCGTTTGAGGAGACCATATGAATTTCTGTGGTGGTGACAAAGAAGTCTGGTGAGGTATCTTCATAATATCAAACAAATTATTTACACAACAGCATGTTTTTATCTGGTTCAGACAAACTGACCCATTAAGGATGAGTATCAATTTGTAATCTTCCATAATTCATTTAAAGCAGAAGTAAGCGATGTTTTTGTGTTAATATAAGTCTTAAATAGTTATATCTTCCGACAGCAATCACTTACATAGAGTGTTTGGTCTGAAACACGGGTCTCTCAGTCACTCTGCTCTGCTCTGAGCCGAGGAGAAAACTTTTCTCGTATCCTACAAGTTTTATCCAATGAGGAGAGAGAACGGCATGAAGGACTGTGTGTGCAGCCAAGGGATGCGCGTGAATGTGGTGACGTAGGGACGAGGACCAATAGATCCATGACGAGGGCGGGGGCTGCTAACTCCATCGGCTGACAAGATGTTATGGTGCGTTCAAGGCAACTCGTAACTCGTGTTTTTACGACCTGTGAAGTCGTACCAGTTCGGTACGAGTTCACGGGTCGGAAGTTACGAGTGGCCGTTATAGTGACTTTCACCGGTAAAACAGGTCGGAAAAACACAAGTGGGTTGCCTGGAACGCTACAAAGTCGTAAATTGTGACTTGAAGCTGTAATTTACGGTTTCAAAAGCCTGCCTGGAACGCAGCATTAGCCAAAACGACCGGATCGCTTACTTCTGCTTTAAGTTCCTGCATGAGGTTTAATTATTACAAGTAGCTAGTGGTTCTGTTGGGCCACCAAATATTCCCAGGTGAATGTTGTTTGTTTTGATGTGCCAGTTTTTATTTCTGTTTCCCTGAACAAAGAGATAGGCCTAATGGTTTTAACAAGTAGCCTACCCAACTCCAGCCATCCTGAATGGGTCACCTAGAAAAAAACAAACAAAAAACAAATCAATGATGGAAAAAGGTCAAATATTTAATCTAACTATTAGCATTAACTTGATCAACTCCATAAACTGCATCACTTCATCACCTACCACAGGTTCCCACAGAGCCTCTACCAAAGATAAACCAAGAGGAGTTCACGGACCAACGGCAGAACACTGTTCATTAAGCCAGGAACACACCGCCACGACGCTTCCCGACGCCGACGGCTTTGGCCGACGAGTCTGTCGCCTCTCGTCGGGAGAAAGGAAAAAGTGAAACACACTGCCCCGACTGCCGACCAGAGCGACTGAGTGGCGAGGACTCCCCCATAGAAATACAGACCAATACAGACCAGGGGCAGCTCGGCTCACTGTTCATTCAAACAAACTAATGCCACTGCCACAGTTAATTTCATCAATGAGACAACATTAATCTCCCCAAAACAATTTAACCAGCCACGTTTTAACAGCGCTAAAACCGAAATTAAAACAGTTTTCAGCAGCTTACTGCTGTGGCTCGGTTGCCGCGAATTGGCGATAGCCGATGCTAATTTCTGTTAGCCCGTCTATGGTGTTTTACATTACACGTTAGCATTAAGCTAGCGGGCTTTATATGCTTACTTGTGAGCTGTGTGTGTTTTGAACGTTGTTTCAAACTATGTGGGTTTGATTGAACATGAGATACACAACTTGCACAACAATCAGTAAAATTGCATTGAGTAAATCCTGGGTGAAGACATGAAAAAATTAGTGTCTTCACAATCATGAGAACAAACTGTTGTGGTGCTTGAAATGGGTATAAAGTCTGGGCTTCACAAAAGCAGTGGAATATACTGTATGATATAAGGCGATAAGTGTAGAAAAAAAATTGTGAAATTACTTATTTTGAGCATAGGCCTAACTGTCATTCTCACCAAATGTCTCAAATGTGGGATAACAGAAGCTAAATATTGACTTCATTGACTTCAACTTCATGAGATGTGTGTAGCCCATAGACTGTAAAAAGAATGGACGTAGCGTCCGTGACGTCACCCATTGGTTTTGGGGAGTCGTTTTTGTGACTCAAATATGGCGGCCTGAACAGCGCCATGTTGGATTGGCCGGCCGAGAACCCGCCCACTGGCCTCGAAGCAGCTGTCCACGGAGCTGCTCAGACCTGTCACTCAACGTTTCCGCGCCCTGATTGGCCAGAATTTTAACCTAATAACAGTAAAACTGTAGAGTTAAAAAAAAATTCACCCCCCTCAGAGTGTGTGCGGGGGTAGAAACTATCGATTGAGACGAAAAAACGTTCTGACACCAGGCTTTTAACATGTTTACTGAGGATGTAAAGTCGGCGATTTTAACATGGGGGTCTATGGGGAATGCTCCCTTCTGACACCAGCCCCCAGAGGAATTCGAGGGGATTGCAGTTTTTTGAACGCGGAAGTGAGCTTCACTTCTCAGACCGACAACTGCCCCCTTGGTGTAGCCCTAAATGAGAGATTTTCTCCAAATATCAACTAAGTAGACAAAAAACACACAAAATTTACAATATTTAGCCTATATAATGTATCCTATATGTGTTGTCATTGTGGTACTGTTTGAGAGGTAAAAAAAAAAAAAAACTAGTTTGAGAGCTCAGCAGGTCTGAATACAGAGCTGGAGCTGATCTGGAGCTGAGGCCCACTGGCCCTGCTGTCTGAGCAGGCTGAAATCTCTACTCTCTCTTCTTTTTTCATAATCTTCCTCATCAAATTAGTCAGAACTTTAAACCTCATCATCCTCACTGTCTCTCTCTCTCTCTCTCTCTCTCTCTCTCTCTCTCTCTCTCTCTCTCTCTCTCTCTCTCCCTCTGAACGACTCTGCTGTTTCGAAGCGCTTCACAGTTGTTGTTTTGATTGACAGGTCGTCAAGGGCATGCGGCCGTGCGGATTTGAAAGAGGAGAGTCTCCTGATCACAGTAGTTGAACCGCATTTCTACTGCGTAAATGACCGAAAAAAAACAAACATATTGAGACGGTCGCGCAGACGCGCCGGCATTTGTGCCACACATCTAATTAAAAATGTGGCGTTTCTAACAAGAAAACGGCTTGAGAGCATTCCTGCTGCAGACAGGTATCTGCTGTGTGTGTGTGACTATACACAATTTAGGAACATGTTTGTCATTGTTTATTTATTTGTTTTGGGGTTTTTTTTCTACACAGAAAACACTAAGTGAGGGGGCGCAGCGGACATCATTATTATATATATATATATATATATATATACTTTTTTTTTTTCCCTTGACTGGCGGCGCCCCTCCAGCAGTTGGCGCTCTAGGCGACCGCCTATATCGCCTATGCCTAGAGCCGGCCTCACTCTTCTTAAGACTCACTAAACATAAATTGATGATTTTTTTTTTCATTTTACCTACTTCAAACTTTCTCAGTAATAATAATAACTTTATTTATAGCACTTTAGAAATACAATTACAAGGTGCTTCACAATAAAAAAAACAACAATTAAGCAAGTAAAAATCCAGCATCAATATAAACATAGTAAAGCGAAATAAAAATAAAATACCAGGGCAATTAAGAGAAGGCCATATGATAAAAGTTTTATTAATATCAACATGATCAACACATTTTTTTTTACGTCATCCATTTACTTCATTAAAAACTTTAACACATAGTTTATAATCACTGACATGATCTTTACTGTTAGTGACATCACATGTAGCTGGAGCAGCAGTGATCTATCAGTGGAGGATTTTTTTATGATTGATTGATTGATTGATTGGTTACATTGACTGGCAGGTATCAGGCCACTATCTGATAGAGATCGGCCGATGGTTTACTTCAATATTCCTCCCTATTCAACACTATTGTGGGGTGTAGAACTGATTGTCCCATTCAAACTGGAGTGATCTTAGTGCAGCCGTAAGTGTGTCACGAAGACTCTCTTCAGCCCTCTGCCTGTTCGCAGGCGTGCATGTGGGAGACTCTCGTCTGGTTTGATTTTTAACTGCTTGGTTATTCTTCAGTAAGTTGCTCAGGCTCTCAGTTTCAGCACAGTTGCCATAGAAGTTCTCACGCTGATTTTCAACTGTCTGCAAACCAAACAAATTCTGACATGATTTGCACGGAGGCTTTTTTTCTCCAGTGCAGAGATCATAGGCCTGGCACCTGACACCCTGTGGAAGTTTCATTGTTCCATCAAAGTAGTCTTTCTTTTGGGTCTTTGGATAGTAGGTCATCACTGCTCCAGCTACATAATCATCCCAGTTGCTCAAACAGGCAGCAGCTACCACAATATTCCTGGGGTTTTTATAATTAGCAGAAATGGAGGCTCCGTAGTACCTAACAGGAAGGTTGGGAGGCTGAGAGACACAGATCTTGGTGGAGACCAGAAACCTTGGTTTCAGCTCTCTGAGGATATCCATCAGACTCTGCTTTATTTGGTTTTCATTCTCTTGTCCTTTCTGCTGGACAACCTGGAAACAGTGACACATGTTAGCAAGATGTTACAGCTGCAAACTGCCACTCAATCTTTTGTAAAATGAAGATCAATCGTTAGAGTTAGTAGAAGTGAGGGAACATTTCATACATACATTCACAAACATTTGTGAATTATTGATTTTGTGTGCTATATATAGTGCTAAATTGTCTATATTAGATCTATATCTTACCATGTCCATGACACAGGAGAATGGACTCCTCCGAGGAAGCTGAGTGGAGTACAACTGAAGAGGCCGAGGGTACTTTGCTCTCAGGTTTTCCAACATCTCCTTGTCACTGATGATTTTCTCTGGGGTGTAGGGGGTGTTGTTGACTTGTCCCAGGAAGAAGATGCAGTGAAGTATCTGTTTATAGCAACATGTTAATTTATTACCATAAAATTACATGTGAGATTCTTTTTTTTTTTTTTCAAATTTACCAACCCACCTCATCCACTAAACGTTTACTTCCTGGAGTTATGTTACACAAATCCAGCATCATCATGATGATGTCAAGGGCATTTTCTCTCAGATCTTGATCTCTCAGAAATTCTTCCTCCCTGGAAATAAGAATTAAGTTACAATAGCCTATAATTTTAAAGAGTTATAAACATGTTACAGCAGTGATAACTTGCAGTGCGGCAGAAGCTCACTCACCTTGTTGGCGGTGCCTTAAGTCATCAGGGGAAAATACATGAAACAATTAGATGACAGAAACAAAAGCAGGATTTCAACACAGTTTACAGGTAATAATAACAGTACCAGGAGAAAGCCGCCACTACTCACCATCGCTGCAGTGTAAGAATGAAAGACAAAGTAAAGTCAGTGTGAGGCAGCGCCCTACACTAATGTAGCCAACCACGTGACTTCCAGTAACAACCAGCCAGCTGTGGACTGCTGGTCAAACACGTATTTATCCAGATTTTCTGACAGACAGGAAATGTAACTTCAGTGCGATGCGATGGTTACACCTGCTGGAGAAACAGGGCACTACATAAACAGAGAAACTCTATTTCACACCAGAGGTACTGTAACCTCCCCCTCAAATATATGACTGACTGGCCCTAGACAAAAAGTGCTAATCTATTTGATAATAGAATGATGCATAGAATAAAAAATACAGATTAGAAGAACAAAAAACCTTCTTATGTGACCTAAACATTTTGCTCTGTAACTATCTTTCTGCAAAACAACTTTTTACAAAAGATAACCAGCACTTATAGCCAGTTACATTTTAAAGTTAATATATGTGAAACAGAGTCTTCGTCTCATCCTTTCAGCTTATTTAAAATTATAGAAAATATTTCCATGAGTTTCCATGAATTACTAAATTTGCCCTCTGAGTAATTCAAGAAACAGGTAGCCTAGTACCAAAATGTCTAAGGCTCCTTGCAGGCTATGGTGTAGCAGTTATTGATCAATAAAGGGCAAACGATATTATCCTTTGCCCTTTATGCATCTAAGTTATCTAAACTTTAATGGCCTCATCAGGACATTGAGTTATAAATAAGTCAGAGTATTTGCTTTGGATTCATTGTGTTCATGTTGTGTTACACAGGTACTTAAAGCAGATATCAGTGGAATGTTTTTGTTAATATAAGTCCTAAATAGTCCTATTTTCCGTCAGCAATCACTTACATGAAGTATTTCAGCCTAAACACGAGTCTCTCCGTCACTCTGCTCTGCTGTAACCCGAGGAGAAAATTTTCCTTGTGGGATACAAGTGTTATCCAATGAGGGGAGAGAACGGCATGAAGGGCTGTGTGTGCAGCCAAGGGATGCGCGTGAATGTGGTGACGTAGCACGAGGACCAATTGATGCCTGACAAGGGCGGGGGCTGCTAACTCATGGTGCGTTCAAGGAAACTCGTACTTTGTGTTTTTCCTTCCTGTGAAGTCATACCAGTTCGATCTGGTACGAGTTCACGGGTCGGAAGTTACGAGTGGCCGTTATAGGGAACTTTCACAGACAACAGGACGGTAAAAACACGAGCTACGGGTTACCTGGAACGCTACCAAGTCGTAGTTGTGACTTGAAGCTGTAACTTACGGTTTCAAAAGCCTGCCTTGAACACAGCATTAGCCGAAACGGCCGTGCCCCTGATATCTGCTT
>NC_140917.1:34495947-34638767 GCF_045865225.1 Trachurus japonicus
AAGCAGAAGTAAGTGGTCCGGTCGTTTTCGCTAATGCTGCGTTCCAGGCAGGCTTTTGAAATTGTAAATTACAGCTTCAAGTCACAACTTACGACTTTGTAGCGTTCCAGGCAACCCACTCGTGTTTTTCCGACCTGTTTTACCGGTGAAAGTCACTATAACGGCCACTCGTAACTTCCGACCGGTGAACTCGTACCAGATCGAACTGGTACCACTTCACGGTCGGAAAAATACGAGTTTCCTTGAACGCACCATAACAGTCCTCGTCCCTACGTCGCCACATTCACGGCGTCCCTTGGCTGCACACACAGCCCTGCATGCCGTTCTCTCTCCTCATTGGATAAAAACTGTAGGATACGATAAATGTTTTCTCCTCGGCTCAGAGCAGAGCAGAGGGACTGAGAGACCCGTGTTTCGGTCCAAACACTCTATGTAAGTGATTGCTGTTGGAAGATATAACTATTTAAGACTTATATTAACACAAATATATCACTTACTTCTGCTTTAACATAACATTTAACTAAACGTGTCATGGAACATGCTGCAGCGTGTTGAAGAAGCATCATGTGCTGGGTCTTAGGTCAAATCATGCCCACTTTCTTCACCATTCGCCAAAAAGACTCAAACCTTGGAATCTAAAAAGTTTTTGTACGCTTTCACCAAATCACATGAATAAATAAATACATTAATTTTACATTAATAATGACTGGTCATGATATGACTCGATCACGACCCCATTGTGCTCTCTCGAACTTGTTCCGGTCCGTCCGTGCACAAGTAATTGGTTGGGTCATATTCTGGGCCTGATCGGAGTAGTTGTGATTTGACGTGATAACGACCCAATCGAGCTCTCTCAGACAGGTCCGGGTCCATCCATGTTTGCTGTGATACTAATACATTATCATTGTAAAGGTGAGTTTTATATACTTTCACACCTGGAAAAGTATATTACATAAGAATAAGGACAAGAAAAATAATGACTTTATTAATTCCCAAATAGAAATTGGTCGTGGTCTTTGAAATGAAATAAAATGTTGTGGCCTACAGTGGATTTTAATCCATTCTCTACACTTGTGCTTACAAAGCTAGGCTAACAATATCTCTCTTACTCTTTTCATAAAGTCACACACACACACACACACACACACACACACACACACACACACACACACACACACACACACACACACACACACACACACACACACACACACACTGCAAGTGGAATTTACTCACGATTTGTATTTACAGTGCAGTGTTGCCTCAAATCAAACACAGCCTTTGTGCACCATCTGCTTGTGTGTTGTTAATTTGACCTAAAACTGAAGTTGTTCTTTCTGTGGGCCTAATAGCGTCACCAATGTGTCCTCATGTCTTGGCTGCCAATTACACAAGTTATCAATACTTGGTTGATTGGTCACTCCCATTCTGCTACATTGCCAAAATGAAAACCAGGTTCCTGATTGTCAGTAGCAGTGATGGGAATAACAGCATTAAAATAAAGTAATCAATAAAGTGATGAAGTAATCACAAAAGTTACCGTTCCCCTCGTTACAACGCCGTTACCGTTACTGACAGTAAGATGCGCCATAACTCAGCGTTACTTGACTCAAGAAGTACCATCAGAAAATAATACACCCGTTTTCAGAGGAACTATGCAAGTCTGGTTGCTTTTCCTCATCATCGAATTTCCTAGGGGCCGCCATTCCGAAGGTGTCAATCGCGGTGTTTTATTTTGAAGGGTCGGGGTTGGATTTCCTCGTGTTTCTTTGCTTGACTTCCTGCCCGGCTTGACACAATCGCTCGCGGAAAAAGCCAGCTTTGTTGTAAACAAATGCACATGGGCGAGAGGAGCGTAACCAAAACAGCGGTAAAGCAACCAGACTTGCAAAGTTCCCCTTTAATTCCAGATAAATGGGGGTTAGGGAGAGAAGTCTAAGTTATTTGACAAAAAGTCACACAATAGTTACTTTTCCTGGTAATTAATTACTTTTATCATGCAGTAACTCTGTTACTAACTCAGTTACTTTTTGGGGAAAGTAACTAGTAACTATAACTAATTACTTTTTTAAAATGAATGTGTGCTACACTGGTCAGTAGATGCATGTGAGTGTTGGATACCTGAGCCCTGTTCACACTGTTCCAATGCATGGAGACATAAACCTTGAACTACGATTGGACATTTACTTTCTATGTTTAGCTATTGGTCACTAGAGTTACTATCATCCATAAAACAGTTACAGAATTAACCATATAACTTTGTTCCTCTGCCTCCACAGATGTCGACCGCAGCCATATGGAAAACGTTGTGCTTAGCACTAGTTGCTGCTCTCACCATCATCGGCTTTGTTCTGTATTTTCAAGCACCAGCCCCAGTTTGTCAATATACGTCCACATTAGCCCTTGAAGACACTTCTGAAAAGCCCATAGTCCTGTTGTGGTTCTGGCCTATTGGTGTGAGGTTTGATCTCAGTGGCTGTTTACCCCACTTCAACATTGACAGCTGCCTCCTGACAGATGATAGATCCTTGTACAGTAAAGCAAAGGGAGTGATTGTCTTCCACAAAAATATAAACTGGAATTTAAAAAACCTGCCTCAGGAGCCACGTCCAGCTTTTCAGAAGTGGATCTGGTACCATGTGGAGTCTCCTACCAACACAGCAAAGATTCCTGGTCTGGAGAACCTGTTTAACTTAACACTGAACTACAGACGAGATGCTGACATCACGGTAAGGAATGAGCTGGTGATCAGGAAAACGGACGTGAAAGATGACTTTGTTCTGCCCAAGAAAGACAAACTGGTGTGTTGGATCGTCAGTAACAACAACCCGGCGACCGGAACAGCAGTGAGAGCAACCTATTACAGCGAACTGTCTAAACACATCCATGTCCACGTCTTTGGTGCTTTTTCAGGGAAGCGCTTACGTGATGAGGACTACTACTCCACCATTGCCAGCTGTAAATTCTACCTGTCATTTGAGAACTCAATCCACAGAGACTACATCACTGAGAAGGTAAACGGGCCTTTCGTGGCAGGGACGGTCCCTGTAGTTTTAGGTCCGCCACGGGAAAACTACGAGCAATTAATTCCCTCCGATGCCTTCATTCACATCAATGACTTCCCTGATCCTAAATCTCTGGCAGAGTTCCTGAACCACCTGGACACAAATGATGAAGTGTACATGCGTTACTTTGAGTGGAGGAAGTACTACACAGCCACTCCTCATCTCCTGTCACTCATAAATGAATTCCTTCAGCCTGTCTGCCTCGCCTGCGATCACATGTCCAAAGACAGGGATTACAGTGTAGTTCACGACCTCTATGGGTGGTACTGGTCATGAGGAGCAAAAGTGAGATCAGCATTTGATAGATTACTGACAGTTTAGGCTTTTGTTTCACTGTTTTTTGCTCAGTTTTCTGTTCAGAATCAGAATCAGAATACTTTATTGATCCCCAAGGGGAAATTGCTTTTTGTTATAACAACATCTCCAACACAAAGTGTACAAGTTAAAAGGGGTCCATGCCTATGTTCCCACAGCCTTTTGTTCCCACATTTGAGATTTATAACATAGCGCATGCTCTGCTACGTGTGGAAAGATGTCTATGGGTATGTTATGGGAACATAGGGCCTAATTTTCAGTGGGAAAAAAAGTTAGAAATGTGGGAACATAGGGCTGTGGGAACAGATACATGCTGTCATTCCGACATCCCGTCATACTGACATCCCACCAGTCCGACATCCCACCATTCCGACGAGGCTTTATAAGGAAATGTGCGTTACTCAACAGGTGACTCCCTCCTACTTCTCTGGACTCTCTCGATTTATCTGGCCTGTCTATCCTCTACTTGGTCTTTTTACTAAACTTAACAAACTCCTTTCTTCATTGTCTAAACGCTAATACGCTATTAAAGGAATTGTTGGAAAGGCAGGATGTTTAAAAAAAAAAGAAAGAACAAAAATACTGTCATTCCGACCATAGGAGGCAGGAATTGTCGGAATAACGGGACGTTTGATAGAAAATTAAGTGTTGCCATTTAGACAATTAGAGGCCTATGTCGGACTGGTGGGATGTCAGAATGGCGGTTGCCCCCCTGTGGGAACATAGGGCTGTGGGAACACAGGGCCTAATTTTCAGTGAAAAAAAAAGTTAGAAATGTGGGAACATATGGATGTGGGAACATAGGAATGACCCCGTTAATAAGAGCACAGTAGTCAAGTGGTCAATAGACAAATAAAGAAACATAAATAAAAAATATACTTACAAGTACAAACATGGACAGGAGTTATTGCACTATACTAAATATGGCATTATGGATTATTGCTCAGAAGGAATTTGTTAGTTTATAGGCACCCCACACAGCATAACACTAATACACATAGGGTTGTGACAAATATTACTGTATTACAGAAAACATATTCACCTCTGATGAAAATAAAGGTTAGTTTTGGTTATTCTGTGGTTTTAAGTGGTTTTGAGCAAAACTTTTCATGGTGAAAACCTCAGGATGTATGGGCGCATGACGTCTGTCCGACTATCCATTTCTCCGACCATATCTTTATTTTTGCGTCCATTAGTCAAACCTCCCACTTCTCCAAGAAGTAGCCCTAACCCTTAACCTTACCCCAAACCTAACCTTAGCACTGTAGAATGGGTAGTTGGAGAAATGAGCCATCAGACTTTTGGGCAGTCAGACTGATGTATGCTCCCCAGGATCTATAGCTACCATGGGCTCTAATTTCGTGGCGCAGCGCAGTGGTAATTTCCTCTGGCGCAGCGGATTTGGTAAATTGGTAGACTGCGCTGCGCCCAGATGGGTGTGGCGGTGCAGCAGGGGGAGGTGTCGACAGATTCAGCTTGGCGCAGTGACAATTTTGTGCCAAAACGAAAGTTCGCCAGCTCCAACCTGGTCTACTCTCGGCACAGGGTGAAGCGCAGATGACGCTGTGGTAATTTGCCTGACCGGTGCGCAGTGCGCACACGTCACCAAGACCTCACAGGCAGGTTTCCACAGTTCCAGGCACATTTAAATCACAATAACCACTATTTATTGTAACTATCTGAATCAGCACATAAACTTATATCTATATCGATTGTCTCGTCACACTGATGACAGATCAAAGGCTGTCGGCATGCGTAATGGAAACTCAACCTGACTGAATTAACACAGAAGAAACCGGTTCCAGTGTGCCATTCCGAAGGGCCACCATTCCGAACGTTTACTTTCATGTTTCGAGGCGGTGTTTAGCTCAGTTGGTAGAGCACCCGCCCCATGTGTAGAGGCTATAGTCCTCTCTGCAGGCGGCCCCGGTTCGAGTCCCGCGCCGGACGGCCCTATCCTGCGTGTCATTCCCCCGCTCTCTGCCTCCCATTTCCTGTCACACTCTTAACTGTCCTATCTAATAAAGGCATGAAAAGCCAAAAAAACAACAACTTTACTTTAATGTTTCGGAATGCCGGCCCTTACAGCGTGTCCTAACTGTATGCAACGCGAGCGAGCGTCCAACAATCGCGTCACATCTGACGCTCTCTGTCCATACTGAATCCGTGCGTCTGTTGGAATGGAAGCACATCAGCTGTGCGCTCGCCCGCTCGTCACATGGATGTATTATCAGACTGGAGACGTAACTACCCGGTTAAAAGATGGGTGAATACTACGTTTGTGCCTTTTAAACAGAAAACAAGTGTCTTGAAATATATAGTCAACAGCAAGTTGTCTCTAGTGTAGGAACACAAGTAGCAAAAACATAATGCAGGGTTTTCTGTAACATTATAAGACGGCGCACCGCCCCCCCCGCCCAAGATGAATTAAGGCTATGAGGCTATTAAAAAAAAAAAAAGTCCGCTAGTCTCCTTGAAGCGGCCTTTATGTGTCGCACACACTGGGGTGACCAGCAGAGCGGCCATGTGTCCCCATTGAGCACCACGCGTCTTTTCAGTCACTTGTCCAAGTTCTCCTTTACTTTTTTTTTTCGAGACAACTCTCTCTCTTTTTTTTTTTTTTTTTACCGGCGGTGTCTGCTGATGTGCACGGCTGCAGCAACCTAAACAAATGCACGTGTTACTGTTGACTGGCTCTATTCCAGCCACATGATTGGTTCGGCGCGGTGGAAATCTCAATTGGCTATTTGTATTGTCTGCCAAAACATGGATGAATGAAACCTATTGACCACGTCTCATATTTCTATCGAAGAAAAGTTATTTCACAATTTATAGCCTACCGTTTCATTACCCAGCCCTAGGTGGGCTATTGTCTCCCTCCTACCTGGGAAACAGGAGGAACTACACAACACCGACAAGCACTGAGAGCCGCATGTTGCAGTGACGTTAAGATTAAAACAAAAAACCCCGCAAATAAGCCGACGAAAATATGCAATTTGCCACTTAACTTCTTGTCAATGTATTATTTGTGGGGGCTTTCGGGGGATCTGGTGACGGTGGAGGATCCAGACTGATTGACTGTGGACCACCACCAGTCTGATCAAGTCCATCACAGCACAGCAGCTGCTGCCCCGCTGTCACATTACTCTCTGGCAGTGCAATCTCGATTACATTACATTAAGCCGACATCAGGAGAATAATGAGACGTGACGGTAAATTAATGAAAATTAAAGTATGATAATGTACAGATATAAATATATTTGTTTCTGAAAAAACTATCATGATTTTTGGGGGGCATTCTTGGTCAAATTGAGGGCCAAATGGCCCGTGGCCGCCGCTAATTTCCGACGCTGAACGCGACGCGAGCGACAGAAATAGAAACGGGGCGTCGGGCTCTAATCGTCGCGTCGCATCGCGCCGCGTCGCTCGCGGCCAGTTAGGACATTACAATAGGAAACCATTAATTTAGCAGCTGTCGCTCACTCGCGTCGCATCCAGTTAGGACACGGTGTTAGTTATGTTTGAAAAAGGGCCACCATTCCAAATCTGAAAAAAGGTGTGCCATTTTGAAAAGTTGGTTAAATATGCTGTCGTAAAGCCAATTCATTGATTGCTGCGGTAGTCCAGTGGGTAGAGCCGTTGCCTGCCACACAGATCCAGGAAGGGGTGCACATTTATAGTTTTTTGTCTTGTATATTAGCCCACTGTACATTATTAGCCGGCCGGGGACACACCGGCCCATGTTAACCGATTGTGTTGTTCACACACACACACACACACCAGACACGCTGCCGGCTCGCACCCTGCAGCGATCGTTTCATCTGGTGTATTTTCCACGAGCGATCGTCAAGCCGGGCATGAAGTCAAACAAAGATGCACGAGAGAATCCGGTCCCTGACCCTTCATAATAAAACACTGCGATTGACACCTTCGGAATATCGGCTCCTCGGAAATTTGAAATGACAGACCTTCGGAAATTTTCGGACTAGCGGACCATCGGAATGGCGGTCGCCCCCCGATGAAACCAGGGAGGGACTGGGACTAAAAAGCAGCCGTGGATGTCCCAAGAGCAGGACTGTGAGGGTGGATAACTGCATGTCGCTGCCATGTTGAGACCTCGCACTGTGCCGTTGTGATGATCCGCTTTATTTATTTATTTACTTATTTATTTATTAGCGTGCGAGCGACTGCGTCGCCTCCTTTATGCACAGCTGTTTCTGATTTCATTCCCGTTGGTATGTGAGTGTCTTTAATGGAAAAGGGGTGTGTGTGTTCCCTCAGCCCTACGTTGCCTCATTTCAAATAATTTTCTCAAAATGAAACTCTAAGTCAGGTCATTTTTATTTTTATACCGCATTTAAAGGGATGATTCAGAGTAATTTCAACCTAGGGTCCTCTGCACCATGACCTCGAGCCAAACGCCACCCCCCCCCCCCCCCCCCCCCCCCCCCCTTGCTCTAACAGTGGTTGAGTTACCGCTATTAACCGAATGGTGCAAACGTTACCAAGTGGCTATCTTAAATTACCCCACTAATAATGTCCGGAATTTCTGGTGTACTTAAGGCCCTTTCACACCGCGGACGTAACGAATAAACAACACGAAATGCGAAATATTTCGCCGCCGAATATTTCGCATCAAAACCATTCACACCGGCGGCGACACGAATATGCGACAGATGCGACAATTATATTCCAAAGTTTCGCTTTGCGACGGGTGGTTCTTCGCCTCCACGTCATGTCTTCAATCTGTTAATTATCCCTCACGTATTCACTATGCCACTGTTGTCTTGTTACCAACTTTACTCAACACAGCAGCTCACTGTCTGATCACTGATCAATATCTGATCACTATCCTGACAGTATTGCTATTTCTCCTCTCCTCTCCTCTTTCCACTTACCCCCCCCCCTCCTCTCTTCTCCTCCTCTCCTCCGAGACACAGGTTATTTACATTGTTTACATTAGCAGCCAAGCACCTGTCCATGCGCCCGTGTGTGTTTGTGTGTGTGCGTGTCCGTGTGTGTACGTGCGGTGCGACCGTACGCCAGAGAGACGGCAGGTGGAGGGGCTGACTGGCAGAGATGAGAGCAAAGACGGTGAAACGCTAAAAAAAAAACTTTTTTTCCCTGTGAGAGACTGTGGCGAGCCTGAGACTGTGCGGCCGCAGTCTGTTGGGAAACAGCTGTTTGTGTTCTGACGTGGGGGGTGTGATGTGGCCTACCTCCTTTTCACGCCACATGATTGGTTGATGCGTTAATTCGCCGGGCGAAAGCTCGGAAAAATCGACCTCACGACGAAAAAAAATTATGTCGCATTTTCGCCGCGACACATTCGCGGTCGGTGTGAAAGGACCTGTGATGAAAACCGGGGTTCGAAAAAAAATATTGACGCGTGAATTATTCGCACGAAAAATACTTCCGCGGTGTGAAAGGGCCTTTACTGTACAAACTTTCTAATGCTTCGTTTACTACTACTAACACTATTTGTACTACTGTAGAAGTTTCTTGTCTTGCACTAACTCATGGAGGTGAGTTGTTGGAAGGGGTCAGCCCTATGTTCCCAGGGCCCTATGTTCCCAGATTTAGCTAAAAGCTACATTACATCTGTAGTCAACTGCTACTGGATAATAGGTTGGGTGTAACTGACTACCAACTTGGGAGAAATGGGGATAAAATCTGATGCAAATTGATCATGAAATGTGGGAACATAGGGCTGTGGGAACATAGGGCTGTGGGAACATAGAGCTGAGGGAACATAGGGCTGAGGGAACATAGAGCTGTGGGAACATAGGGCTGTGGGAACATAGGCACGCTCCCCATTTGAATGGTTGATGAAGAATTGACTCGGCTGTGTTAAACCCATTCAACACCTTTTCTCCTCCCTCTTGCCACTTGCGCCGGTGGGAGGGAAGGTGGCGAGAGTGCACGAAAATTGCAAACTGGACACACCTCGTTGGCATGGCGCAGGGCAAGTGCTCCGTAGTGTTGTTTTTGGCGGCCTGCTTTAATTTTAGTTTTTCTCTAGTCTTCGTGCCAAACTGTCATTTTAGTTTTTATTAGTTTTAGTCACGTTCATGCTCCTTTTTGTTTAGTCAAGTTTTAGTCGACTAAAACTCTGAGCTTATTTTAGTCAGAATAACCCATGACTATTTTTGTCTAATTTTAGTCGACAAAAACTTTATTTTTATATTGTTGTTACCTTATAGACTCAAGAATGCATCCATTACAGACATGGAGGATGCTCTGCTTGACATATATTATTTTCAGTTCCCACACACTATATTTAGCAGATATTTTGGAGAAACACACTTTACACTCTCCCTCACACACACAAATACATATACACGCTAGTCATACACACGCGCACGCTCTCTCTCTCTCTCTCTCTCTCTCTCTCTCTCTCTCTCTCTCTCTCTCTCTCTATCACACACACACACGTTTGCCTCAGTGGTTTGATGATCCGCGGCTGCCAGCCATCGGTCCCTTTCTCTGTGTCGGACCTCGTTAACACTAACCCACCGCAGCTGCATCTTCTAAATCAGGGGTATTCAATTAAAATTCATTGAGGTCCAGTTACTAAACTTTCATCCAAGTGAAAGGTCCGAACCTTATAAAGTCCAAATGGTGTCTTATATATAAGCTATAGCCTACCCCAACGAAGTGCATTTTCATATCTATTGTCAATTTTCAACACAGGAAACATTTAACATAGTGCACTTTTATAGTAAACAACTAGCTTTTTTAATTTTTTTTTTTTTTTACCATGAATAGAAGTAGCTCCCAGGCAAATTAATTTAAGGCCTGTATTTCAATTAAAGAGAACAAGACCGAATAAATAAGGGGGTTTCCCTGTTTGTTTGTTTGTTTGTTTGTTTGTTTGTTTGTTTGTTTGTTTGTTTGTTTGTTTGTTTGGTGCTTTTTTCTTTCTTCCTTTCTTTTTTTGAGGCCAAGGTGTCAAAAGCATCTTGATAGCTGCACTGTCATTGTATTGTCCCCCTCCATTAAATATGGAGGAAGGCTGAAAATCACAGGATATGTCTGTTCTGTTCTGGTGATACAAGTCAGTAGTCCTGAAATAGGTGTTTCTCTAACACACATTCTACATGTCTGAAGCGACGTCTTCCCGCATACGAGCTTCCTGCTCCTTCCAAACGGGGCAGAGCTCCGCGTGAAGAAGTTTACAGACCGAGGGAGAACCGGGGGTCAACACAACACCGGCGGAGAAGCAGGAAACAAGCACGTCGCACCGCTACGGCGTTGTGAGCGCACATTAAAGTAATGGGCTTGTGCGCGCAAGAGACCCTTCTGAACGGCCCCCACACGCGCGCACACACGCTTAACCAAGGCGGCGGCGGCGGCCACAAACGCCCAGCGGCTCGCCTTTGACTTCAGCATCAACTTTTTTTTATTTTGGAGCAAGGCTGTCATCACTCCGTCTCCTTTCTCTTTCCCTCTCAGACGCACTGGCCGCACCGGGTAAACAAACGATCTGATTGGCTCAATTGAGTGAAGCTGCCGTATTGACCTATAGCTGAGCCCGCTGTCCCGTCGGAAAAAAATGTTATTATTAGAGATTGGTCTCGGGTCCGGATCGAACCATCACTCGGTCCGGGTCCGGACCGAGGTCCGCCATTTGGTGATGCCTGTTCTAAATAATGCCACGAGTGGGGATTGGGGAAGTGACGTCGCTGCCTAGGAAACAGAAATCCTGCAAAAATAATAGAATAATAGCGCGACTAAACATTATAACGTTATTTCATCTCGTCTCGTTTTGGTCAACAAAAATGAAGAGACATTTTAGCAGAGTCTCGTTTTCGTCACGTGATAAAGGTTCGTTGACGATATTTCGCCATAATTTTCATTGACGAAAGCAACACTAGTGCTCCACACCTGTGCCTAGTCTACGAAATTAGAGCCCCATGTGTTTACAGAGGAAAGCAAATATGTACCTGACACCACCTTCATCTGTCTTCCATTCAACCTGTCTCTTGTGGGTGTTGCTCTGATGATCCATTAGGTCCAGGTGAGACGAGATGGAGACAAAGGTCCTTCTGTCTGTGACCAGTTGGTTTAATTCTTTCATCACGTCCAAAGCTCGTCATTTTTCTCTCTATGTCTTTCTTCCACTTGCAACCTATAGAAGATGGATGATGATTCATATGCACTGGGTGGAAACATGGATTGTTTGACTGGATTAAAGGACTCAGTGACTGTGATTCTGGCTGATAATGGTTGTAACTTTTATGCAAAAGATGATTTTGTTTTGTTTTTGTGTTTCACTTTGTAGATGTAACCATTTTGCTTTGTTTATGAACTCAGGTATCGAAAATAATAAAGTTACTTAAATCTCAAAAAGGTCATACCAGTAATTTCTCTATTATTTCCCTTTTTAAAGTTGTACAACATTGTAGATGATACACCAGCTACTTCAACACCTCATTTCATCTAAAGCGTCACAGACACCTTTACCCAATCGTTATGAAAATCTGTTGTTTTAAAGTCAAATCTCCAAGTCACCGATGCCTGAGTGCAGTCTGACAGAGGTTGGGTTGATGAGTCAGTGTCTGTCACAGAGAGAAGTAGAAAAAACCAAACGAGTTTCCCCTGATCTGTGTTGTCCTGGCCCAGCCCCTCAGTCTTAACCCTAACCCTGCACAACATTTACACACTCAGCCTTCATGCAGCAACAGCATTTTCACCTTTTAAATTGATCATAGCCACCATATTTTAGTGGAGGAACTGATGCTCATTTGGATTACTTTATTTTCCTTTTTATTTATCGATTCAGTATAATTTATTTTACAAATCTAGGATTAGGAACTCTTACTGCTGCTGTTTGTGATTTAACACTTAGTTTATATTGTTTTATCTCTTTCAGTTTGTGTTGCCAATAATCATCAGAAGAGGTTCTCCTCTCTTGCCGTGTTGATATGGCTCCTTCTCCCATTTCTTCTGTCTTACGCGTCACTCTAACGGCGTCTCTCATGCTGGCTGGAGTCATAATCCTGATTTTAATGTACTACACATCAGCTCCATCTCCCCGATGTTATCCTCCCCCGGCGAGACGACAGACGGAAAAACCTGTCGTGCTGCTGTGGTTCTGGCCTGAAAACAAACATTTTGATTTCCAAGACTGCAAGAAGCTTTTCAACATGGACAGCTGCCTCCTCACAGACGACAGGTCTTTATACTCCAGGGCTGAGGCCGTTGTGATATTTCACAGAGCCATCCAGGACGACCTCTCCAACCTTCCCGCCTCGCCCAGACCCAGATTTCAGAGGTGGATCTGGTTTAACATGGACTCACCCACCAACACGCGCAGGATAGCAGGCATTCAGGGACTATTCAACCTAACGCTGAGCTACAGGAAGGACGCAGACATCCACGTTCACTGGAAACTGACTGTCAGAGAGAAACCAGCTGAGGACTTTGTCATTCCAAAGAAACAACAACTGCTCTGTTGGATGGTGAATGAACACGAGCTCAATGGGACACTGGAGAGACAGCGCTTTTACATGGAGCTTACAAAATACATAAAGGTGCACATGTTTTTCAGCTCCTCTGGGGAGACCTTGAGGGGTGACAACTATTTTCAGACTATTAGCAGCTGCAAATTCTTCCTTTCTTTTGAGGATTCAATCCACAGAGATTACATCACAGAAATATTCACTGGTCCTCTGGCAGCTGGCACTGTGCCAGTAGTTTTGGGTCCACCAAGAAACAACTATGAGGACTTTGCCCCAGGTTCCTCTTTCATACATGTAAATGACTTTCCTGATGCCATGACCCTGGCTAACTCCCTCCTCAGGCTGCATGAGGATAATCAGACGTATGTCAAATATTTTGATTGGCGGCGTTTCTACACATTCAAACGCCATCCCACGGAGGAGAGGCAGGAGTTTGCACACGCTATCTGCCAGGCCTGTCATCACGTGGCCATGAACAAGGAGTACAGAGTGGTGCTTGATCTGTACAAGTGGTTCTTACTGTGACACTGTCAGACTGTGGTGACCATGCTGCTGAGAATTAATCAGAGGTCTTAGATTATTTGTCTTGTCTAATGGGTTGTTTTTTGTCTTTGTTTGTTTCTGTTGTTTTCCACTTGTCTTGTATTGGCAGCACTTAAAAGAAAAGAAGTACTCACTATTAATACAACTTTTGCCTCAGCTTGAGGAAATCGTAGCCTACATGACAGGATTCATATTGTCAATTGTCCTGTTAAACACAAATAAATCCCAACTTTTACATAAGCAAAGTAAAGAGTCCTTTTTTTTCATTTTGTGAATCCAACAAGGTTTTGACTGGTTTATATTGCTTGAAAAGAAGGATTCCCTTTTCCTTAACCTTTTATCAGGCAACTGATCACAATCAGAAACCTATTTTTGACAAATAAAATATGTTGCTTAGGTTAAAGTTGAGTATTTAAATTTGGAATAAGTATTTTTGGTTTTACACATTTCTATGTATTAATATTAATATTCCTTTAACTTTATCTGTGTGTTTTTGTTTGTTTGTTTTTACACGTTTTGGGAAAATCATTACCTTGGAAGGGTGAAGAGCCATATACTGTATGGTAATATCATTGACCTTGATCTTGGGGGTTCCTCCACACTGGGAGCTGTGTCTGGGCTGCTGCTGGGGGTGCTGTCCTTGGGTCCCTTCGGCCCGGCCGGCTGGTGTCTGTCGGGGTCAGGGGCCATGGGAACCTCCTCAATCTTCAGCTCCATGCCATGTCTCCCTATTGCCAGTGGTGACAGTGTGTGTTTTTTTAAATGTGTTAAGCCCTTTGTGTTACATGTCCTTGCAGGAAGCGTGCTCTGTAAATAAAGTTTTTTGATGTGGGAAAAGACAGTATGTTACTGATTTACAGTATGAAATGTTTCAATGCTGTTAACAAACACTGGAGGTAATTAAAGGAAATATTTGGGTATATTCTATGTTATTTGGGAAACCTCTGACCCATATCTGCAACCAGTCACTTCAAACCGGTATATTTCCCAACCAAATGAAAATAGTAAAAGTCATTCCAATATCCAAAAATGTAAATAAACATACATTTTCTAACTACAGACCAATTTCTCTACTTCCACAGTTCTCAAAAATTTTAGAGAAACTATTTATCCATATCCAATCACTTAACACAAAACTTACTATGTGAACATCAATATGGGTTCAGATCTAATCGATCCACCACAATGGCTGTAATGGAACTTACAGAAATTTTTTTTGTCAGCAATAGACAAAAAGGAATACACAGTAGGTGTTTTCATGTATGTGCAAAAAGCATTTGACACCATTGATCATAACGTATTAATGAAGAAGCTGGAAAGATATGGGATCAGGGGCATAGCATATGGCTAAAAAATTATCTAGATAGGGGAGCACCGGGTCGATTGATACACGGGACGATTGATACACAGCGATAAACAGGTCCTAATGTGTGCAATGTCATAGTTTTGAAGTTTAGAGGCAAAACAGGTTCAAGTGTCAGCAGTCGCTGCAGGGACGATTGATACAGCTGTTTCAAATGTCCCTCACGCCACCGTGCGTAGTGATTGTGGTCACATTGCGCGATCAATATCTGTATAAATCACCAAATTAATAGCCTAATTGTTTTGCAATAAACAACAACCTATTTGAATGAACATGTATTTTTAATAAACACCACATATTTTTAATGAACAAAACGTGTTTATGACATGAATCAACAGATATTCAGCAACGTGAGGGGAAAATGCCGAGGGTAAAATGACAATATGTTCAACTGTGTCTCCATAAACATGACTTAGGACAGAGAAATAAGTAAATGAAATGAAAATGCAGTCGTCCAACAACTCATACAAAAGAAGAAAGGTGAGTTTAATCGAAATGCGGATCTTGACAATTACGCACGGGACAAAAATATTTATTTGACCTATTTATATTGTGAGAAATTATGTGACATTTTGGCAATGACGAGTACACTAGTATGTTGTCCGATATGCTGCATAAAAACGAGAGTAATGTCAGTAGTTTCTGTTTAAAACATGCTGTTTCAACCGTCCCTCCTCTGTGTCTCAAACGACCCGCATAGGTGGGGCGTTTGAGACACATGTCAACTTACGTTCAAAGTTATAAAACAGCGCGATCATCCAACATATGTGTTAAATTACACTTGTAACATAGAGAATACACATGTGAGTTGTTGATCACATGATAAAAATGTTTGTGTACATAACGTCATCTTTGAAAAAGACGTTTAAATGAAAAGTGTATCAATCGACCCGGCGCTCCCCTAATAGAAAACAATATGTGCAACTAAATGATGAAAAATTTGACTTGTTGAGGATTTCATGTGGAGTCCCACAAGGTTCCGTGCTGGTCATTTATTATATACATTAATAATATCTGTAATGTGTCCAAGCTGTTACACTTTGTTTTGTTAGCTGATGATACAAATTTACTTTGCTCTGGTAAAGATCTGAGGCACTTTCTAGACACAGTGGAGAGAAAAAGATGGTTTGACATTAATAAAATGTCACTCAACTTAAATAAAACTAATTATATAATATTTGGATACCGCAAACATTTAGATCAAACACAAATTATGATATTGAAATAGAAAGAGTTAATATAAATTCATTTTTATGAGCATACGTATAAAACAATTACAAAACCAATTTTCATATTACAAAAGAGAGAAATTAATTAGAATTAATTAGAAGAATTAATTTCTGACATGCCAGAAAATTTCTCGTTGTGACGGACAATGTATGGGGACCTACGTCATGATTCTGCACATACGACAAGTTTGCCATAACAGATTGTTTTAGCACAGAGCACAGAGCCTTTATGAACCTGATTACAGGAGTGAGAACGGGCAGACAGAGAGGAGGGACAGGGAAGTGACAAGCTGAAGTTAGACCACAGCTGCAGCTGTCACAGACAGGGTGACCGGGTGATGATCAGTAATGCAGCACAGTCCGTGGTGGAAGATCAGCCCGAGTCCGACAAATGTACACACACTATCAGACACTCAGCGATTGAGGGTGATTATTTTTTCTTGTCGTTACAGTATAAAATAGCGAGCCTACACACCAGCAGCCACGTCCACTGTGCTCTGGCTCAGCTGACCGGTGTTCAGATGGTAGTTAGATCTTCACATGTTGAACTTTTAAACAAAGTGCAGGCTAGAGAGAGAACTAGCGAGGCTCCTCTGACAGCCGCAGGTGAGCTGCACGTCAGCTGGCTGCCTCTCTCTCTCTCTCTCTCTCTCAGCAGCACCGGCCTTGGAGGTGATGCACGCTGTCTGTCTGTGTGTTTGTCGGTCTGATCTTCCACCATGGACTCTGCTATATAGGAACCAACATCAGAAACCAATGTCAATTTGAGGTTTACAATCGAGCAATTATAGAGCAGCACAAATCTCAGCGGCATCGCAGGGTAATCGTGGTGGGGAGCAATCATAGAACGACGTGCAATTAGTGGGGGTCTGAGACTGATCTGAGACGTAGGACTGGAGAGGGAAGCTTGTGCAGTTTGAGATGTGAACAGACGAATAGTCGTGCAGTGTAAGCCCGCCTTAAGGGCAAAAATAAAAGCCTGTAGTCTCACTGTGGTGGAGGCAAAGTGAAGAAATACCCCCTTAGTGAAGCAGTTTTCATAAAAATGAAGTCATCATCAGATATTTCACTATGATAACAGATGTAGAGATAGACTACTGCTGCTTCATCCCTCTGACTGCAGGAAGTAACTAATGCAGTCTAATGGCGCTTTTCCACTACGCAGTCACAGCATGGCACGGTTCGGTTTAGGTTCTTTTCCATTACAGCGAACAGAGTTCTTCATAGTTCCTCCACAGCGGGGCCGGGGGCGTCATATCACAGCAGTAGCCGCTGCATCGTCTCACTATCTTTTTTTCCCGATCGTCTTGTCAGCTCCAAAATCACTCGTCTGCACCTCGTTGACGGACCACAGTGTGGTTTTCTATACAGCAGTCATTTAACTCAGATCAGTGGGAACTGTTGTTAGTGTGTTTTTAAATTTAGCGGGTTTGATTCTCATGTCGGAAGTCGCGGTTGCGACTCTTCCAGCAGTGACAACGCTCTGGCCAATCAGTGGAAGGCAGTTGGCTGATGTCACGTTTAGTATCACTTTGGCTCGCTTGTAACCAGGGCCGAGGCATTACCAAAAAAGTACCAGGTACCAGGTACTAGTGGAAAAGCAAAAAAAATGAGTAGAGCCATGCCGTGCCACACGGGGAGCATACGTCAGTCCGACCACCCATTAATCCGACTTTTCTAGACCCATTGGGCCGACTGCCCGTTGCTCCGACCAAAATAATCCCTATATTCCGACCAGGGCTAAATCCGACCATCCAGAATTCCGATTTTGGACGGGACCGGCTCTGGGTCAGTTTGGAAAGGCAAGAGACGAAGGAGACTCACGGCTTATGTGTTTGCCTCCTTCTTTCTTTGTTTTTGCCACCGGCTTTCCTGTTTGTGTCATTTTGTGGAGCAGTAAACAACCCAGACCCCTGCCCCTTAACTACATCCTACTGGAAAAACTACTGACAAGTCAAACTGTAGTTGGTTAGAGGACTAATTCATCTGACATAACCCCTCTCTCTCTCTCTCTTTTCTGGGATAAAGGGGCAGATTACATAAGACTGTTCTTCTTTCTGCTCCCTTTTGTTGAGATTTGGGAGGTTTTTGTTTTTATTGTAGCTTATTAAAATGCATGATCATTTTTCTGACTAATTTATTACCTGAAGTCGCCATGTATCTCGCTTTCTTTCCCCCGCCCTCCGCCCGTTGTCTTCGTTGTCACTTTGTAGCCGCTCCACAGAGCGCACATGGCTAATTAATATGCACGTGCTGACCATATACATACTTATCAGTAAGGTGACGTCACGATGCGTTCCACCTGGCCGCCGCCATGCTGGGTACCGAACACTGAGTTAACCTCTATTCAGCTCAGTGCAGCCACATCCTCTCTGACCAGAAATGACTGCTGCCTGATGTAGTTTGGATATGGATATTTCTCATTTTGATGGCCTTGCCTTGAAAGCACACACCTCCAGCACCTTTCTGCTGAGACGAGCTTTGACAGCGCGGTGCGCCGCTCTCTCTCCCGTTAAAAGTGAATCTCGCTCACCCAGTGGACCTCTCTCTCTCCTCGTCTCTCTCTCTCTGGTCTCCCGTCAGGTAAAAGCTGCCGTTTATTCCTCAGATGAAGCTCATGTTGAGCCTCTCCGGTACAGTTATCCATCACTGCTGTTGAATTAGCCGCTAATCAAAAGCTGTCGCCACTCTGTTTTATCTATCGCTCTGATTTCTCTTTTCTGTGCTGCGCTGATCAGAGCGGCGTCCCTAGCAACGGTGTATTTTACTTAGCAACGATCTGTTAAACAGGAATAACAGACTGTTAAATGCAAAATCAAGATGTAAATAAATATCAGAAATATCAATAAATTATCGGAATACGATATTCAATAGAGCCATGTAATAAAAAACGCTTTATCCACTATTTTTGTGAGATTTGATGTCACAGCCCATAGACTGCCTTTGGAAGTCGGTACCCAAGATGGCACTGTGACCGGCTGCGAACGCTGTGTGACGTCACGTGATATCTATCTATATGGTTGTGTCTAGACGTTCCGGGGGCGGAATATGAGATGTGTTCACATGTGCACCATTCTTGGGTCCAGTGTGATTTATCAAAGAGAAATTGCGGAGAATTGTGCACACACAGTTTGATAGATCTGAAAAAGGTGTAAATATTTTGGGTGAACGCCATTTTCGTCTTTTCGCCGTAGGCCTAAGCAAAAATTTTGTAGCAGTTTTACACAGCTTACTTACAGTTTTGATAAATGAGGCCTCAGGCCCTAAGCCCAGAGCCCAGACGCTCACAGCTGCAGCTCCGCGGCTCATCCGCGGCGCTGTCCGTGGTGCTGAAGGTGACAGGTTAACTTGACAAACAAACTGCAGCATAGTTCTGTTTGTTTGTCATGTGTGTCAGTTTTGTGTGTGACTTGATAGTTTAGTTGTTGAGATTAAGAACATCACTCCCTCATCAAACCGGTGATAGGCGGAAAGAAAAAAGGACATCTTCCTCTGCTCCTCCTCCCTCCCTCACTCACACACTCACCTACACACACACACACACACACACACACACACACACACACACACACACACACACACACACACAGAGAGAGGACATACAGTAGGCTACAGCGATGAAATCACAGAACTTAAACATCATAACAAGAACATGGGGGGTCGCTACAATATTTTCAGTTGTGCAGTAGGCTATTATTAATAATGAGCGATAAGTGCCATTGCTACGTGGCATGATGCGCACCAGTGTTTGTAGAGCCTGGTTCAGGGGTGCTTCTGGGCCGGATTAGTCAGGCTAATACACTGTCGTAATTACTGGGAGTCGGAGCACCGGGCATACTTAAATCGAGGAAATGGGAGGTCGGATTAATGGACGCAAAAATATAGAAATGTGTGGTCGGATTAATGGGAAGTCGGACTAATGGGAGCAAAAATATAGAAATGTATGGTCGGAGAAATGGGAAGTCGGACTGACGTCACGCGCCCGTCTGCCAGTCCACTCTGAGCCGAGACATGCCGGCTTTGTGGGACGGGATCATAAGAATGTCATCCAGGTACGTTTATTAAAATTCCCATACAACGCTGTTTCCCTAATAGAATGGGAGCTATTGACTGCACACATGTTGCTATAGAAGCGCCATCACAGGATGAATTTGTTTTTGTCAACAGGAAACATTTTCATTCAATTAATGTTCAGATAATATGTGAGCTCACCAACATCGTGGCAAAGTGGCCTGGTTTAACGCATGACTCGTTCATTCTTAATAACAGCATGGTTGGTTACAGGCTGGAAGCTGGAGCGGTGCGCGATGGGTGGCTTCTCAGTGAGTAAATAATTTATCTGTTTAAATTGCGCCCCGAATATAAACCTGCACAATGCCCATTTGGGCACGTGCATTAAAATATGTGTATTTGTTTTTTCCCTGGTGAAAATAGAGCGTCAGAGCTATCTAACAAGCCCTTTATTGTCTCCTTGTGTTCAGTATTTCTGTCAATAAACGCGTGCGTGAAGTTGGAAATGTCACACTGCATTAGCCACGGCACACTTCTGCAGTCATTTATATAAGTGTGATCAGTCTTGTCAATCCTTGTAATTAAGTTGTTTTGTCCTTCTGTTTGTTTCCCACTAACGGTAGCACTTATGTATTTTTTTTTTTTTTTTTAAAGTAATAATGATTCAATCAAGTGGTGCATGCATGAGGAAACTAAATCTATTTCACATGTTGTATTCTTCCTTCATTTGACGCCAGGGAACCATGGCTACCCTCTGAGAACGTGGCTGTTGACCCCTCTCACTAACCCCGGCACCGAACAAGAGAGGAGGTACAACGACCTCCATTCCTGAACTTGGACAGTGGTGGAGAGGCCAATGGGGGGGGGGGTTCTGCTGTACACACTGGAGAAGGTGTGCCGCATTTTGCTGGCCTGTGGTGACCTGCACAACGTGGCACACCGCCATGGCACACCACTGCTAGAACACATCCCCCCACCAGAGGAACCAGATGCTGGACCCGTCCACCTCGACCCACCCCAGGAAGCGATACGGGCCCGGCAGCATCTGATTTAACGATATAAAGAGGCAAGGACATGGTTTACTTTTTAAGAGCATTTATTGTGGTGCAAATATCTCTAAGTGCATTGATGATTTGATCTAGACGATCACTGACAGCTCTGACAATTTCCTCCTGTGACTCCAGCACAGCTTGAGTGAGGACGCGGCTGCTCAGGCGTCAGCTGACGAGTCGCCACTGGGGTGCGTGGTGCTGGTGGAGGTGCCCTCTCCTGGCTCATTGACTATTCAGAAATAATGATAATAAATAAATGAAGTAATTAATCATGAGTCAATGTGTTTAAATCCTGACAACTTTACGTACGAGCATGTGTAATGTGAGCAGCATATTGCACAACCAGTATTGACAACATTTCTGAGTTAAACACATTTAGCTTGGGGATGATCTGTGTCGCCTTCATGGGCCCCCACAACTCCGCTTAGAGCTGTACCACCTACAACTGCCGCCACTCTCTCATCAAAGGGGGTCAGTTCCTCCCCTCCTGTCCCCCCGCCCGTTGCAGTCACACTTTGGCGGTGGGCCGGAACCCTCTGTTTCACCTCCACCTTCACGTTGGACCTTTTTTTTCTTGATTTCAGGCAGTACGCTCCTCCGATCCCCCAACGTTCACTGCCTCACGCACACACTCCCACTCATATTTATTTTTTTTTTGTGTTTATCCCCGACGAAAGGCTCCCAAATAGTATCGTTCGTCGAGTCTCCACTTAATTTAATAACGTTTCGAGCTCAGACTTGGTGAAGTTGCGTTTCTTTGCTTTACTCATCACGTAAATCTGATGGTGCAGAGAGGGGAATCCCCGGTGCAGGCCCTATTAAAATTAATTTGCATATTTAAATGGGGGTGTGGACAGGGAGGAGATTACCACTTAAGCATGTGCGCTCAATTCCACGTTGATTGGGATGTACAAAGGAAAAGTGCTTGGATCCATGCGTACGCACACTTTGATACATCTGACTTTTTTGTGTGTACGACAGTTTATGGATTTTGGCATACGCCATGTTTCAGTATGAAATCCTTGTATACTTCTCCTCTCCACTTTTAACCAAGTGGAGCACCTCTTCTTCACCATGTTGTATTTTCAGTTCTCCCTCAGGCCAAGTGTGTGGCTGTAGAGCCTTTATGTCTGTTGTCAGTTGACTGTCATCTTTGTGTGAGGAGCTCTTCTGTGTGCTGACATGAGAGGAAGTTGTTGGAGACATCCTGCATTTAAAGGGATAGTTCACCCTAGAATGATATTTCGCTCATTATCTACTCACCCTCATGTTGACTAAGGGCTGGAAGAAGTTTCAGAATCCACCGTCCCTTCTCTGAGTTACAGGGGGTCTTGGAGTAGCAGTGCATGTCCATATAACGGTTGCAAAGGGACACCAGAGCTCTTCGTAAAAAAACACACACAAAAAAACATCCAAATACCTCCATGATGCTCGTATGTAATGTCCGTCTTGTGCTGAAGCCCCAAATTGCGTAATTGTCCCGAAAAAAATTAAATAAGTCTATATTTTAAGCTTGTTTGTAGCGGAAGCTTCTCGAAGCTCCTCTTCCTGGTCTGTCCAAATCTCGCGTGATTTGCGCCGGCGTCAGTGCGGTTACTGCGAATCACGCGAGATTTGGACGGACCAGGAAGAGGAGCTTCGAGAAGCTTCCGCTACAAACAAGCTTAAAATATAGACTTATTTAATTTTTTTCGGGACAATTACGCAATTTGGGGCTTCAGCACAAGACGGACATTACATACGAGCATCATGGAGGTATTTGGATGTTTTTTGGTGTGTGTTTTTTTACGAAGAGCTCTGGTGTCCCTTTGCAACCGTTATATGGACATGCACTGCTACTCCAAGACCCCCTGTAACTCATAGAAGGGACGGTGGACTCTGAAACTTCTTCCAGCCCTTAATCAACATGAGGGTGAGTAGATAATGAGAAATATCATTCTAGGGTGAACTATCCCTTTAATATTTTCAGCCATGCTGCAGAAGAACTGTCCTGCGTTGATCTTCACAATTCTCAGATTTTCATGCAGGGCTACATTCTTGAAGGACCCCTCTGTTTGAGCTTGAAGAACACTTTTTGTGTATGGGCCTGGTAAGGAAACCATTGACTCAAAAACTCAAACCTGTCGAGCCAGGGGTTACACCCCGCCTTTCCGAAGCCCCGCCTTTCCGACAATAGACTTCCATTCATCGTAATAGCGGGGTTTTCTATTTTTTCTAAAGACCCCGCTATTCCGAAAAGGCTATTGGGGGAAAACCCCAGTGTGCAGTGCGCATTGATCCTTTTTTCCTTTTTGGGGTCGAAACGGATCATGTGCATAATTAACTGCAAAACAAGCAAATACTTAATATTAATGACATATAATGTTCATTATGCTTCTAGCCTGTCAAGCCTCTACCTGGTCTTTTTACTAAACTTAACCAACTCCTTTCTTCATTGCCTAAACCCAACCAAAGCATCTCCCTCAGTCAGCTGTCAGCACGAGCGGCGGCTGCAGCAGCCTCGCGCCCGTGTGAGCTCAAGCCGGGTTCAGCCGCGCTCGAGCGGCGCAGGGGGGGAGAAAAAAAGTGTATTTCTATTACTGAGCGGGAGATCTCTAACAACGGAGTCGGGGAGAAAGTAAGTGGGACAGGTCTGCCCAGTCCCTGAGCAGCGCACGTTTCACAGACAAGCCACAACACAGAGTGTAAACAACGCCATGCGGTTCAGCACCTTGGACATTGGACAGCTGCGGGGGAGGAGGGTGTCGGAACAGCGGTGTTTCGAAGTGGGGGTATTTCGGAACAGCGGGGTGTCGAAGTGGAGATGTGTCGGAATGGAGAGCTGTCCCCCGAGCCAGGAGCTTGTCTGCTTCAGGCAGCGTCATGTCTCTCTTTTGGAGCAACCTTGACAGGTCACTGAGTTCTGTGAGGGGATCATACATCACACCAAGATTGAAAACAAAGGACTTTGAGGTGAAAACATCATTTAGTCCCTTTTTATTTTGCTCTCTTTGTTGAATCCCTTGTAACATCACAGGCAGCACTGGAAAAATGTGCCTGAAGAGCTTTGTAGCTTTCACAGTCCTCTCACTTGAAGCAACCCATCTTACTGACAAAACTCGTCCAATTGAAAGGAGATGTTGTCCAACACTGTGCACAATGACACAGTTCTCTTTTGTTTTTGGGTGAGGCATGATAGAGAGTGTAGAGCTTGTCAAAAAAATATTAAAATGTTGAAGTCTACTGACCTCCTTGACAACATCGCCAACTGCCAATTCCAGACGATGATTTGAGCAGTGCCACAGTTGACAGTTGTGTGGCCTGCAACACAGGTTTCACAACACTGGGATCATGTTGCTTGTATGCAGTCATCAGCTGATGCTTCATAGCCATTGATAACAGAATATTTCGAAAGCTATGATTGTGCCGGACAATACGCTTAAAAAGGCTATGCTTAGCCCCGAAACGCATTGTCTAAAGGAACACAAGTGGACCATAGGCCCTGATCAGCTGAGGATAATGTTCAAGGTAATGGTGTTTGGGGATTATGGCAAGCCGTTTGAGCATTTATTCCATATCCTTGATATCAGGCTTCAGTGTCATTCACTAGTTTGACTACTATCAGCACTAGTTGGATACCTGGCCACACTAGTTAGACATTTTGTCCAACTAGTTGAACAAAGAGTCTTACTAGTCACTCTTTTTCAGCAACTAGTGACACTTTTGTCAAGCTAGTAACAACATAAGCCTTACTAGTGAAGCCAGAAGCCACACTAGTGGCACCAAAATACAAACTATACAGCATTTTGACAGACTTGTGGCCCTCTGGGCTCAACTAGCAATGCTCAAAGTCTTACTAGTGAACTAGTGAGCTGCAAAAGTGCTGACTAGCTAACTAGTAGCAACAATTCACCTCACTAGTTTGCTAGTAAGCTCAAGTTATTTACACAAGTTACACTTGTAAGAGCCAAAATCATCACTAGTGTGACTAGATAGCGATTTGCCCCTTACTAGTTAAACTAGGAAAAGTCTCCTTGACCATACTAGTTAACTAGTGGGGCTTAAAATGTTTACTAGTTGAACTAGAGGAAGCTGAAATGCTCACTAGTTCAACTAGTAACACCTTATTGAGCTCACTAGTTAACTAGTGGGGCTTAAATGTTTACTAGTTGAACTAGTGACACTGACATGCGCACTAGTCACACATGTAACACATCTTTTGACCTCACTAGTTAACTAGCAGAGCTAGACTTATTTCTAGTTGAACTAGTGGAAGCAAAAATGTCAACTAGTCACACTAGTAACACCAAATGGTAATTAGGGGGCGGAATATGATTATAAATGGTTGAATCTTACTGGTTCTCCAACATGAATGCCACCTAGGGGAGCTTAACCCTTTAAAGCCTGAGGAACTTTTAATCCTCTGGTCCTGTTGCATATCTCCTGCTCCAGTTTTTAGCCGCAATTTTTAACATCACACCATGTCAAATTAAAAACAGGTATAATAGTTTTTTTTCTCTGTTACGTAGGGTTAGGTGTCTTCCAATGAATGATGTGTAATTGCATCAATATTTTTATTATCAAACCCTTTCATGGCCTATTTTAGTAAGGGGCTGCTATCTGTCATAAAAAATGTTGAAAAACGGCTTTCAATCAAAAAATGTAAAAATAATTAAATAAATAGTGTCATTTTTTCCAACTATCATGAAAAAAGGCATGTCTGCCTTTGAACAGTGCTGACATTGATTTGTTTGCTTATAGTTTGCTGGAGCATTTCTTTTCCATTTCATATGGCCATATAGCTACCGTTCCGTTTCTTGTGACATGTTGGTTAAAAGGCATGATCATGTGACTTTGTGCACAAAAACAAGACATCATGATACATATGGCTAGAGAAGAGTTGAAAGACCATCATATGTTTTACCGGACCTCAATTGACCAAGGGAAAGTGGTAGACTAATCTGATATTTTAGTTGGAGTTTTGAAAAAAGCCAGGTAAACTAGTGTTACTAGTGCTACTAGTGGCACTAGTAACACTTGCAACTGCTAGACTACTGTTACTAGTGCTACTAGTGGCACTAGTAACACTTGCAACTGCTAGACTACTGTTACTAGTGCTACTAGTGGCACTAGTAACACTTGCAACTGCTAAACTACTGTTACTAGTGCTACTACTGGCACTAGTAACATTTGCAACTAGTAAACTAGTGTTACTAGTGCTACTAGTGGCACTAGTAACACTTGAAACTGCTAGACTACTGTTACTAGTGCTACTAGTGGCACTAGTAACACTTGCAACTGCTAGACTACTGTTACTAGTGCTACTAGTGGCACTAGTAACACTTGCAACTGCTATACTACTGTTACTAGTGCTACTAGTGGCACTAGTAACACTTGCAACTGCTAGACTACTGTTACTAGTGCTACTAGTGGCACTAGTAACACTTGCAACTGCTAAACTACTGTTACTAGTGCTACTAGTGGCACTAGTAACATTTGCAACTAGTAAACTAGTGTTACTAGTGCTACTAGTGGCACTAGTAACATTTGCAACTAGTAAACTAGTGTCTCTAGTGCTACTAGTGGCACTAGTAACACTTGCAACTGCTAGACTACTGTTACTAGTGCTACTAGTGGCACTAGTAACACTTGCAACTGTTAGACTACTGTCACTAGTGCTACTAGTGGCACTAGTAACATTTGCAACTAGTAAACTAGTGTTACTAGTGCTACTAGTGGCACTAGTAACACTTGCAACTGCTAGACTACTGTTACTAGTGCTACTAGTGGCACTAGTAACACTTGCAACTGCTAGACTACTGTTACTAGTGCTACTAGTGGCACTAGTAACACTTGCAACTGCTAAACTACTGTTATAGTGCTACTAGTAGCGCTAGTGACACTAGTTTACCAGTTGCAATAGTTCTACTAGTGTCACTAGTAGCGCTAGTGACACTAGTTTACCAGTTGCAGTAGTTCTACTAGTGTCACTAGTAGCGCTAGTGACACTAGTTTACCAGTTGCAGTAGTTCTACTAGTGTCACTAGTGCCACTAGTAGCGCTAGTGACACTAGTTTACCAGTTGCAGTAGTTCTACTAGTGTCACTAGTGCCACTAGTAGCGCTTGTGACACTAGTTTACCAGTTGCAATAGTTCTACTAGTGTCACTAGTAGCGCTAGTGACACTAGTTTACCAGTTGCAGTAGTTCTACTAGTGTCACTAGTGCCACTAGTAGCGCTAGTGACACTAGTTTACCAGTTGCAGTAGTTCTACTAGTGTCACTAGTGCCACTAGTAGCGCTAGTGACACTAGTTTACCAGTTGCAGTAGTTCTACTAGTGTCACTAGTAGCGATAGTGACACTAGTTTACCAGTTGCAATAGTCCTACTAGTGTCACTAGTAGCGCTAGTGACACTAGTTTACCAGTTGCAGTAGTTCTACTAGTGTCACTAGTAGCGCTAGTGACACTAGTTTACCAGTTGCAGTAGTTCTACTAGTGTCACTAGTAGCGCTAGTGACACTAGTTTACCAGTTGCAGTAGTTCTACTAGTGTCACTAGTGCCACTAGTAGCGCTAGTGACACTAGTTTACCAGTTGCAGTAGTACTACTAGTGTCACTAGTGCTACTAGCATAAACCATTATGAACTTATGGACCAAAGTTATTTTACATTGAATTTTACAGTTTTTTGTTTAGAAAAAGGTAAAAATGCAACTTTGAGGCATAATCTCTCCAAAATGATACCAGAAATTTGCTTAATAATGACTGAGGAAGTAGTCTGGATGGTCCTGAGGTTAATTGTAGCCTACCATTGTCTGAATTTATGGGCCAAAGTGATGTTACAATAGTATTAGAGCTTTTCTGGTTCAAAACAAACCAAAACAAGACAACTTCGAGGCTTAATTTCTCCAAAATGTATTTTGAAAATTGATTTATTTTGAAAACTGACTGTATTCTCTCGACTCGTGTTTCTTTGTGTGACTTCTTGTCAGGATTGAAGTGATCGCTCGCGGCTGTCAATGTTCTCATAGTGCAACACCTGCTTGGATTTATTTTTTAATCTCCACTATCGCTATGACTTTGAAGTTTATCATGATTGAAAACAGACCATATGCAGTGCACAGTAACTGAAGAAACCTAATAGGCCACCAGTACCAGTTTAATAAATACTCATGGTATGTTAAATGATATCAGCTGCATATTAATGTTTTTCTTTTTTGATGTGTAATTTATTTATTTTAAATCAAACTGTTAGAGATCTGTTTGATTTTCATGTGCACTACATTTACAGCATGCCCTCTAAATTAATTGCATTGCAATTGCATTTTATAATAATAAAAAAAAACATCTCCTGCAACCGCTGCCACTCAAAGTCAATATCCAGAGCTGTCACTTTAAGGCTTTTCAGCACTCATTTGAACACTGACCAATAAAAATCTTTATCCCGCCCATTCATTTGCATGCTGTTTACTAGTGGAACATGTTGCCTTCTAAGTGGCACTTGCAACTCTACTGGCTGTGTGTCTCATCTAGCATGTTAACTAGTGATGGGCACCAACTACAAGTAAGAGTCATGACAACATTTTTAACTTCACCTGCAAACTAGTAGGGTTCAAGAAGTTCCTCCAGTTAACTTGTAAGAGACATAATGTGTACTAGTTATACTAGTATGTGTTTTTTTCCCTAACTTGTCAACTAGTGAGTTTCAAAACCTGCCACTAGTCGACTAGTAAGACCCAAATTGGCCACTAGTAACACTAGTTGTTGTCTTTTTGACGTTACTAGTCAACTAGTTACACATGTTCTCTTACTAGTTAACAAGTTAGGTCCAAAAAGATTCACTAGTTGACTAGTGACACTCTTTCCGTGGCTCACTAGTTAACTAGGCAATGCTATTTGTTGTCACTAGTCAGATTCTGCACTGAGCATGTAAAGACTTTGACCAAACCTGTTGTAAGTTTGTCTTACATGTAAAGCTATTCTTTGAACTAGTAAGGACTTGCTCAGCACTATTGGGCAACTGTGCACAGCAAGTGAGACATTTCTTTTGCATGTAGGACTTTTTGTTGCACTAGTTGACATCTTCACCAAACAAGTAGATATCCTCATCTTACTAGTACAACAAAGCTGCTTACTAGTCATCAAGTTCATCCTACTAGTACAACTAGTACTGTGATAAAATACCACTTGTTTAACATGTATGTCAGTAGCAGCATTCACTAGTTAACTAGTGACGTGCTAATGTTAACTACTAAGCAGCTTTGTTGTACTAGTAAGATGAGGATATCTACTTGTTTGGTGAAGATGTCAACTAGTGCACCAAAAAGTCCTACATGCAAAAGAAATGTCTCACTTGCTGTGCACAGTTGCCCAATAGTGCTGAGCAAGTCCTTACTAGTTCAAAGAATAGCTTTACATGTAAGACAAACTTACAACAGGTTTGGTCAAAGTCTTTACATGCTCAGTGCAGAATCTGACTAGTGACAACAAATAGCATTGCCTAGTTAACTAGTGAGCCACGGAAAGAGTGTCACTAGTCAACTAGTGAATCTTTTTGGATCTAACTTGTTAACTAGTAAGAGAACATGTGTAACTAGTTGACTAGTAACGTCAAAAAGACAACAACTAGTGTTACTAGTGGCCAATTTGGGTCTTACTAGTTGACTAGTGGCAGGTTTTGAACTTCACTAGTTAACTAGTAAGGCCAAATTGTCTTCTACTTGTGTAACTAGAAAACATTTTGGATTCTACTAGTCACCTAGTAAGCATTTTTAGCATCACTAGTTGGCTCTAACGAGACCTCAGCTATTTGACTAGTCACAGTTTTGCCTTGACAAGTTAACATGTAAGATGAAGCATGATGCCACTAGTTAACTAGTTGCATTCCTCAGGTCAACATGTTGAATAGTTAAAAGTAGTGGGTGGAGTAATAACAAAATTCTGAGTCCTGATTCGCAGGTATCTTTTATTTTGAACTGGAGAACAAATAGGAAGCCTCAATTTAACTTTATACCCGCCTCCTCATTTGCATTTGGTCTTACTAGTGTGACTAGTTGACATTTTTGCTTCCACTAGTTCAACTAGGAATGAGTCTAGCTTTGCTAGTTAACTAGTGAGGTCAAAAAGATAGTGTGACTAGTGCGCATGTCAGCATCACTATTTCAACTAGTAAACATTTAAGCCCCACTAGTTAACTAGTGAGCTCAATAAGGTGTTACTAGTTGAACTAGTGAGCATTTCAGCTTCCTCTAGTTCAACTAGTAAACATTTTAAGCCCCACTAGTTAACTAGTATGGTCAAGGAGACTTTTCCTAGTTTAACTAGTAAGGGGCAAATCGCTATCTAGTCACACTAGTGATGATTTTGGCTCTTACAAGTGTAACTTGTGTAAATAACTTGAGCTTACTAGCAAACTAGTGAGGTGAATTGTCGCTACTAGTTAGCTAGTCAGCACTTTTGCAGCTCACTAGTTCACTAGTAAGACTTTGAGCATTGCTAGTTGAGCCCAGAGGGCCACAAGTCTGTCAAAATGCTGTATAGTTTGTATTTTGGTGCCACTAGTGTGGCTTCTGGCTTCACTAGTAAGGCTTATGTTGTTACTAGCTTGACAAAAGTGTCACTAGTTGCTGAAAAAGAGTGACTAGTAAGACTCTTTGTTCAACTAGTTGGACAACATGTCTAACTAGTGTGGCCAGGTATCCAACTAGTGCTGATAGTAGTCAAACTAGTGAATGACACTGAAGCCTGATATCAAGGATATGGAATAAATGCTCAAACGGCTTGCCATAGGGGATACGTTTTTCCTGGGGAAAACCTAGAGAAACCTATGTTCCGAGATCTTACTGTCAAGTCATCTTCTGTGTGTACATGACTTACAACAAGCTCGACAATGTCTTTCAGCACCAGAAGTACTTCCCAAGCTGGTTCACCCACAGGGATTTTTGATCCAATAATGAGGGGGAGGAATCACAACAATGACCAGTTCTCATGGGCGTTCCCTCCAACACTTTTTCTTAGCTGCAAAATTTAGATGGACCTGCTGTGGAGCATCTGTCTTATCTGACCATTTGTAGGGGAATGTTTTTATGCTTCTGTTGAGTTCTTCAAGAGTGATGTATTTACTCTTGATGAACACAGGGACTATGCCCTCAAATAGATTGTGTAACACACATCAGGTGGATAACCTGACAAAACACTGAAGTACTTCAGATTCTCTGTAAGCACACACTGCCTTTTTACTGCACAGACATGTGTCAGAGCAGGATTCTCCTGTACAGTCTGCACATGCATTTCATGTTGTTCTCTGGTTCTGACTTGAAATGCCTCTGTTCTCTTCTTTCACCCGGAACTCTGACTGTTCACCCAGACAGAATCTGCACACATAAGAACCAGAGAAGTTTTCAACAACCCCCCATCGAATGGGCCCCAAGGTTATCTGCCACAACACTAAACACTGTTCCTTTGACTTTTATGCCTAATACTGGTGTGACAGTTGACGGTTCCTGTCACTATGCCTCCAATTCATCCTGTGCCTTGGCTACTTGGCCAAGGGGATGTCCCTTTGGGTGACTGGTAAGTGCGCATGACTATTACCCGGGCCCTCTTCACCTTGCCACACTGGGACATACAAACCCTCCTCTTCCAAGCTCACAAGATCCTTCAGCAGCAGTCCAGTACCGTACTATACACAAATCTTTTCACATCAGCCTTGCAGAGAATTGCTAAGAAGATGGATGTCAGTGAAGATCTGAGCAGTGCAGGAACACCAGCCAACACCTAGTACACAGCAGTCACTTTGTGTTTCTTCCTTGACGTGCCCAGGGGGTTACAAATCTCAAAGTCATCTACATAGAGAATAATAGCAATGGTAGGATGTCTTGCAGAAAACAACTCATTTGTTCTATAATAATTGCCACCAGAAATTGCCCTGTACTGAGAGTCACTGTTACTTTGAGAGCTTGACTATCATGGACGATAAAATCCGAGATGTCTTTCTGGTTCAAAATCTGAAGCAATGACTTGAGAAGACGGATGTACTGGAAGGTTCTGTTTTCCTCCTCACTGAGTACATACTCCATTGGTTCAACCACACAAAACTGCTCCTTAAAAATGCCTGTCTCTTGTATACGGAAGAAAGTGGACCACTCTGACTCACAGTAGAGGTCTAAGGGTTTGCTTCACAAAGCTCTGTCCCCATGTTTGATACAACAGTCTTATCAATATCACAACTGTGCTTCCCCAAACAGGATTGTAAAATGTCTTTGATGATTGGACTTGATGCTGAATGGGAGATGGGAGATGAAGTGTAACTCTTCAACAACTTCATCAATACACCTGTTTGATACATGAAATATGCTCTCCAGTTTTTGAAACAACAATGCTAATCTTTTTTTCCAAGGAGGTTTGGTAGCTCTTTGATATCATCATCATCATCATCATCATCAGTCATAGACATTTCAACATCTTGAAGCTGCATATCACTGTGGTCATCTGCATTTGAGGAAGATGCATACTTAGCACGTCATCTTTCAAGTCTTGCAGTGTGAGAAGTGTGCTTTCTGCTTTTGTGGGAGGCAAATGTTCCATGAATATTGGTGCTAAAACAGTTTTTAAACACACATACCACAGACTCGTATTTTTTCAAAGGTCGACCAAAGGTGCTCAAAGAACTGTCTCTCTGTTGATATTGCACTTGTGCTACAACACTGACAAGTGAAGGAGAGAGTTTCTGATCCGACACTTTGCTGAGCTTCATCAGAGTGCTGTATGACAGATGTGATCTACGGCTACCCCATGTTTGAAATGAACAAAAACAGTCTTGGTGAATACATGGCAGACGTTCCCACCATGGCCATGACGTAACCTGTAGGGTTACACCCCACCTTTCCGAAGCCCCGCCTTTCCGACATTAGACTTCCATTCATCGTAATAGCGGGGTTTTCTATTTTTTCTAAAGACCCCGCTATTCCGAAAAGGCTATTGGGGGAAACCCCCAGTGCGCAGTGCGCATTGATCCTTTTTTCCTTTTTGGGGTCAAACGGATCATGTGCATAATTAACTGCAAAACAAGCAAATACTTCATATTAATGACATATAATGTTCATTATGATTCTAGCCTGTCTAGTCTCTACCTGGTCTTTTTACAAAACTTAACCAACTCCTTTCTTCATTGCCTAAGCCCAACCAAAGCATCTCCCTCAGTCAGCTGTCAGCACGAGCGGCGGCTGCAGCAGCCTCGCGCCCCTGTGAGCTCAAGCCGGGTTCAGCCGCGCTCGAGCGGCGCAGGGGGGGAGAAAAAAAGGGGGAGCATACATCAGTCCGACTGCCCAAAAGTCAGACGGCTCATTTCTCCGACTCTACAGTGTTAATGTTATATTATTAGGTTTAGGGTAAGGTTAAGGGTTAGGGCTACTTAAGTCGGAGAAGTGGGAGGTCGGACTAATGGACGCAAAAATAAAGAAATGTATGGTCGGAGAAATGGGTAGTCGGACAGACGCCATGCGCCCGAAAAAAAGTGTATATCTATTACTGTGTGGGAGATCTCTAAAAACGGAGTCGGGGAGAAAGCAAGTGGGACAGATCTGCCCAGTCCCTGAGCAGCGCATGTTTCACAGACAAGCCACAACACAGAATGTAAACAACGTCACGCGGTTCAGCACCTTGGACATTGGACAGCTGCGGGGGGGACTGTGTCGGAACAGCGGTGTTTCGAAGTGGAGGTGTGTCGGAATGGAGAGCTGTCCCCAACCTGTAGTGCCGTAGCAACCCAGTTTGTGTGGAGGTTTCTTATTTTGTGTGGAGGTTTCTTATTTACACAGCACTCAAAACCCATCTTCGAAAACAATACAAAACCTAAATGTGATTAGTCATTAAAAGCTTACATCATTACAGTCACATGACTAAAATCTCTTTCTCCAGATTTTAAACAGGCAGACAAAATAAAATAAATAGTTTGCTTACCTCTTTGATTCTTCTCACAGAAACATCAAACCACAATTTGGCCTCAGTGAAACGAAACAGCTATACATGTGAATGAATGAAAACAATGACAACCCGCCATTTCCTGGTTTTGCTGCTTCAACAACCAAAATAATTGGGACTTGTGAAACAAATGAAAATTAAATATGTTCAGCACTGTTTCATACTTTCTCTAGTTTCTTAGTTTGCGTTAACGTATGTAAATGTACGTTGCTCTCACCTTTTCTATGATCTGAGGTTCCAGTTCCCAAAATGCTGTTGGGTCTGGTAATGCAACGAGTTTCCCCCCAGTTTGTTAGTTAGTTGCCATTTTGACCGCCACAGCTGAAGCAATCGATCCATAAGATGAAGCCACTTGTGAGTTTCGAGGTGGCATCCATCTCACTTTCCACATTTGCTGCTGAGCCTGTCCTCTGTCGCTGAATGGACCAGGACCAGGACCAGGACCAGGACCAGGACCAGGACCAGGACCAGGACGTTACCACATCGGGGGTATCAAAGTGTTTCATAGAACACCAGTGGCATCCTGAAGTGTGCGGGTCTCGTCCCCTCCCTCCATGCATATGTTGACCTCCACCACCTGAACATGACGGGGGGCAACCGCCAGTCCGACATCCCACCAGTCCAACATAGGCCTCTCATTTTCTAAATGGCAACACTTAATTTTCTATCAAACATCCCATCATTCCGACAATTTTTGCCTCCTATGGTCGGAATGATGGTATTTTTTTCTTTTTTTAAACATCCTGCCTTTCCAACAATTCCTTTAATAGCGTATTTTTTTCCCCAAAATATATTGCACTGGTTGGGCTTAGGCAATGAAGAAAAGAGTTGGTTAAGTTTAGTAAAAAGAGCAGGTAGAGGTGATATGGTCCCCTCTGCCAAGAGGAAGTGTCTGCAGTGTGCAATGGAGGTGCTACAGGAGAGTAACAGTGAAAACAGTGAGGATGATGTTGATAAGCAGCCAGCACCACAGTAAATCAGCAGCCAGGCCAACCACCTGGCACAAAGTTGACCTGAACAACCCACCCCTGCCTGAATACAAGCATACCCCTCCGACAACATTCAAACCCCTTTTCAGTACTTTACAAGGTACTTTGATGCCCAACTCATCAGCCATATCACATATCAAACAAATGTGTACATACCTATTGATGTCTCTTATTCTATTCGACCACACAATCACAAACATTTTGAGTAGCCTACATAATAATTGATCAAGGAAGCTTTTCTGTTTGCCAGAAAATTCTGGTGACACAAAGCTGTTTGATGGAGAGCCAGACCATCTTGTACCTTCATCCTCTGTAGTCCTTGTTGGGAGTGATAGTTGAGAGTGACCTGTTTCTGATGGCAGGCCGCATGATTGGTCATTGCTTTTTGCATGGAGGTCCTGCACTGACAGGCCTGTGGGGGCACAGCTGAAACCGCCTTCATAGAAATCAATGACTGTCCAGACATTGATCTACGGGTTTGGGTTTAAGAGTGTTCATATTTTAAAGCTTGAAGGGAGTTCTGAACTCTCAGCTGATGAAAAGGAGAGCATCGACACCTTATGTCTTGCATGGGACCTTCCTTTGATGACAGAAAACAACCAAAGATGGCTCTTTGAAAGGCTTGTACATAATGCAGTATTGGACTATTTGACTTCATTCATATCTCTTTTAAACCACTATACATGTAAAGATTGGTCTTTGTGTCCTTTCTCACTAGGTCATTGGACAGTTCATGAAGCAAATAATGCAAATAATATAAGGTCTTAAAGAAACCACCCAGACAGCAAAAAGGTCCGTATAGGATACGGCCACTTCCGCCCTACTGCTGTTTCAGTCTGACCAGCTGAACTCACCCGCATCGTATCTGGCAGATTGACAGTCCCCTGATTGGTCTGCAGCAGATTCGGGGACTGTCTACAAGACGGACTCGCGCCTTGGCTGCATCGCGACACCGCCACCGTGGCAGGATCCAGCCAGTTTTTGTCAAGCTTTTCGGTAAGTGCATATTGAAATGTTACAGTTTTATGATGTGAATTATTTTATTCTGATTATGAAATTACTATGACATTGTTACCTGGAACTCATAATGCATCTGTCGCCCCGAGGAGTTTGATTTTGGTAAATAAAAAGTCTGATGAATGTGGATGTATCTTGTTAAAGGGATAGTTCAACATTTTGGCAAATTGCCCCATTGCCATAATCGCTATAGTCATAGCAGTAGGTTTGTTACGTTAATTTGTCGGTGTAAGCTATTTTTAGAACGGCGGAGCGGAGTGGCGAGCTGGTCAGAGCTACGCTACGGAGGCTGATGGAACTTCTTGGTTTCCCTCATCAAACTCATCAAATACACAATCCAACAACTCCACAACGCTCTGGTGGACAAGTTGTGACCTGCACATTCACCACGCTATGAGATAAAAACAGAACGTTACCAGACAGAGTTGTTTTAGAGGGAAATTCATGCAAAACCGCTGCTGTGCGTTGCGTTCATGGACAGTTTTCCAGCAAGAATTCTCTGTATTTCCCTCTAAAACAACTCTGTGTGGTAACGTTGTGTTATTATCTCATAGCATAGTGAATGTGCAGGTCACAACTTGTCCACCAGAGCATTGTGGAGTTGTTGGATTGTGTATTTGATGAGTTTGATGAGGGAAACCAAGAAATTCAGCAGCACTGAGGGGAGGGGGGGCAAATGGGGTGGGGGCAGCCTTTGCCATTGGCAGTTTAAAGTGGCAAAAGTGCTATAAATCCTAATTGATTGATTGATTGATTGATTGATCGATCAGAGAATGGAAGATTGCAAAATGTGACTTGTGACTTTTTTTTGTGTAATTCATATTTTAGATGATTACTCCATACCATCCTATGTGAGGTCCATATTTATGAGGCTGGACCGAATAGAAACCTCACTCACAAACGTAACACAAATCTTGATGAAAGACATGCAACATCAAGATGTTGAGATTGAGGAGCTGTCGAGGCAACTCACAACACCAAGAGCTGGAGGAAGCTTGTGAAAAGCTTGGAGATGCCAACTACAAAAAGAAAGTGGTATGTGCAATGTTGCTGTTGCTGTATTTTTTTAAAGGTTTCGTTTCGTTTATTTCGGTCAATACACGTCATTAAAAGAGAAGTAACAAACCAGAGAGAGAAAAAAAAAAACATCGATCAGAGTAAACGATAATTAAACAAAAAAATAAAATTTAGAATAGACATTTGGACCGAAAAGGCGTAGGCTGAAGCATAGCTTATTACGCCTACCCTGTTATAACTCAAGTTCATTTAAACATTTTAAAATTATTATTTATTAATAAAAGAAATAAGCAATCACAAAAGAGTGAAAAGAGAGAAGCTGCTTGATTTGATTTCCCTTTCTTCTTCCTTTCCCTTCCTTCTTCTTCCTCCCCTACTTCCTTCCTCCTCAAGAAAAAAATTAAAGAAAAAAGACAATCAAACATACAGAACAAAACAAAACAAAAATAGCAGCAGCATAGCACGTGTGACCACTCATTACTCTAACTTATATAAATGTATCATCCTGTTTTTAAGTACTTTTTAAAATAAGATTATGGTATTGCATGTTTTTAAGTCATTCTCCAATTTGTTCCATAAATTAACAGCTGTTACCGTCGTGCATTGTAATTTGGTGTTGGTTCTGATTTTTAACTTTCTAAATATATACACCCCTCTGAAATTGTAATGGCTTTGTCTTAGATTGAACATTTTCTGAATACAGTCAGGCAGCATGTTGTTGTTAATTTTGAACATAAGCTGTGCAGTTTTGAAATCCACCTCCATTGTTTGAATTTGAGTTCATTTGAATTAATAAATAATTGATTAGTTGGATGCTTATAATCAACTTTGTTTATAAGTCGCATTGCTTTCTTAAGTAGAATAAAAATAAATAAATAAAGGGGATCATCACAAGGGCAGAGTGGTATGGCAGCGACATGCAGTCATCCACCCTCAGTCCTGCTTTTGGGACATCCACAGCTGCTTTTCAGTGCCAGTTCGTCCCTGCTGTGTTAATTCAGGTGGAGTTTCCATTACGCGTGCCACAGCCTTTGATCTCTGCTTTGATCTGACGTCAGATGTGACGGGACAATCTATATAGATATAAATTCACATGTTGATTCCGTTAGTTGCACCCATTTTGGCCCACTGGCAACAATTGTTGCCGAAGTGTATCACTGTCATTTTCTACTCACAATTAAAAATCTCAAAGGTACTAAGGCAACTTTTTCCATTTATATGCTAGTAGACAACTTAGACAAAGGTTTTGATTTATAAAAAATTGTTTCTAAGTGCTTCCTATCACATGACATCATCTACTCCCTGCTCCTTCCGGCGGAAGACATGGCGGATGCAAATCCTCCTGGAAAGAGGTCATTTTCATAAATTTCTTATGATTTTCCCCCCAAACATATTAATTATTATTTAATCATTCAAGTCTCTTGAGTAACCCTCCCCCAAAAAATTGTACCTGGGATAAATATTTTTTTGCTCATGGGCTGATTTCTGTGAGTGGCAACAATAGTTGCCAGTGGGCACATAGCTTGTACCGAACTAAAGGAAAACACTGTCTGCAGGATTGCTCATAATTTACTTATTTCAAATTGTAGAATGGTGTACAACGGCTCATTTTCTTAGAATACTCTCTCTAGCTAAATAAATTCACAGGTATTCAAAACCTGTGTCTACAGGACTTTGGTATAATTTTCTTGCTAGCTGCTAAGCGATCTTTCTCTGTTAGCTAACATTAGCTTGTGTTTCACTGGGCCCATGCCTATGTCCCCACAGCCTTATGTTCCCACAGCCCTAAGTTCCCACAGCTCTATGTTCCCACAGCCCTATGTTCCCACAGCCATATGTTCCACCAGCCCTATATTCCCACATTTGCGATTTATCACACGGCGCATGCACTGCTGCGATGACACCACCATGCAAATACATGTGGAAAGGTGTCTATGGGTGTGATTTTATATGTAGGCCTACAAAATGGTCAATGTACAGAGGTGGAAACAGTTATCTTTGTAGAGGACGATGAAATCTAAAATCTAATCTAATAATAATAATATATCCACGGTGTTACTTGCATAAGTATCCAGTGTTATTGTCACAGAGTAGTGTGGTGTGCGAAATAAATGAAATATGAAGTCAGAAGTCTTATTGTTATAACATGTAAACATATTTAGGAATTTGAGTTGGGACAGTAGAGTGTAGTTTAGTCAACAGGTGCAAAACAAGACAAGACAGTGGATAACAAGGCAGGGCAATGAAGCATACCTATCAAGTTTTGGATTTGAAAATAAGGGAAATTTACAGGCGCCCGCCACGAGCCATCCCACCACCCCAACCAAGCTCCAGTATCCCTTACATTTCAAGACAGGTGTACAAGAAAGCTAAAATCACTAGGCCTTCAACCACTTACAAACTACAATTGGCTGTATGCACAGCTCCACTCCTACTCCCTGAACTTCAGTCAGCTTCTTTAATTCCTGTCTTTCATTATTGGACAAATTCATTAATCCAGGTCTGTCTGATCATTGTTGTGACTACTGAGGTCAGGCACACCTGGACATTTTAGCCTAAATGAAAATACAAAAGGGTATATGAAGAGGGAATGAAATCAGTCTCAAATTCATGAAATGAAGGAAATGTGGGAACATAGGGCCTAATTTTGAAAGTAAATCTTATAATGTGGAAACATAGGCCTGTGGGAACATAGGAATAACCCCGTTTCAATGAGGTAAAAAAAAAATGTTGATGTGATGTGATGCCCCCCCCCCCCAAAAAAAACATTTTCTTTTACCCCCCTCCACCTTTTTGTTATTTAAAGTATTTACTATGACTATATTATTATTTTGTTATTACTATATTACTATTAGGCGACGTTCAACCTAGTTACAAGCTGTGATCCGGATCCACTGTCTGACCGCAACCAAAACGCCACCATTTGCCCAAAATAATGCTCAGAACTGCACCAAATGTCATCAATAGTACACACAGGGTCCCAGCACGTAGTACGATGTTGAAACAGGCAAAGCTAGCAGATGTTTGACAACTCGTACTACGTGCTGGGACCCTGTGTGTACTATTGATGACATTTGGTGCAGTTCTGAGCATTATTTTGGGCAAATGGTGGCGTTTTGGTTGCGGTCAGACAGTGGATCCGGAGAGCGCCGTGTGTGGCGATATTGCGGTATTTGCTGAAGTTGGTGGATCTCGTGAATGTAGCGGTCGGGCAAATTGATCTCTCGAGGGGGGGTCTAACTCGGTGTTACGGTGTGTTTGACCATGGTTTACACTTACGCCGGAATTTCGCTTTAAGTAGCCAGACTGGACACACACACACACACACACACACACACACACACACACACACACACACACACACACAGTGCAGCAAGCACAATAATGTCGGAGCAAATCAAAGCAAATGAGAAAACATGATCAATATTTTTTGTGTGAATAATATTTATTGTATTTAACAAAATTGGGTGCTGCCCAACATCAGGAAAAGTCACAGACTGGTGGACTTCAATGTTTTTTTAAATTTTTTATATATAGCTATGCACAAATGAAAATCAAAGTCGTCCAGTGAACGGCAGTTGGCGGTTAGTGGAAAGGGGTGCAAAGTAATAGTAACTGGCAGTGGAAACCCTGCTTTAAATTATTATGACATAATCTAAAATAAAGGGGCAGATTAAATATGATTATTCTTCTTTCTGCTCTGTTTCATTTAGATTTGGGAGTTTTTTGTTTTTATTGTAGCCTTTCAATGCAAGATGATGTTTCTGACTGATATTGCCGTGTTACCGTGTATCTCGCTTTCAGAGAAATTCCGCTTCTTCCTCTGCTCTCCGTCCGTCTGTTGTCTTCACCGTCTTCCACTGACGTCATTCCACACGTTTCCAGAGTGCACATGGCTACTTAAAGGGACAACGAGGAGTTTCTAATCGGTTATAAAAAAGTCTCACGTTAATGTGGATGAATCTCCGCTACCCACACTTGTTAATGGGCCCATTTTCGATAAATATATCATTCTGTCTCTGTTGTTATTTTGTTACTATTAGTGGTGGCAGAGATGCTGGTCGAGCCGACCAGCGTTTCTTTACTTTCAGTTTCGCAACGAGTCATGAGAATAACGTAGCTGAATCGCCATTTATGGTCGGAACTACGACGGTATGTGAACCTCTTTGAACCTCTGACTTTAATTATTGATGAATGAAAACATGAGTCCGTCTTGCGCCGGTCAAAAGAATTTTACGGTGTGCGCGGAGGCTCATAAATGTAGTGTGAAAACGCTTCGCTATTCCAAAACTCCTCGTTGTCCCTTTAATATGCACGTGCTGATTTGCATTGACCATATATGGTTGTGTGGGGCCGTTTAGGGGGCTGGATATGAGGCGTGTTCACATCCACACTTTTCTTGGGTCCGGTGTGATTTATCAATGGAAATTGCGGGCAGTTGTGCGTACGCACAGTTTGATAGATCTGAAAAGGGTGTAAATATTTTGGGTGTACGCCATTTTTGGCTTTTCGTCGTACATCAAAATTTAGTAGCACTTTTACACCCTGTTTGATAAATGAGGCCCCGGGTCTGAACAATCAACAAGGTGAGGACAGAGCTGCCTCCATCAGTAGCGCAGCAGAGGGGGGAGCTGTTCTCCACAAAGGTCCTGAAGCATGAGCACTCTAGCCTCACCATTCACCAGGGCAAAAAACCAAGAAGCGTTGCACTCCTCAGTACAATGCACCAGACCGTGGCCATCAGGAGTGACCTGAAGAGGAAGCCTGATACGGTCACATGCTACAATGTGACCAAGGTAGATATGATCATTATTTAATTTTTATTTTATTTTAATTTTTACTTCGTCTTACTTAGTTTGTTTAGTGCTGATTTATTTTATTTTATTTTTATTTTATTTCATTTTAATTTTTACTTAGTCTTACTTAGTGTAAAGCAGAAGTAAGCGGAATGTTTGTGTTAATATAAGTCTTAAATACCCAGATAGCACACATACGTCGTGCCGACGTATTCCCGACGCATCAAGTTCCGTCGCCAAGACGTCGCATGGAGAGCGTTTGCTCATTGGCAAGATATCGCCGAGACGTCGGCCTTTGATCGAGCTCGACCACCGGCCGACGTCTCGGCGATCAATAAAAGCAGGAGCGGGAGCGCCAGGCGCTCCATATATTTAGCCTATAAATAATTCATACGACCTTTATTCATTTAGGTCGGGCCTTTTGAACTAGGTAGCCTACAATATTCTACAATCCTACGTAATAAATAAATAAATTATAATCCCTGTGTGCTGCATGTACAATTAAGAGGCAAAAGTCAAGTTTAAAAAAAACTTTATTCATGCTTCACTCAGGTTAGGCTACAAAACAGCATAAATTCAATCAATAAAACCGTCATCAATAGATTATAACTTGTGAGTCCTCTTCATCAGCATCTCACTCCTCGAAGGCTCCGCTGGCCCCTGGCGAATCAAATGGCATTAGGCTCCCCCTCCTCATTTCATCTGCAGAGGCTGAGAACTGCGGTGAGGAAGAAAAAGAGGAGAAAGATGAGGAAGAGATGTCAGGGCCAGAACAGCAGAGTCACGGAGTGTCTACACGTACAAAGTGTGTGTGTGTTAACGATTAGAAATGACTGAAGAGGGACAGGTTTTATGGATATGACGTGCTCAAATAAATCAATAACAAAGTCATTCAAAAAACACACTTTTGCGTGTCTGGTTAGCGCAAGCACAATGATCTACTATGAGTAATATGCTAAATGACAACACGCGCAAACCGCAGTATTTAAATGAGGGTTTTGCGCGTAACCGTTTCCGCCATGGAGAGTGTGGACAGAGAGCTGGACGGATACAAACGCAGAATAAAAATTTGATCCAACGCATTAATAGAGAGAGGGACAAATAAACATATTGTGGAGCTGCAGCATAAGAAACGTAGTTTATAATAAAACCTCAGCAAAGGGTGAGCTGCTCTGATCAGTGTTGAGCAGCAGCTGCAGGTAACTGCAGACCTGCTGTCATTCATTGAGCTGGAGCTGCGCGCTATGGCACAGAGCTCAGGTGGGACACTCAGGCCACTCGGATCTAAACGCGCTGACCAAAAGATCACAGACGGAATGAAAGCGGTGACGTCTCTCAGCCCCGGTCCTAGAGCTGAGCAGCCAGGTACTGGAGAGGGAGGAGAGGAGAGGAGAGGAGAGGAGCGCACTGGACGAGAGAGATGCGGCGTGCGTAACGGCGCTTAAATTACTTTGATCGCATGATCAACAAAGCTATTTAACCATCTGGACACAACTACTGGGCTCATCATTCATCACATATGATTATGTAACAGCTTGGCCTGATGGTTTTATATCGCAAAGCAGCAGAGGACAACGATATCGCTGCTTTTCTGTGCGCACTGCGCAGCTCTCAATTTAAAGGGCAAGACGGCGTGGTTTGGCCTTTAACTCGTTAATTATTCCATTAGTCCAGTTTCTCCGCGAGCCGCTGCAGGTGTCGCAACGCATCACCTGACGGCGATTTTTACAAATGTATTGACTGATCGATAACATGTTAGAAGCTATAGACCATAACAAAAACAAAAAATGCATCAAATTTTTGGGTATGCCAGCTTCCTCTGTGGGTGGCACTGGCACACCCGTGGCTACGCCATCTCAGCTGCCTACAGCTGTTGCTGTTACTGTTTTTAACAAAGACAAAAACAGCGCTTGATTACTGAAAGGCAAAGTCCGTGTGGCGCTGGCAGCGGCCACAAATAAGGACGCACTCACACGGGCCAGTTGTTCCGTGCTGAAGCCCGAATGCCCCCTCCCCTGTCCCCCGCTGGCCCGCACTCACACCACCTCCAACCCAAGCTGATCAAGCACGGTTGCCTCCGTTGATATAGAGGGATTAATTGTTTACCAACACGGTGGATGTGCGCTTTAACCTGACTGCAGAAAGAACGGAGCCTTTTAACACCAGCGGTGATGAGGCGCTGACAACAATATAGGTGGTTGTGTCCACACACCCGTACTGGTTTATGTGACTTAAGGTGACATGTCGGTGCAGGAGGGAGTGGGAACGTGGATGTGAGCCAAATCTCCTTCAACCATGCACGGAAAAGGGGAATGATAGGAAAGGTTTTTCTAATTTAATGAGAAACAATGCCCACGTCAGCAATGCATGACAATAAACATGTGGTTCATTTGTCCCCTCAAGTTACATAAACCAACACAGCGTGGACACACACAACTCCGCTGACGCCGGTGACGTGTAGAAAAAGTGTTTCCATTACATTTTTGCGATACAAGTTTGTATCGATACGTCTCAAAAACCACCTCATGAGAGCGTAAAAACTTTTTTGCGATATTTGAGAGTTTTTTCGAAATGTAGGTGTTTCCATTACCAGTTTTTAATTTCGATATTTAGGTTTTGCGCATTTTAAGGGGTAATGGAAACGCACCGAGTGACAGTTTCCTCATCACTAAACTTGAACCACCATCCTCCCTCACTCACGTCGTGACGACGGGACAAAGCCTTTTGGACATAGGCTACCTACCTTATATTGTAGCCGATATGCTGTGTTTTCCTCTCTGTATGCCTCTCGTTTCAGTTTTTGCCCCGGTCAATCATCTGGTGCGCATCCGCTGTTTATCAGGCGCTTGCTCACTCGCTCGCTGCTTTGCAAAATAAAAAGGAAAAAACACGCCACGGTTCGGCGGAGAATTGGTAAAGAATTAAGGAGTGCTGGAGTAAACAATGTGTCTTATTTAATGACCAGTGAGATGACAAGTCTTCGTGGTTGCTGCTCTGTGCAGTGTCCGGTCTTGTCATAAATCACTGACAAATCAACCTGATTAAATCTCAGCAACAATCACACTCTCAAGCCCTTTCCCTCTGCCATCGTGTAAAACTTCACTTCCCTGCCTGCCACTTCTTTCTGTGATTTTGATAAGCATACACATTTGTTTTTACCAGTTTCAATTGTCTCAACAGTTAACCAGAGTAGCCTAATATCATTCTCAAGTCAGCTGCCAATCTGCAGGGACAGCGCGTGTCATAAGCGCGAGGACAAAAATGTAGCCTACAGCGTCTGCTATCTATGTAACCATGGTGAGCTCCAGAGACCGAGTCTCCCTCCTTCACTCATCCGCACACCAGCGCCTTGTGCCCGGGCAGCAGGCCGGCCAGCCCCCCCTCTAGTTCTGGAGCTTTTTTTTTTTTTTTTTTTGCTTTGACAACGGCTTACCGGTCCCGTCACTTCTACCTTTTTCCAGCCAGATAACGTCCAATAGAGGGAAAAAAAAAAATAGGACTTAACATTTTATTGGTGTCGGCTGTAACCGTTAGGGGCTAACTAACGTTTAGTTAAACTAACGTTAACGGCAAATACAGTTATAAATAAGCTGGCACCTGTGCTGGTAGCCTATTATTTCGACCGAGTTGTACCTCGCCACTCACCGGAAACCTTTAACTTTTACAAAATAAACGAAATAGGCCTAACTTTTCTTTTTTTTTTTTGGCAATATATCCCAAGTAACTTACCTGAAACGCACTCCGTCGACGTCTCTGGACCAAACTGACAGGAGGTCCCACCGTCTGTGGGCAGGTCTGCGGCCGACTTAAAGCCGACGCACCAGAGACGTTTGATGAGCTGGCACAAATGAGTATCAAATTTGAAGATATTCGCCCATGGGCCGATGCTTGACAGATGTTATAAATTATAGGGCCGACATCCAACCTCAGGCCGACGTCGGCCAGACGTACGTGTGCTATCTGGGGAGGAATGTGTTTTAAAATAAAATTATTCCAACTTATATGAGGCAACTTTCCAGAGCTAGCAGATAGCTCGTTGCCTCAACAACTGAAGCAACCAAGTTAACAAGTAGCTAAATATGCTACTGTACGTTATCTTTTTATCTTTGGACACTTTTTTAAGTCGTCCTCACACCTCACAATATTAGTAGGCAGCGGTATTATGATATTGTCTCGTTTGAGTTGTAAAAGGTGGTGTTTTATGTCTCTAACGCTCGCAGAAAGTGGATTAGCGCGTACTGTTAGCATGTAAACAAGCGATACTTCCGGTTCGCACTGGAAGCTGCGCCCATAATTCCCGCAAAGCATCATGGGGGCTAGGAATAAGGTGGATACAATAAAATATAAAAGAAATACTTAATTTATCCTTGAAGTTCTCTGCAACAACTCCAAGTGTTTTTCTTTTTTTTGACTCAACAGTCTTTTGTCACATTATAGTCTTTTTTTTCACATCATGCTCTTATGCACGTACAAATCCCACCTCAAAACTCTACTCTTTATGACATTTTTAGTGTGTGTCTATAAATAGGTTACTACTGTTATACTACATTTTTAGTCATTGGTCTCTATAGCTGAACAATGCACATTTCCTCAACAACAATTAAGACTACAGCTGCAGTTACACCATTTTTGTAACACAACAGAAAAGACAATAAAAATTTTATACACCACATCTGCTTCTGTGTCTATCTAGAAAAAAAGCTAGACTTCTGCTAGTTCTGTGTATTCTTCTTTTCAAACCAATGTGGTTTACATTTCATGTAATATTGTCTTCTTTTTAGCTGAGCAGCAAAATCAAGAGTCCCTCAGAGTATAGTTTTTCATCATAATTTCAATGCTTTGATTTGTTTAATGTCTCTTTACAATTTGATTGAATTTACCTATGTTTCCATATGTCTTGCAGTATCTGTAAAATACTATGGAAAGTAAATGCAATGTTATTATATAAGAATGATGACTACAACTACTTCAGAACAATAAACACTTGTATTTACAACAACAACAAAATAGAACAAACAAATTAAAACAAAAAACAAACTAATAAAAAATCATTCATGACATGAAGTGGGGGGGGGGGGGGGGGCTCTGCCGCTGGTGGAGGGGGTGGGCTGCAATGGGGGGCCTTGTCTTCTTCTGCAGACAAATGACAAAACAAAGTTACAGTGTGTAATTTCTTTATACATTTCATAACAGAAAATGTCTTTGACACTTAGAAACTAGCACTCACCATCCATAACATACGCAGCTGAGGCCAGGACAACCTCCAGCTGCTGCCTGAGCTGGAGGTTCTCCTGTCTAAGATGGAGGTTTTCCTTCTCCAGGGCTTTTATTTTATTGTCCCTTATGAGGGACCGCTGCTTTTCAGCTCTGAGGAGCCTGTCTTTTTTTATTAAAAGGGTCATTGCCTGCTCGTGGGCATGGTTGATAGAGCGCATTTTCTCCCTCTCCCCAACTTTTGGGTCACTGGATGTATACTGCACACAAATAAACAAAACAACAATAGAAAAAATTAATTAGCACAGATACACACCCCACAGATAAGTGACAACACATATTACACTATATTTCTCAGGAAAAAATAATAATGGATGTTTCTAGATCACAATTGTGTTATTCTACATAATACACTCGATTAGGGCTGACACAACACATTTTTAAAGATCGACTTTCTTTTTTCTCTTTTTGTCTCTGGTTCTCATTGACAATGGTTACATTAACAGGAGTTAATGATGTCGAGGGGATGCGCGACTGGTGGGAGGGGGGGGGGGGGGGGGTTAATAATTAACCCCTCACCCGGGTTAATAATTAACCCCCCACCCTCGTCAGTCGCGCATCCCGTCGGACGTCGAAGATAATTATCATATAATGTCAATATCAACCTTGCTAATATGGTGTGTATGCTTATCATCTGTCAACAAGTGGCTTCACATGTCGGTGTCCACAGACATTATTCTTAAGCTAACCATGTGCTCACCTCCAGCTAGTCACTTTCTACCGCTCAGTTAATTCATAAACATTTCTTTTGTATTGAACCACATGAATTCAATGTTTTAATTTATCCCATTTTACACCAAAAATAAAGTAATACTTACAGCGGCAATTACTAAGTCCTTGCGGACGTTGGTGATTTCTTCGTCGGTGGTGACGGAATATTTGGACGGGGAATCCATATCCTAAAATGAAATAAAAAATAAAAACAGCATCAAACACAGTTTCATTAGTGGCAAAACAAATTTCAACTAGTTTTAGCTTCTATGCTAATAGTGATGCTATGACAACACCTACTGCAAAAGAAGACTGCTACTTCTGGTAGTAACCTGGCAGATAAACTGGGATTTTATAGAGGGATTACCTGCCTACGTCACAGACGTTCTACTGCGCATGTCGCCTGCAGAAAGAGAACAGCAACAGCCGGGAGTCTATGGGATCGTGTCTTATTGTGCTGTTACTTGCACTAATCGTTGTGATTAAAAAAAAAAAAAAACTCGCAAATTTTACACAACACCGTCAACTCGGACCCCTTTCAAGGCAAATGAGAGAGAAAATAGTACATTGGCAATTAATTTCAAGCAATGGTGATGAAGCTAAATGCCCACAGGCACAGCACAGCTGTAACTGCAGCCAAGGGGTTGTGAAATTTTTACTACGACAACAACTGAAGACGAGTTCACAATGGAAAGCAAGCAGTGATTATATACGGTAAGCTTTATTGTTTTACATTACCGGTACATACTCAGCCATCACGTCACGTTACAGTTACGTTATGCAGTTGTTCCAGACTTTAGACAGGTCCGTCCTCTTCCCTCGTCTCTGACCAGGCAGCACCTCAGTCCTCCTCACAGCCACCAAGTTTTGTAATCGTGAGTGTTTTCCTGAACATTACTGTCTGTAGGTAACGTTATGGATGGACAGTTGTTTTTACGGTAACCGACGCCATGCTCCGAGTGTCTGTGTCTTGTCCCGTGGCTGAGTTGCCGTTGCCGCGGTACTTACTCGATCCTCCGTGGTGACGTTTTTTTCTTTTCTTTTCCCTTCCGTTATAAAACCTACAGTCTATGTATAAAACACACACTACATCAGAAGGCGATAAACTGTTGTAGTAGGCTGACGACATCGCTAGCTAACACCGTTTTGACTACACTGGACCCATGGAGGTAACCATGACAACCGGTTCTTTCTGCAGTCAGGCTGCACACACATCCTGATTTGTTGGTAAACAGGTAATCCCTCAAATGTAGTCAGTGTTGCCAACTTTGTCGCTAAATCTGGCGACTTTCCAACCCCTCTTGGTGACTTTTTTTGTCAAAAGCGACTAGCGACAAATCTAGCGACTTTTTCCCGTGATATTACAAACGTTTCTGGACCTGAAATCACGTTATCACAGCTGTTTTCAACGAGCAGCGGCGCTGCCGCGGGCACTCACAGGTATTCAGCCTACACACAGTAGTGTCACGGAGCTGCCTCCGCTGCATTCAGAGACGCACTGCTCCACGCCACAGACATAAAGAGCGGCGCTGGCCGCTGCCGTGACAACCGGCAACCCCCCCCCCCCGCTGAGACAATGACGTCATTTAGCGACTTTTAGCGACTTTTACAACAGCCAATAGCGACTTTGCTTACTGAGGAGTTGGCAACACTGAATGTAGTCCTACAACTAATATTGTTTCCTTGCCCTTTCTTGACCATTTTCAGGGTTGCCAACTCTCACGCATCTGGCGTGTGTCACACGCTTTTAGGTCCTGTCTCACGCTCTCACGCCTTTCAAACTATTCTCACGCCAAAATCAAGCGATTTGGAAAAAAAAAAAAATTTAAAGCAAGCTTTGGCACTCATCAATAGGCTCTCTGATTGGTGTGCGCGATGCTTATCCGCGTGTCGATTGGACGGCTGCTCAAGCCTGTGATCACAGCACAGTAGGACGGGGAGTTGTCGATCAGCGACCCTCCCCCACCAACAGCGGCACGGTGCTGAAGCCTGGACCCGACTTGGTCCGAATCCGTTGGCCAAAAAAAAAGAGGGAGAGAGCGAAGCCCGAGGCACAACCTGACCTGACCGAGTTATGTTTTCAGACTGAACGCGGCTGGAACTGACGCCTGCGGTCGGGCTGGTTGGGCCAGTCCGTTGAAAACTATAAAATCAAGATGCAAACTGGGTAGCCCAAAAGTACAGCCAGGCAGCTCAGTCCAGAGAGCAGAGGAGAGAGAGACAGCGCAGCAACAGGTGTGTGTGTGTGTGTGTGTGTGTGTGTGTGTGTACGTCTGTGTGTACGTGTGTGCGCAACTGCGCATGCATGCACGTGAGCCATACCTGCAAACTACGAATGGGTATGTAGAATGTTTATTACAGAAGAGCAGTGTTGGGAGGGTTACATTTAAAATGTATTCCCTTACAGATTACTGATTACATGTCCCAAAATGTAATTGTAATGTAATTAGATTACTCAAGTAAAGTAATGTAACTTCATTACTTTCTGGATTACTTTAAAATCGCCTGCCTAAGCGCCTTTGACTGGGACACTGAATTTGCTTTGATCTTACACATGATCTTACTGTAGGCTACCGTGGCTTTAAACAAAAGCATTAATAGGCTACGTATGTTTGAATTTGTCAAACCAAAGTTTAATTTGTTATTGATCATCCAGCCACATTTAAATGTTTTTTTTTTTATCGCCAAACACATTGAATTAGTGGGCTTAGGCTATATTAAAACTGAGCAGCTTTCTCTGCTCTACAATTCAGACTACAGCCTCTGAACCTCCTACTCATGCAGAATACCCTAAAAAAAAAAACATGTTTTTTAAAATAGGTTTTGTTTGTGAGTGTAGAAGCACGGGCGATTTTAGAAAATTTTGGGGGGCCCGTACAGCGGGGGGCCCCTGTCGTGCCAAGGTGGTCTAGCTTGCAAGCAAAAAGACATACAATGTCTAGACATCCAGAGGTCATACAGACTGCAAAATAAACCCCAATTACACAAAGTACTTGTAGTGTGTGTGTAGTTGTATTCTTTGCCACTTACATAAGTGCATATCAAACTGACATCTGACACCACAGCACCTCTGCTCTGCCAATCTTGCTTAACATTTAATTTTTATAAGATTAGAAAACCCTCATACTGTATAGGTATAAATAACAATCAAGCTACATTAGCAGAGCAGAATCAAAATGTACTTATTATCTTTTAAAACCTACAATAAAAACAAGCAAATAGAAGGGATATGCCTCTGTTTTGGACATATAGCCCCATTTCTCACAACCGTAGCATGTATCTGAAGCATACAGACCATAATTTCACCGATCCATCAAGTAGCCTATCAACTATCCATCCTCTGCTTCACCATGTCTCTTTCAGGCCACACTGTCTTCTTCCACCACATCTGCCCTATTCTCATCTGTCTGTCAGATATTGCTTGAGCTTCACAGAGCTGATGTGTCCTGAGATTTTCGGCCTAGAATTAGCCTATCTTTCACAGCAGGCAGACGCACACACACACACGCACGCACACACACACACACACACACACACACACACACACACACACACACACACACACACACACACACACACACACACACACACACACACACACACACACACACACACACACACCTGTTACTCTGCTGTCTCTCTCCTCTGCTCTCTGGTCTGGGCTGCCTGGTTCTTTTGGGCTAGGTGATGGACGGTCCCGACCGGACGCGCTGGTTTGACCCTGGTTCGTGCCGAAAATCTGAGTCGTCAGGCCGAGCTGGGCCTCGGGCGTCATCTCCGTTTTTATTTTTTTATTTTGGCCGGCCTCGCCTCGTAATAATTAATGCTAGTGTGTCGGTCCGTGTCGGGTCCGGGCTTCAACAACTGCGGGTCGTATCTGTTACAGCTCTATGACTTAGGCCTACTGTAAACTTACGTCTCTGCTGAAGTCGGTGTGGTTTTGGAAACAGCGTGACTGACGTTGCTGTTAAACATGCAGCTCATCATAAACACATGACAGTCCAGGATCCTTTTAAAAACGTCATCCTGTCGCAGTTCATTCATGTTGTTTACCAGAGACCGGACATTGAAGAGGAATATGCTGGGCATCCCGATAGCGCCACTACCAAAATGAAGCCAACTTCACCAGTGACGGCCGACGAGTTTAGTAGCCTACTCTGTTTTGTCCGTCCCTCTCCCTTATAACTTCGCCACAGTGCAACAAGCGTCCGTCAGTGCAACCTGCGTGTGCGGTAGGCTAAAGTAATCCAAGTAATCCTTTTTAAAAAAAGAAAGTAACTGTAATCAAAATACATCAATTTAAACTGTAACTATAACGGAATACAGTTACTCATATTTTGTATTTTAATTACGTAACGCCGTTACATGTAATCCGTTACTCCCCAACCCTGCAGAAGAGAAACACACATTTCAGGACCTGACTTGTATCATCAGGCTGTAATAGAAGACTGAAAATCACAGGACATGTCTGTTCTGTCCTTTCATATATTAATAGGCTCAATAGGCTGGTCCAGGCCAAAAGCCAGAGCTCCCCACTAGACCAGTTTCATACATGATAGGAACCACAGATCAGTTTTTTTCCCTCTTATCTGAAGCAAATGTTGTGTTTTCCCTTTATTTTCTTCTCAGAGTACACCAGAATGCTTCAAATACATATTTAAAATCACATTTTTTTTCTGGGGGGGTGCCCCCAGACCCCCCTAGAGGGATATATTTTGTCACCTATTACACCATAGCCTACTCAGTTTGCAGGTATAGCCTAATATGTATGTGTGTGTGTGTGTGTGTGTGTGTGTGTGTGTGTGTGTGTGTGTGTGTGTGTGAGAGAGAGAGAGAGAGAGAGAAAAACTACAATAAACATAACTATTATTATTATTATAGACAGCCTCATTATAGACAGCCTCATCTCAGCCGGCTTTTAGTTAGGGCTGGTTCAGGTAGCTCTGAACCATTTATAGCTACCCTGCTATAGGTTTAGACGCCCCCCCCCCCCTTCTCTTAGTATATTTTTGAACTGTCATTTTCTGTTGCACTTCGTAGTTTGGCCTTGGTGTCTCGCGCTCCTGTCTCTGTGTTTTTGCAGATCCACCGGAGGTCCATCTCTTTGCACCAGCCGCACCTGCACCCGCCCCCGCGATCCCCCTGCTACTGGACCGGCCTGACCCCCTTTCCATGGACCAGTCCGCCACCCGGTCCTCCCCATTGAGCTGGCGTGCTCCCCCCGTTATCCCCACCCCCCCCCCCCCCCCCCGTCACCAGAAGCTGCCCCCATTAATTCATAATGCACATTTCGCACATTCTGTCATAAACTGTAAACTGTCTTGTCTGTAACAACATCTATGTCCCGTCTGTCCGTCCTGGGTGAGGGATCCTCCTCTGTTACTCACCCTGAGGTTTCTCCAATTTTTCCCTGTTAAAAGGGTTTTCCATGGAGTTTTTCCTCAGTGGATGTGAGGGTCTAAGGAAAGAAGAGTCATTGTGAACCCTTTGAGACAAACTGTTTGTGAAAAACAGGCTATACAAATAAAATTGCCTTGCCTTTCCTTGCCTTCAGTTTTGTTTTATAGTCATAGTTTCATAGTTTCTGTCAAGGTTTCCTGGTTTCATAGTTTCAAAGTCATAGTATTATAGTCATAGTTTCATAGTCTATTCAAAACTACTTTTACACGGTTTACTTACTACATGTTCATAATAAAATTACTCCATTTGGTGAGAAAGTGATATAGTTTATTTTTTCCCCATCATCATCATCATCATCATCATCATCATCATCATCATCTTCAGCTTTATTTGCATGACTCAGGGTCCATAAACACACACAAAACTACATTGATTGTATACTGTGCATAATGTTATTAGTTAATGCGCCACAAGGTAAATTTCATAGGCTATCGAAAAGCTCCAATAAGGTTTAACACCCACAACTATGGTTTGACAACCTTTGTCACTTTACATATATATCTATAAAATACTGAATTGACTCATTCCATTAAGAATTGAGCTTCTTTTTAGAGGGGGGAGGGTTGAAATTTTTCGCAAAAAGGTGATCCTTATTTTAACCGGTTGCATTATATATATGGTTCACACATTTCCTGTCCATGTAGGATACCAAATTTTAGGTTAATAAGTACAACTACTGAGGGAGATGTTTATATGACATTATGGGATATTTTGGTGGTGAAGGAAGAGGTGTACAGATGGTACATGTGTTTCAATCACCTTTGTTGTTGACGTGACATTTTCAGTGAAAAACCGTAGCACCTACAACCTACTTTTTTTTTCTCACAGTACATGTTGCCGAAAGCTGCGGTTTGAATAAATAAATAAGACGACGCCACAACAACATGCCATTAGATGATTTAATGGGATGAATAAATGACAATACATAGAGTGAAAAGGGTGAGGTTATGTTGCCGTTACGTTTTGGCACCGCAGGGTACCGTGCAGGGGCGTCTCTAGGATTTTGACACATCCGGGGCTTAGCCCGGAAGAGTGACACATGCAATATATGCGCGCGCAGAGCGCGCGCCGAAATTTTTAGGCATAGAGACATTCTCCATCATTGGTGAAAAAGGTGAAAACGATGCAATCCACAGATCATCAAATGAATGACCCATTTTGAATTTAGTTCTATGTACTGACATTAGCTAGCTACGTAACAACACATTGTGTTTCCATTTAACACATTAGCAGCTACAGTAAAAGAGGCAGGCTGTGCGGGATCCCTGTCTGCTAACTAGCTGCTATCATGCATGAAAAAGAAAATAAACAAGATGGTTCAATGTTATAGCACATTAACTTCAGCAACTTTCCCCTCTAGAAGAAGCCCAAACTTAGTTATTTCTAGGTACACAATTCTCACACCCTACAATTGCATTATGCCAATAATTACAGATTGCTTTTTTTCTCATGTAATATCAACCAGAGCAATATCAACTAGCTGCTAGCTAGCTAACGTTAGCTACTACCCTCTTGTAGTTCCAGCTGCAACACTCTTTTCGAAATTATACATTTTTACATAATTTCTATTCCCATTACCTTTTTGATTGCTGACCACCTTTGGGGGAAAACATGGAAATCTTTTTTGTGGCATCTTGATACACTTTAGCTGCTACTAGCTACCAAAAGACAGCTGCAGCTTGCTGTTGTCAAACCTGCCTGCTGTCAGGTATTTGTTGTCAAGTTAAATGCGCCGCTGTTTTGGGTGAATGACGTCAAGTGCGACCTGGAGGTGTTAACCACTTGTGTGCCAAAGCCAAAGTAGTGGCTTTTTAAAAATATAATTAATTGTTACTCAGACCTGTCCAAAAACACTGTTTTATCGAAGCATCAACATAAGATAACCGTAGTTTGAGGATGTGATCTTAAAAAAATGTTTAGCCTAGGGACGCCACTGGTACAGATGTTACTGGTTCAAAATTGCGGACTTCACGCGTGGTTCACGCGAGACGCCACAAGACTCAGGCATTTTTTTTCTTTGGCGAGACAAGAGGTTTTAATGAAAAGCCTCAATGTGCGAAAACAACCACCAGGTGGCATCTGTGAGAACGGAGGACGACAGGCGGATGACTCAGTGATCTGTGCAGTAATCCACAGCTTAAACTCTAGGCTATTAAACTAGAACTAACTACTGTATACCCTGCCTAAATCACAGAAACTATTGTAATATGATAAAGCCTGTCTTGCTTTATGACTTCATGATTATGTATCACAAATTATGAAGGATCATCTGCGCAAGGCAAAGATGATAGCATCAACAAAACACGGCGTAACACACGCGGCTGTATGGGACAGGCTTTTATTTAATTCAGAACAAACCGCTTAGCAAAAATGGAAAATATAGTCTATAATAATTAATTGATCTGTTGTTTGGCCACTGTTTGAAAATAACCCGAATTATGAGCAAATAATCTGATCCAGAGCAGCAGTCATAATCAGACTTCTTCTAAATAAACCTAAACATTAAATAACTGGGTCAGGTCGGACCATGGGGTTTTTTTTTCTCTTCTTCTTCACAGGAGAAAATGAGGTGCGCTGTGCTCACGGACGCGTTGATGTTTTGTGATTTATCTGCTGCCTTGACTCTGCCCTTTATATATGTGCGTTCAGATTAACAATAAGACAAGCCATGGTTGAGTTTATTGAGTTAATAATCAGCATCTTAGTACCTCTGATCCGGAGCGATAGTGTTATGAAAATCGCTACAGTTGAACTGGTCTGGTTTTTAGCTGCTCAATCTCATTGTTTCAAAGAAAAGGGACTGATTTTTATAACGAAATGAAACGAAAACAATATTATATTGATACATTGTTGTAAAAAAAATCCAAAAGAAACGAAAATGAACTAAAGAAAATAACTTTCACACACACATTAAAACAGTGCGATTGGTTGAAAGCTGATAATTAGCCATGTGCTTATAAGATGATTGGCCGAAACCAAGAACAAAGCCGCGTGAATGGCCAATCGCCATGTGTTAACGGACACACATCGACTCCTGATCTTTCCTCGTCGCAAGCCTTGATGTCTCCGCTGGTTCTATCTTCAACCTCGGACAGCATTAACATCTCTCACCAACACCCCGATGTAAGCTTGAGGCAGAGGGAGGAGGGGGAGGGGGGCTGTCGGGGTGGAGGTGCTGAAATGGAGAGCTGTCCCCCACAAGGTGCTAAAGTGAGGGAGAGGAGTGAGAGATGTTAATGCTGTCCGAGGTTGAAGATAGAACCAGCGGAGACATCAAGGCTTGCGACGAGGAAAGATCAGGAGTCGATGTGTGTCCGTTAACACATGGCGATTGGCCATTCACGCGGCTTTGTTCTTGGTTTCGGCCAATCATCTTATAAGCACATGGCTAATTATCAGCTTTCAACCAATCGCACTGTTTTAATGTGTGTGTGAAAGTTATTTTCTTTAGTTCATTTTCGTTTCTTTTGGATTTTTTTTACAACAATGTATCAATATAATATTGTTTTCGTTTCATTTCGTTATAAAAATCAATCCCTTTTCTTTGAAACAATGAGATTGAGCAGCTAAAAACCAGACCAGTTCAACTGTAGCGATTTTCATAACACTATCGCTCCGGATCAGAGGTACTAAGATGCTGATTATTAACTCAATAAACTCAACCATGGCTTGTCTTATTGTTAATCTGAACGCACATATATAAAGGGCAGAGTCAAGGCAGCAGATAAATCACAAAACATCAACGCGTCCGTGAGCACAGCGCACCTCATTTTCTCCTGTGAAGAAGAAGAGAAAAAAAAAACCCCATGGTCCGACCTGACCCAGTTATTTAATGTTTAGGTTTATTTAGAAGAAGTCTGATTATGACTGCTGCTCTGGATCAGATTATTTGCTCATAATTCGGGTTATTTTCAAACAGTGGCCAAACAACAGATCAATTAATTATTATAGACTATATTTTCCATTTTTGCTAAGCGGTTTGTTCTGAATTAAATAAAAGCCTGTCCCATACAGCCGCGTGTGTTACGCCGTGTTTTGTTGATGCTATCATCTTTGCCTTGCGCAGATGATCCTTCATAATTAAAAATAAAAAGTCCAGGCCGGCTGCATGGCTGACGGTGTCACCACTCTCATTATCACTGGCTGTTTGTGTTGTCTGTCAAAAAAATGGATGAATGAAACCTATCGACTTTGTATCGGCCGCGTCTTCTATCGAGGGAAAGTTATTTAGCTATCCTATGTTTTATCGCCCAGCCCCAAAGTGACACAGACCCGTTCATTCACAAGAAATCATCCAGCTGCACTCTCAAACAAGGTGCGGAGTGAGAAATCTGCGGCACTACTGCACAGTACTGTAGTTGGCTCATTTTAAAAACACATTTTGGAGATGACGAGACAGATGACCAAAAAAGAGAGTGAGACGTGGGCTATAGTCTACTGTAGCTGCCGTCGTTACATTTTGTAATTGAAAAACTAGGCTACTATATTATTTACTGTCTGCAGCTAGTTCTCCTTTCATCCTCTTGTATTCTGTATCATGAACAGCGCCACTCCTAATCGCGGCTACATTGTGTGACTGTCAGCATTGTCCCCAAAACGTCTGAGCAGTATTTAGTACGGTGCTGCCACCTAGAGGAAAACAGTTGTGGTGAAAAGACACGCGTTCACGCGATCCTGCATTGCAGGAAAAACCCCGCAATTTTGAACCAGTAACATCTGTACCGTGGCTACCGTGGGTATCGTGCAACTCTACTCACGCCCACATACTTCATCCAATCAACTTCAAACTTGCTGGACATGATGATGGCTCCTCCCTGAACGTCCCGATCTATTAACTTCCCACGTAACTCATAGCGCCCCCCGGTGGTAACAGGAAGTGTACTAAAATTTGGAAAATGTACATACTTTGCCCCATCAACTTCATTCCACTTCTAAAACATGCAGAACCAGTTGGTGAAGCTCCATCATGAACGCTGTTAAAATACGAGTAATGGCGTCCGTGTGGCGACGCGGCGACCATTCCTCGCCATGACAATACGTTTGCCCTTTGGATGGCTTTATTGAACTCCTATCAACATGAAAATTGGTACACAGGTCCAGGGTCACGACCTCAACGTTTCCATATGCTCGTAGGCGATCTCACTCATTCGCCCCCTAGTGGAAACAGGAAGTGCCATATTTTACATCAACATTGTCCGATTTCCACGAAACTTCACGTGTGATGAGGGACTGACCCTGAACACACCTGCACGCATCCCATTACTGCCCCCTAGTGGATGAACCATCAACTGCTCATAACTCTTTCATGCTTTGTCCGATTCACTCCAAACTTCACATGAGTGATGAGGGGCGGCCCCTGAATGCACCAGACCACATGCGGTGACTGCCCCCTGGTGGATGAACGAAACATTGCATTTTTGGCCTCCTTCCAGGTTTTTTCTCAATTTCTGCTCCGCGCCACAGCCCCGGCGTGCCTCAAGCCCCGCGGTGGCATGGGTGAGCGAGGGCCCGCCATCGCCGCTTGCGGCTTTAATTGAAATTGAATTATTGGGGGAGGGGGAGGGGGAGGGGGATGGCGGCTCCGTGCTCTCTTTAATGGGCGTTTGCATCATCTGCAACAAAGGGAGATTGATTAGTGAAATTGAACGGGATACATTGCGTAATGCAGATAAAAATAGAACTACAACGTACCTGAATCCTGGGGTACGATGATTGGAACCAAGATAGAGGGACGGTTGAACTGCGCCTCGGCAAGCGCCAGCTGCCTCCGGTGCAGCTCCAACCTCTCCTGCTTTATCCTGACCATCTCCTCCTGCAGGGCAGTTTGTTGCTGGAGTTGGTCCTCTATCCCCCGGAGCACCACCAGCTTCTCCCTCTCCAGGCGCACCAGCGTCTCGCTGCAGGTGCAGGTTGTAATTGCAGGCCGCCCGGTTAAGCCTCCCCGCGTGCGGACACCGGGCCCTGCTGGTTGGCGCGCGGGGACAGGGCAAGGTTGTGCGGGGACAGGGCAAGGTTGTGGGGGGTCGTCCTCTCCTGTGGCAGTGCATGGACCTGCTCTGCTCCCGGATGGCTCCTCTTCCTCCTCACTTTCAGACAGCCCCTCGTCCCCCTCAACATCAACGCCCCCAGTAATGCCTTCAGAGGCCGTCTTCCCGATGATTGCGAGGACTTTCTTCTCGTCGGGAGTGAGGGTCGTCCCACCCGGTGCTCCACCACCCGTGCCCATCAATTCCCTCCTCACCTTGGCACTCTTTTTTTTTGTCTGGCTCTGAAACTCCTGCCACTTTTTCCTCACAGCACCCCAGTCACGCAGGCCACATGGGCTGGAGGGGGACATTCTCTTGGCTATCGCCTGCCACACACGGTTCCTCACAGTGATGTTATTTTTTCCCCTTGTTCCCCCGAATAGGACGTCTCGGTAATGCCACACCTCGTCCACTAAGACGCCCATCTCCTCCGCGGTAAACGCTGGTGCCCGCTTGTTTTTTTTGCTCGCTTCTGCCATTCTCACATGTGTGTGTGCCTATATCCACGGGGGTATATATGCGCCAATGGGCTTGATTACTACTTGGCTACACCTGCTGAGACACACACACACACACACACACACGATGCATGCGTAACTAATTGCACCTGTGTGTGGGGATCACGGGGCGCTGTGTGTGACTTATGCGTTGATAGAGAGGTGGGTTTTTTTTTTAACCCTTCTTAAGGGGTCCATGGCACTGGTCCGACCTCCCATTAGTCCGACCTCCCATTAGTCCGACCTCCCATTAATTCGAACTCCCATTGGTCCGACAATCGGAGTAATGAGAGTTCGAACTAATGGGAGGTCCTCATTAGATCGAACTGGACTAGTTATTAGTCCAACTCTCCATTCTTACCGTTCACTATGCATTTATATCATTATTCATATAGGCTCCACCTGTCAATAAGACACACATGGAAGAAGATGTGCAGTTTATTGTGTTTCACCAACGAGGAGCTGTCATTACGCACCACTTTTACGCACCGCTGCGCGCTCATTAGTGTCCATAATTAAACCTTGACACTCATATCAAATCAAACTTACATTACAGACAGGTGGATTGGGTTTTCTGTCTCTCTCTCCCACTCCGAACAGACAGACGGACGCAATCAGAAAGGAAACGGAGGCTGCGCATTGATCCTTTTTTCCTTTCTGGGATCAAACGGTTCATGTGCATAATTAACTGCAAAACAAGCACTTCATATTAATAACATGTAACGCTCATTATGCTTCCAGCCTGTCTAGCCTCTACCTGGTCTTTTTACTAAACTTAACCAACTCCTTTCTTCATTGCCTGAACCTAACCAAAGCGAAATTTACTTTTTTATTTTTCTCTCAGTCTACTATCAGCAGCAGCGGCGGCTGCAGCAGCCTCGCTCCCGTGAAGTGGGCTCAAGCCGGCCAGGTTCAGCCGTGCTCGAGCGGAGGGGGGGAGAGAAAAAAAAGTGTATTTCTTTTACTCTGTACTCTGGGGGGGGGGGGGGGGGGGGGTTTGTTTATCAGTTTACACATCTTGATCAGCATTTATGATGGTTGTGCGCGATCTGACGTGATCTGGCTCTCTGACTGAATATGGTGATTTCTGGGCCGCGCGTGTATGTGTGTGATGTGCGTTTCTGTTATGAGAGCTCTCTCTCTTTCAGTAATTCTCGTTATTTTGCTCTCTCTCACCTAGAGAGAGAGAGAGAGAGAGAGAGAGAGAGAGCTGCATGCTCCTATCAATGGAGGAGTTTGTCACAAAGTAGCGATGACAGTTCGAACTAACGGGACCACCCATTGGTTCGACCTCCTATTGGTCCGACTTGTGGTTGATTTTGTCGGAGTAACGGGAGGTCGAACCAATGGGAGGTCGGACCAATGGGCAGTTCCCTTCTTAAGAGCCCTCTTAAGTCCTTAAGAACGATCGAATCTGGGAAACGCGGACATTATTGTTACCTTTATTTCTTTATTTATTGAACATATATTGTCCAAACTGCAGAATGCATATATCATTCTGAACAACATTTGACACTTCATCATAGTTCATGTGTGTTAGTATTTTCTGCAGGCCTTCACTTATCTCACAACTCAGGGGCGTTGTCAGAGCACAGAGGGATCTAACTCTTTTTCGTCCCACTCTGGATTCATCCTCTTGGCTTCTCTTCACATGTGTTGATATGTTTCCACAATGTTTTTTTTTTGAGTACAGACCTTGACAATGGATACAGTGAATGAAGTCTTTCCCTTGCCTAATGTCTTTTTGTTCTGTAAAGTTCTCCTCTTCCTTTCCTCACCACATCTGTATTATGAGAAAAGTTTCCTCTATTCTTTAGAACGGCCAGACGAACTCGGTGTTCTTTGGAATTCTGTGGATAAAATTTTTAATAACTGTATGTTTCTTTCTGATATGAAATGTCTTGAGTGTTTGTGATGTGTGAGAGGGTGTATTATGCACATGTGTATGGATGTTTAGAACGCTATGTAAATTGATAATTCTTACCTTTCTATTGTTCTTATTCACCTGCACAGGGACGACGGATGGAAAGTAGCTAGTAAGCTAAATCCGCTACAAGGCATCTCTTCTCATTTCGAGACTAATGTTATTTTGTACATTGTCCCTGATACAAATAAACTTATTAAACTAAGCTAAAAAAGTGCTTTTGCAACATCTGGTTTATTGCGATGAACAGTTTGAAGGTGTCGTGAGATTTTTGTTGTTGGCTTGGAGCAATAGAGGCAACAGTTCCTCTTGTCGTACACTCAACGCCCATTATTTTTTGTGGTGCGTAGTACTTCAACAGAACTTTTCTCCGGGCTGACGATTGAACTACTACTGTCTTTCTCAGGGTGGTGTGCTGTGTTCTTCCTTTTCCGTGGGCCGACTGTCCGTTTCTTCTTTTTTCCTGGGATGAATGATGATCCCCTCTTCTTCCTTACTTCATTTTTTTCTGTGCTACTTTCTTTGTCTGGGCTGTCTGTTGAGCTACTTTCTTTGTCTGGGTTGTTGGGCATCACTGTTATCGATTGGGGAAATTGTAACCTCTGTCGTGTTTTTTCAGGGGACAAAGGCATACTGACATCAGCGTCAGCTCCATCAGTGTCAGTATGTAATTAACATCACTGAAGTCAGAATGACTGCTCTCATCCATTGATTCATCTGAGGAATCTTCATTGCTCTAAAAAATTAGAGAAATGATGGTGTTTCTGGATTATTTGCATCCCTAATTTTTGCAATTTATAACAATGGATGCCTCACTCTAATGCTATGCCCACATGTTATTGCAGGAATCAGCAATAAAATCAGTGAAATTACATTAAAGTCAAACTAAATGAAAATGAAAATAAATTGTTCTCATGCAAAGGAGAATCAAGAATCGTGTCATAAAGGGAGAATCACTTTCACCTTGCAAATGTGCATGCAAGGTGATTTTCTTTTTTTGTATGCCATTTGAACTGTGCATTATCAGATTGGTGCATAATGCTCCCTTGAGGGCCAATATATTTTTAAATTGTGTATGATTAGAGATCGCCTGTCTTTTTCCTGACTTTAGTTTTGGGTTACACTCATGGTTCACTGCATGATTCAAGGGAATTTTTATTTCTGAGAATTTGATAGTAGATTAGGGTTTCTCAACGGGGGGCGTTCTGAACTTTGTGGGGGGCGCCACAACTTGGCTCCTACAAAGTTCATTTGAGCTCTACCTTTTCAACTTTTTAAGTGCAAATAACCAACATAAATAACCTACTTTTCAACTGATTTAACCCGCAAATATAACACTCATAATGCGGGAAATTCCCGCACACGTTTCAAACCAACCATAATGCGCACTACAGGAGCGCTGCGTCAGACGGTCTGACTTAAATGACACACACACACGTCTTTGTATAGTTTACCCATAGGCTACTGAATGAAGTTAGATGGATTTTTTTTTTTTTTTTGATATGGAGACAGGAAGACTGTCTCTTTAAGCTCACATTCAAGCCTCTTCTCCCACTATCTTTTCACTCTGTCCTCATCACCTCATTCATCCATTCATCACAGTTACACAACGCAGAGGCAGGTACAACGTTAGCTAGTATGCAAGTTATTACCTTCTACAAGGTTGTTGGTCCTGTTGTCGGACCTGCGCTGATAGACATTCCAGACTGGTGGTGGGAAGAGCGCATTGTGGGAGACGTAGGTGTTCTCCATGTATTGGAGAAAGTCTCCCAGACGGGGGTACTGTCTCACCAGCCGGCAGGTTCGATGGGATGTTGCCATCTGCTGGAAATTAACCCTGACAACAGCAAGTGGGAGGTAGCCGATGGCCATTGACTTCCTCAACCACTCCTTGAGGACCCCGTCCTGCCTGTAAGGACCTGCAAAAATAGTGTAGGGTAAGGAATGCAGATCATTCACTCATACCACTCCCCGTACAAGCCAGCTATATGAGACAATGTCTCATTTGTGTTCCTGACTGACAATGCATTAGGGCAAGGTTAAATTGCGAGTGATATATCATAATGTAACAATGTGATAAGACCACAATAACAACAACATGACAACACTTTCCTACCATGATCACAACATGACCACACCATCTCTACATGAATAAAAAAGTAAGAATAATCCTTTTATTGTCATTACAAGTCGATGTTAGTTGTCCAAAAACATACAAATGAGACTCAATGCCTGAACAACCAAAAAACCCAGACACAGAAACCACCAAGCTGCTGCACCTAAACCTGTCACTAGAGGCTCTTCTTTTTAAGAAGACTCAGGTCTTTCGATGTCTGTAATGTAATGCTGCGTATGTTTTATCAGTCTGTCATTGCAAGTGTTACATTCTTTGCTATTGTCTGCTGGGGTAACAACATCAAGGTCAGGGACAGGAACAGACTAGACAGGCTCATCAAAAAATGTAGCTCTGTGATGGGGGAGGGAGCGGAGCTGGTAGAGGCTGTGGTTAAGTGGAGGATGGGGTGTAAGTTGAAGACCATCCTGGGTGACCCCCAACACCCTCTACACAAAACCCTCTCAGGTCAGAGGAGCAGCTCTTAACATGTTTTTGTGTTCATGTTTTGTGTCATTTTTAGCTGCCTGACTAATGTGAATTTCCCTTTAGGGATGAATAAAGTATTTATGGGGTCCGCCCGCTATTCAGACATCCCGCTATTCCGACATGTCTCTATTCAGACCTCCCGCTATTACGACATGTCTCTATCTAGACATGCCGCTATCCCGACATGTCTCTATCTAGACATGCCACTATTCCGACACTTTGGTATCGCTATTCCGACACATCTTTTTTTTTTTACAGCTGCGATACCCAGGCGCGTCTCTCCCTCTTTTTTTCTTTTCAGCATGCCTATCACTGGTTTGATGAGGGAGTGATGTTCTTAATCTCAACAACTAAACTATCAAGTCACAAACAAAACTGACACACATGATAAACAACCAGAACTATGCTGCAGTTTGTTTGTCAAGTTAACCTGTCACCTTCAGCACCACGGACAGCGCGGCGGATGAGCCGCGGAGAAGCTGCATCTGTGAGCGTCTGGGCTCTGGGCTCAGGGCCTGGGGCCTCATTTATCAAAACTGTAAGTAAACAGTGTAAAACTGCTGCTACCAAATACCCAAAATATTTACACCTTTTTCAGATCTATCAAACTGTGCGTGCACAACTCTCCGCAATTTCTCATTGATAAATCAAACTGGATCCAAGAATGGTGCGCACGTGAACACACCTCCGCCCCCGGAACGTCTAGACACAACCTTATATGGTCAGCACGTGCATATTAAAGCAGAAGTAAGTGATATATTTGTGTTAATATAAGACTTAAATAGTTATATCTTCCGACAGCAATCACTTACATAGAGTGTTTGGTCTGAAACACGGGTCTGTCAGTCACTCTGCTCTGCTCTGAGCCGAGGAGAAAACATTTATCGTATCCTACAGTTTTTATCCAATGAGGAGAGAGAAAGGCATGCAGGGCTGTGTGTGCAGCCAAGGAACGCCGTGAATGTGGCGACGTAGGGACGAGGACTGTTATGGTGCGTTCAAGGAAACTCGTATTTTTCCGACCGTGAAGTCGTACCAGTTCGATCTGGTACGAGTTCACCGGTCGGAAGTTACGAGTGGCCGTTATAGTGACTTTCACCGGTAAAACAGGTCGGAAAAACACGAGCGGGTTGCCTGGAACGCTACAAAGTCGTAAGTCGTGACTTGAAGCTGTAATTTACGATTTCAAAAGCCTGCCTGGAACGCAGCATTAGCGAAAACGACCGGACCACTTACTTCTGCTTTAATTAGCCATGTGCGCTCTGTGGAGCGGCTACAAAGTGACAACGAAGACAACGGGCGGAGGGCGGGGGAAAGAAAGCGAGATACATGGCATCGGGCAATAAATCAGTCAGAAAAATGATCTTGCATTTTAATAAGCTACAATAAAAACAAAAACCTCCCAAATCTCAATTTAAGGGAGCAGAAAGAAGAATACTCTTATGTAATCTGCCCCTTTATCCCAGAAAATCTTTTTTTTTTCTTTTACCTATGTTAAAACAATGTAAAGCAGGACGATAGTTACCATTACTTTGAATGCCTTTCCACTACACAGTTACAGCTCTACTGGACTCGGTTTAGGTCATTTTCCATTACAGCTGAGTCCTTCACAGTTCCTCCTCAGGGCCACGTTGTCTCGCTCTTTATTCTCTCGTCAGCTCCAAACACACGTGCACCTCGTTAACTCAGGTGACAGAATAATAACAGTCTCAGTAGCTGCAGATCAGTGGGCGCTGCTGCCGGTGTGTTTTTAAACTTGGAGGGTTTGTTTTTTCTTCTCTCTTATAGGCCTATGTATTTGTGTATGAGAAACAGTGTCTCAGATGAGAAAAAAAAAGGACATGTCTGACTATAACATAATCAATCAATGTCGGAAAAGCGGAATGTTTGAAAAATAGTAAAGTGCCGCTACTCCGACAATGAAAAAAAAAAGTCAGAATAGTGGGACGCTTGAAAAATAATGTTAATGCCGCTATTCCGACAATTAGAAGTCAATGTCGGAATAGCAGCATGTAACCCATCACGCCGCAAAACAATGCCGTGAAAAGTAAAAAAAAAAAAAAAAACTCAAGCAGGATTACAATCAGCCGCCATGTGCACAAACACACAAACCAGAAACGCGGCTACCGCCTCAGCTCCTTCCATCCTTCTCCGTTGTTGTTATGATTTTTGTGCATGTGCTTGTGACCTGCCTGGGTGACGTCACGGTTGAAACTGTCGCACAGCGATTAAGCGGCGATCGAAACTCATGATGTCGCCGCGGAGTCCGACTCTGCAGTGGAAACACGACCACTGAGAGAGCCGAGTGAGAGGACGGTTCCTGTAGAAGTTCCTACCCCCTCCCTTTACCAGGAACTCCTGCAGTGGAAATGCGGCTTAAGTGACCTTTTTTCCCCTTTTTTTTCAATGTTTCATCCTGTTGTTCAGAGAAATGTGTATACATTTTCTTTGAAACCTTTACCTTAAATTAGAGTTAATTTCAAGCCCTGAATAGACTTTCTTTCTTTCTTTCTTTCTTTCAGGTGATCGACAAAATCCTTTTGCTGTTAAACCTACATACCACCACTGGGCCCCGTGGATTGGACCTCATACCCGCAAAGCCAACAAGGTACTCAATACCTAACATGAAAAAGTCCACACAACAAGGCACCCCAAAGAACAGACAGAGATTGACATAACAGAGGACAGGCTACTGGATGAAGTATCTAATTTGAAGGTAAATCTCCCCGCGGTGACTGATGTTCACTAGGGATGTCAGGTTGTTGTCAGTTGATCCGGTGAATGATCAACTTTCAGGATTGATCAGAATTTTCCTGGATGTAAACATGCTGCAGACTTCCGCTTGTAAGCAAATCAGGCAGTGTCCTAATGAATTTTGTCCAAGTGGAGTTGCTGTAGGCAGCTCTCACTGTGCATCTTTTTTTATTATTATTTGTATTATTTTTGGTCTCCCCGCACCCTCTTCCAGCTATTTTTCACATCTTCTGTTGTCCGTACAGTGATCGACAACACAAACGCCAACGCTGCCAAGAGATTGCAGGCCGGGAAGAAGTTCAAGTGGAAACCACTGACATTCCGGGACTTCTACACATTCTTGTCAATTGTTATCCTCACTGGCCTCGTGACAGTCCATCACAGGTCGGACTATTGGAGGAAGAAATGGCCATACAACTTCACCTTCCCCAGTGACAGAATGACACGGGGCCGCTCTCGCTGCACCTGAGTGACCCTAAAGAAGAGGAGAATGAGAAGAAGAGGAACACTACAGCGTATGACAGGCTTTTCAAAATAAAACCACTGTACACTGAGATAGTGACTGCTTGTAAAGCGCACTTCCAGCCATACCAAAATATCTCCATTGATGAGCAGATGGTGGCGTCTAAGGCCCAAATTTCTGAGGCAATACATAAAGGACAAGCCCACCAAGTGGGGCTACAAACTTTTTGTGCTGGCCCATGTTTTAACAACCTACACTTGGAACTTCTTTGTGTACACAGGGAAAAGTGTGCTCACCACAGGCCACGATCTGAGCTACACTGCAGTGATGGACCTTTTGCCATTCCCTCTGCTTGGTGGGGGCTACACTGTGTACACGGACAACTTCTACACAAGCCCCACCCTTTTCCAGGACTTGGCTGTTGTGGAACGATCAGGAGGAACGGTGTTGGTTTTCCACAAACTCTGGCCAATGATCTGCCAAAAAAAAGGCTGAGAGGGGAGATTTGAGGTGGATCTGTGAGCACCTGTAATCATGTTCAACCCGGGTCTTTCTTGTGTGTGCAGTTGTATGTCTATGGCCGGTGCGTGTGCAATAGTCTAGCATATGTAGTTATTATGTGCGAATGTCTATGACCGGTATGTGTGCAATGATCAGTCAGGGTGCAATCATGTAAGCATGTTCAGTCTGGTGAAAGTAAATCTAGCCCAAGCATGTGTAATTATGTTTTTTTTTTCAATTAATCATGTTAATCACAATTATATATATATATATATATATATATAATATATATATATATATATATATATATATTATATATATATATATATATATATATATATATATATTTATAATTCAACAAACCATGTCAGCCACATCTGTATAGATATATATATATTTCAATGAATCATGTCAATTGCAACTGTATAGATATATATATATTTTTTTTTTTTATAATTCAACGAATCATGTCAAGCACAACTGTATAGATTTATATTTTGATATTTAAATTAATCATGTCAATCGCAACTGTATAGATATATATTTTTATATTTCAATGAATCATGTTAATTGCAGCTATATAGATTATATATTTTCTTACAATTCAAAGAATCATGTCCAACCCTGTAACTATGTAAATGTACTTTTTTCTGTTATCTATCGGTCCTCTGTCTTTATGGACTTTTTATGTTAATTGTTGTATTGTTTTGGGGACTACGGATGTAATTTAGCACATGTGGTAAATCCGGTGTATTTACTGTGGGTACTCAAGCACTCACTGTCCATTAATATGCATTGTCCCGACCAAATAAACGAATAAAGTAAAGTAAAGTGAAGACTTCAGTGGACAGACGGTGAGGAGAAAAGTGAAGGAGGCTGGTGTGTGGCAGACAAAGTCCATCCCTGTTCCAGACACTGTAGTGGACTACAACCGTCACATGGGAGGGGGTCCGCCCGCTATTCAGACATCCCGCTATTACGACATCCCTCTATCTAGACATGCCGGTATTCCGACACTTTTTGGTATCGCTATTCCGACATCTTTTTTTTTACACAGCTGCGATACCCAGGCGCGTCTCTCTCTCTCTCTCTCTCTCTTCTTTTCAGCATGCCTATCACCGGTTTGATGAGGGAGTGATGTTCTTAATCTCAACAACTAAACTATCAAGTCACAAACAAAACTGACACACATGATAAACAAACAGAACTATGCTGCAGTTTGTTTGTCAAGTTAACCTGTCACCTTCAGCACCACGGACAGCGCGGCGGATGAGCCGCGGAGAAGCTGCAGCTGTGAGCGTCTGGGCTTTGGGCTTAGGGCCTGGGGCCTCATTTATCAAAACTGTAAGTAAGCAGTGTAAAACTGCTGCTACTAAATGTTTTGCTTAGGCCTACGGCGAAAAGACACCCAAAGTATTTACACCTTTTTCAGATCTATCAAACTGTGCGTGCACAACTCTCCGCAATTTCTCTTTGATAAATCAAACTGGATCCAAGAATGGTGCGCACATGAACACACCGCATATTCCGCCCCCGGAACATCTAGACACAACCATATATGGTCAGCACATGCATACAAAGTGACAACAAAGTGACAACAGGCGGAGGGCAGGGGAAAGAAAGCGAGATACATGGCATCGGGCAATAAATCAGTCAGAAAAATGATCTTGCATTTTAATAAGCTACAATAAAAACAAAAACCTCCCAAATCTCAACAAAAGGGAGCAGAAAGAAGAATACTCTTATGTAATCTGCCCCTTTATCCCAGAAAATCTTTTTTTTTCTTTTACCTATGTTAAAACAATGTAAGGCAGGATTTCCAGGATCGTTACCATTACTTTGAACACCTTTCCACTACACAGTAGAGCTGTAACTGTGTAGTGGAAAGGCGTTCAAAGGTCATTTAGGTCATTTTCCATTACAGCTGAGTCCTTCACAGTTCCTCATCAGGGCCGCGTTGTCTCACTCTTTATTCTCTCGTCAGCTCCAAACACACGTGCACCTCGTTAACTCAGATGACAGAATAATAACAGTCTCAGTAGCTGCAGATCAGTGTGCGCTGCTGCCGTTGTGTTTTTAAACTTGGCGGGTTTGTTTTTTCTTCTCTAATAGGCCTATGTATTTGTGTATGAGAAACAGTGTCTCAGATGGAAAAAAAAAAAAATCAGAAGGACACGTCTGACTATAACGTAATCAATCAATGTCGGAAAAGCGGAATGTTTGAAAAATAGTAAAGTGCCACTACTCCGACAATGAAAAAAAAAAAGTCGGAATAGTGGGACGCTTGAAAAATAATGTTAATGCCGCTATTCCGACAATTAGAAGTCAATGTCGAAATAGCGGCATGTCGGAATAGCAGCATGTAACCACATGGGAGGTGTGGACTTGTCGGACGCACTCATCAGCTACTACAGTGTCCACCACAAAACCATGAAATGGTATAAAACTTTTTTTTCTTTACCATTTTGTGTACGTCGCTGTGGTGAACAGTTTTCTCCTTCAGAAGGAGCTGTTCAAGCGGAGGAACCACCCCACCCAGACAAAGCCACACACCCAGAAAACCTTCAGGGAGCAGCTGGCTGCAGAGATGCTGGAGTTTTCTGAAGGCTCTGCACCCCCACCCCCTCCCCCCAACACCTGCATGCCCACCTTCCACGATGGTGAATCCAGAAGCAGGAGGTTTTGTAAGAGGTGCCAAGATGCTGGCATGCCGCGGGTGAAGACAGCTGTGTACTGCAGGAAGTGCCAGGTCCCTCTCTGCCTCAGCTCAAAAAAGAACTGCTTCCTCTGGCACGATGGTCAATTAGTGGAGCACATTAATGAAAAATCGTTCACTTTGTGGTACAAGCGCCAAATTTGGTACACAAGTGCTTTTGGACCTACTATCTCATAAAAGTACGTTGCCCACTTGAACAAACAAAGTGGCCACCATTTTTCAAGATGGCCGCCATTCGAAGTGGTTTGAAACAGCGTTTGAACTATATTTTGATTGAATAGTCCTATTCTGATGGTTTATACATTGAAATATGTGTTTTTGCACATGAGAAATACAACTCTGCATTTAGAAAATCAAAATTATTGAATATTATGATGATACAATGCGAATTAAATGAAAAAAACACTCACAAACTAGGGGCCCTAATTTCTTGGCGCAACTCAGGGTGGCGCAGCGAAGCGAGCCCTGACGCAGCTGGCGAAGTGGTATTATCGTCCAGTGCAACAAGGTGCGCAGCGGATTCGGTAAATTGGCAGACTGCTGTGCGCTGAGATGGGAGTGGTCGCGCAGCAGGGGGAGGTGTCGACAGATTCGCCGTGGCGCAGTGACAATTTGTTGCCGATAGACCGCGCGGAGAGTGCGCTGAAAGCTCGCCAGCTCCAACCTGGTCTACTCTCAGCGCAAGGCGAAGCGCAGCCAGCGCAGTGGCAATTTGACTGCCCAGCACGCAGTGCAGACACGTCACCAAGACCTCACAGGCAGATTTCCACACTTCCAGGCACATTTAAATGCAATTAACAATAATAATAATAATAATAATCATCACAATAACCCCTATTTATTGTATCTGAATCAGCACATACACCTATATCTATATAGATTGTCCCGTCACACTGATGGCAGATCAAAGGCTTGCGTAATGGAAACTCAGCCTGACTGAATTAACACAGATGAAACCAGGGAGGGACTGAGACAGCCGTGGATGTCCCAAGAGCAGGTGTTGACACTACACACTGTGCCGTTGCAGATTATCAGCTATTTATTTATTTATTTACTTATTGATTTATTAGGGGCCAGCGCCGCATCGTCACGCGACCATAACAAATACAACTGAAATGCCTCCGTTACGCACAGCTGTTTGTTTATGCTGTGATCTGTGCACACGTGTTTAAATATAGGTTAGATAGATAGATAGACCTCCTCCCTCCTCCCTCCCAGACTACTTTTGCATCATCAGCCCGTGAGGTCTGTTCGCGCGACCGGACACTGCCAGCTTGGACCGGACCAGAACATCAGTTTCCTCCCGTCTCACTTGCTCTGACAGATTGAGAGCTGTTGCCCAGTAAAAAAAAAACAAAAACAAAACACACACACCCCTTTTCCATTAATAAAGACACTCATATTTAGTAACCTATATTTAAACACGTGTGCACAGATCACAACATCAACAAACAGCTGTGCGTAACGGATGCATCACGGAGCGTCTCTCTTTTTCTTTTTTCTTTAGAATTTACCTGAGATGGAGATGTTAATATCTGCTCACTATGATGCCGAGGCTGATTGTGGTTTGCTGTGAGAGATGATAGTTTATTTGTTTTCAGTTTTATTTGTTATGGTCGCGTGACGATGCGGCTCAATAAATCAATAAGTAAATACATAAATATAGCAGATAATCGTGTAGTGTCAACACAGCAGTAATCCATCCTCATCTTTCATCTGTGCAGCCTTTGATCTGTCATCAGTGTGACGGGACAGTCGATATAGATGTGCTGAATGTCTATGCTGTAATCTGTAGGTGCTGATTCACATCTTCTCTTCCACGGTGAAATCAAACGTCGATTTAAAGGCGAGGAGAGGAGCTCATTTGATTGGTGAAGATCTGACTCGGCTGTGTCAAACCCACTCCACGCCTTCTCTCCTCCCTCTATGCCATTTGCGCCGGTGGGAGGGAAGTAGGCGGGATGCGCTCCGCTGCGTTTCGAAGGAAAATCGCAATCTGCTCCTGACCACTCCCCGTTGGCGAAGCGAAGGCGAGGCGCAGGCCTGATCCGCTCCGCCTGCACCTAGTTCACGAAAGTAGAGCCCAAAGACATTAGTTTCACTTAAAGCTTTTGGACCTGTAAGCTACTTGTAGGGGAGGCCACGTAGAGGCTGTCTTTGTCTCCCCCATTTTTTTTTATTTTTTTTTGTATAGGCTATTTTTTTTTTTTTTTAATTTTTAGATAACGGTATAAAAACACAGAAAAGGTGTCAAAGCATAGCTTTTGTATCTGTCTGACAGAGGCAACACTTGCTCCAGTCAGTTTTAGTAGCACAACTCAATGGATTATCGGCAGACATCTTATACAGTTGAAGGTCGAGGGATTATCCTTTTACCACCCAAACATACAAAATATCATAGCACATTGGAATATGGGATGCAACTAGGTTCAACTATCTGGTGCCCTACACCTAGCCCGATCGTTCATCCAGTGCCATAAATCCCGTGCGATCTGTACACCATCCAGGTAACTAAAGCCCCGTTACCCTTGGCTCGGCTATCCCGCGCTGGCACATCCTGTCAATTCAGGTGTGGCTATCTAACTACAATACTACAACTAACTAAACTTCTAGTTGAGTCTATACAGGGGCTTATTAGATAGCATTTGGGACACTAAAGTATACTACAACTACAGTGAGTACACCACTACAACAGTTAGTAAACTACAACTACAGTTAGTACACTACAAGCTGACACTGAACCCCATGCTGAGTCTCACAGCAGTGATGTCACCAGTGTGCCCTGGTTGTGCTTTGACATCACTTTTATAAAAAATTACTAACCAATAAATGTTGACCACAGAATTTTAATGAATTATCATTTATATTGCTAAATTAGTACTTTTATTTCAGTAAAGAACGCTTGTGTTGCTGTATGTGTGTGTGCGTGCGTGCGTGCGTGCGTGTGTGTGTGTGTGTGTGTGGTGAGTGACAGTCAAAAGTTTGGACACATTTTCACAAATGATTCACACAAAAAACACATCCCTCAGAATTCTGCAGATTTTCACTTAAGATCATTGCAGAAAACTGAAGAAAAAACGCGAAAACGCTACTTTTTAGTCATTTAATAGCCATTATCTTGAAAATTGGTGGCCATATTGGAATTCAATTGACACCATCGAGTTATTCCAGTCATAATACATTCATTTTGATGCTTGGATCATTAACATTCTTCTGTTAATTCAAGTTCTACCTCGAAAACCTTTTTTTGGCGTTTGACGAGGCGGCCATCTTGAAAACTGGCGGCCCTCTTGGATTTTCAGCTGGGCAACGTACTTTTATTAAAAGGTATGTCCTGGACATCATTTGTACCAAATTTGGTGCTTGTACCATGAAGTGAACGATTCGGCTCAAAAATGGACTTAAGCAGCCCCACTAAATAGCCTGACGGTGCGTTCACACTGGGCGCAAGTAAAATATTTGCCTTGCTCTACTCGCTCGAGTTTGCCCGCTGGAATATTTGTTTTTACTCGTGGCATTTGCGCAAATATTTCACTCAAGCGAATTTTCGTTTCGTTTCGTTTTCGCTTCATTTGCGTTGCGCCGTTCGCGCCGCCGGCACAAATTTGCGTCCATTTGCGTCTGTACATTGACTTTGTATGTAATCTGATCGCGCGAAAAATTCACCTTACGCCCCGGTGTGAACGGGTCCATGGCACTGGTCCGACCTCCCATTAGTCCGACCTCCCATTGGTTCGAACTCCCATTGGTCCGACAATCGGAGTAATGAGAGTTGGAACTAATGGGAGGTCCTCATTAGTTGGAACTGGACTAGTTATTAGCATTAGTCCAACTCTCCATTCTTACCGTTCACTATGCATTTATATAATTATTCAATTATTCAGGCTCCACTTGTCAATAAGACACACATGGAAGAAGAGGTGCAGTTTATTGTGTTTCACCAATGAGGAGCTGTCATTACGCACGACTTTTACGCACTGCTGCGCGCTCATTAGTGTCCATAATTAAACCTTGACACTCATATCAAATCAAACTTACATTACAGACAGGTATACAGACAGGTGGATTGGGTTCTCTCTCTCTCTCTCCCACTCCGAACAGACAGACGGACGCAATCAGAAAGGAAACGGAGGCTGCGCATTGATCCTTTTTTCCTTTCTGGGATCAAACAGATCATGTGCAAAACAAGCACTTCATATTAATAACATATATCGCTCATTATCAGGCCCGCACGGAATCTGCGGCCGCGGAGCTCCGACGAAAACTCCGCGGTATTTCCGCGGAATTTTGAACACAGTAGTGTAGCAGTTTACTTGAACGCGTCTCGCCCCCGCCCCCTTCCGCTGTCAATATTGTGTCAGCAACAAAAGAAAACAACCGAAAACAACTAATCTACCGGTAAAAAATGGCGAAAAACCGATTCACAGCAGAAGAACTGAGGCGGCGTCACTTGGCGACACGGGTCACCGCGGCTGACAGGGCCTATGAATTTCTAATGATTTTTATGCGGACGGGGGCGTAGCCTACTCTTCTGTTTGTCAACACTCCGCTGATTATCTGAGGAGACAAACCATCCTGGAGCATCTGAAGACTCAAAGGCACAACAACAGGAAGAGGAGTGGATTGGGTAAGTACTTACTAGCTGGTTAACATATTAAATTAATTTAAATGTGTTGTCACCGTGTTTAGACGACTCCGGTTGTCACTATGAGGGCGAGTATACTGGGTTAGCGAGTTGAACGTAAAATGTCGGCTTAACTGTAACAGGAGGGTGGTTGTCTTTTAACGGCGGCTAGATCACCATCATCCTGTCCAGGTTATATTCAAGAGTTTCATCCTAAACCGGCTGTAAAAGCGCCGCTGTTTCACTATTTAACTCATGTAGAGCTGCGTCACCTTTATTTTGAAAGTCCAGCGGAGCTGGATCAGAGCCAGCGTTACGGAGGGAGAGAGGAGAGATCAGCTGATCCGCTGCTGTTACTTTCTCTCTGAGCGTCTCCTACAGATGTTCAGCTGAGGGAATACGCTGCTCAGCTGTTGAGCCGAGCGTCAGGAGCTCATATTTATATTTTACTTTGTGTAGTGTATAGAGACACTGAAAGAAGTTGTCCGCTCGCAGCAGTCACATACACAGATGTATAATCGGTCAAGTTAATAATTTCACGATGTGGCCAAGAATTAACTATTTTCAGTGTTTCGCCTGTTGTATGACAGTACTGCTCAAATGCAAACATTTAATGTCCACTTTGTTTACATAGTTTAAAAGTTCTCTGTTGTCTTTGTACAGAGAGAATAGCCCATGAGATTTGTACTAATAAAAATAAATATTTTTATACGCACATCCAGCCTTGTTTTCTAGGAAAACACACTAGCATAATTTGAAACATGATTTAAAAATGTCAGTTGCTGTTGCTCTTATTTTATTTTGTTTAAATGGATAAAGCTTCATATTTAAAAGTAGCGCAATGTTGAGCTGTCATAAATTAAAAGCAGCCTCCTCTCTTATTTGCAGTTACAGTGTTGCTTCAGGCTGTAATCTTTTTTTTTTTTTTTTGTATGGCTCATACTCTCTCCATTACAACAAGCTGCTTTTATTTTAGGCTATTTGTTGTTGTTTTTTACTATGGACTAAAATTGGCAACTCTGCTAAATGCAGTACATATACATCCCATCAAATATGTATTGCTCCTTAAAGCAGAAGTAAGCGATCCGGTGGTTTTGGCTAACTTCCTGTCAGCAGATGGAGTTAGCAGTCCCCGCCCTCGTCCCTACGTCACCACATTCACGCGCATCCCTTGGCTGCACACACAGAGAGGACTGCCCCTTTATGCCGTTCTCTCTCCTCATTGGATAAAGGTTGTAGGATACAAGGAAAGTTTTCTCCTGGGCTTACAGCAGAGCAGAGTGACTGACAGACCCGTGTTTCAGACCAAACACTCTATGTAAGTGATTGCTGTCGGAAGATACAACTATTTAAGACTTAGATTAACACAGATATTCCGCTTACTTCTGCTTTAATATGCATGGCCCCATCTAAATACAAAGTAAAAGTACAAGCTTATGTTTACTTTATCTTACATTCTGTGTAATAATAATACTATGTTTCAATTATTCTTTTTCTTTTCTTTGTCTTCTAGTACGATCTAGGACTCAAACCCTGGCTGCCTGCCTCTCCAAGACCCCATCAACAGCTGAGAGGAAGGAGTTCGTGCTGGATTTCACCAAGGCTCTGGTTGAAGCAGACATTGAATTAATTGACCAGTTTTGGTAATGGTGGTCTTGAGCTCAGTGATGTGCTCAACAGTGAAGATGGCATGGGCTGAAGTCACATAAAATGTCCAGGTTCTCTGCAAGGTACTGGACAGCTTCAGTCCAGGAACCCCATCTGGTCATGACAGCAAACACCGGCATAACAGGAGCCAAGCCCAATGCCTGCATATAGGCCCGCAGCTCTTGCCGACGTTGAGGTGCCTTGCAGAAGACTCTCTTCACCAGTGCGCACACCCTGTTGAGGTCTTCAAAGGTGTCTGGGAAGACCTGCAGCACCAAGTTGAGCAGATGTGCCAGACACGTCACATGGATGGAGTTGGGGAACAGGCCATGAAGCATGGTCTTGAAGGCTTTCTTCATGTAGCTTGCCGAGTCAGTGACAAAAGCCCACACATCACTGAAGTTGATGTTGTAGCTGTTGAGGCAAGAAATGACTGCCTGACTGTGTTGAAGTTAACTCTGTCGAGGAACACTACATCTGCTGCCAGAGGTGGCCTGCCAACAGGTTGCAGAAGAACTGCCAGGACACAGCGGTCTGTCGCTTCATCTAACAAAACATAGATGGGCTTTCCTTCCACCGCACACTTGACGTCCTCCACCATCTGAGGGAGCAGCTCTGGTAGTCGGAGTGGATGTGGGACGGAGCTGGAAGGGACCAGCCCTGCTTGCAGTATTTCTGCAGAAAAGCAGCCACTGACCTATAAGGCTGTTCGGGACCTGAGAGCGCTGCTAGAAGAGAAAGAAGCTACTCTAAAGGCCCATGCCATCTTCATTGTTGAGCACAGCACTGAGATCAAGACCACCATTACCAAACTGCAGGAGACTAATACTTAAAGCAGAAGTCAGGTGAATGTTTGTGTTAATATAGCCTAAGTCTTAAATAGTTGTATCTTCCGACAGCAATCACTTCTATTGAGTGTTTGGTCTGAAACACGGGTCTGTCAGTCCCTCTGCTCTGCTCTGAGCCCAGGAGAAAACTTTCCTTGTATCCTACAACCTTTATCCAATGAGGAGAGAGAACGGCATAAAGGGGCAGTCCTCTCTGTGTGTGCAGCCAAGGGATGCGCCTGAATGTGGTGACGTAGGGACGAGGACCAATAGATCCATGACGAGGGCGGGGGCTGCTAACTCCGTCAGCTGACAAGAAGTTATGGTGCGTTCAAGGCAACCCGTAACTGGTGTTTTTCCGACCTATGAACTCGTACCAGTTCGATCTGGTACGAGTTCACAGGTCTGAAGTTACGAGTGGCCGTTATAGTGACTTTCACAGGTAAAACAGGTCAGAAAAACACGAGTGGGTTGCCTGGAACGCTACAAAGTCGTAAGTCGTGACTTGAAGCTGTAATTTACGGTTTCAAAAGCCTGCCTGGAACGCAGCATTAACCAAAACGACCGGATCGCTTACTTCTGCTTTAAGTAATGCAGGGTCTTGTTCTAATCTTAAATAAGCTGTTCTTTTCCATTGTACATAAAACAAACCTGTTGTTTTGTGGTTCAATTTAATTATATATTTAGGTTATTTAAAACCTTTTAAAATTGTTTTTGTTTCAGATATCTATTGAATATGAATAAGAATTTGCACTATATTTACCTATTTATTTATGTCTTTATGACATTATTTATTGAAATATCCTAATTTGTACATATGCTCAGAGTTGATTTTTTTTTACACATTTGCGTAGCCTAAATTGAATATGTTCCATGAAATATTAAGTAAATTGTTTTCTATTGAATAAAAACGACTACATGGTGTCAATATGGTGACTATATCTTTGACTTTGTGGTACTTTTAGGTTTTCTAGATTCTCACATCCAGAGTTCAGGCTGCTACGCAGCACTCACGCCTATGTTGCCCTGCACCTAGGCATATCAGAGGTACCCAGAGGACACATGCACATTTCTTCAGTGACACTTGCCTGGTCTTTCATGTTTTCAGCAGCTTTTCTGGCCCTTAAAGCTTTCTTTCTATCTGCAGGAGTTTTGAGCAGTGATTGAATCTGAGGTCTCTGCGGTTACCTTTATATTGTCAGCTAAAATGCTGGGGTCATTCCAGTGAGGTCACAGTGGGTTCCATTACGTCAGCGTGGCAGCTCCTTATATGGATTTTATTTAAAGTAGCACTATGCACATCCGTTTAAGTGCTGGTGCAGGACATAAAACTTTTCCAATGATTAAAAAGAGGGAAGTCTGCACAAACAGTTTTTATGCTCCACCGATTTATTTGTGCAAAAAAGCTCTTGGCGAGGGTGTTAAGGAAAAACTCCGCTTTAACGGGGTAGAAACCTCAGGTAGACTAGGCTTCAAGGTGAGCGGCCATCTGCATTGACTGGTTGGGTTGAGAGAGGAAGAAAGAGAGAGAGATACACAGACAGAGAGAGATAGAAAGGGAAGTAAAGAGGAGAGACGGGTGCAACAGCAATAACATAAGTTTTTCTCCGGGAGCTTCTGGGTTCTGACTTGATGCTCCAGGCGAGAAAGTACAGGAGTGTCCAGCCTTCCACCCACCACCCACCCATTAGGCAATTTTAATACAGGATTTTGCTTGTTAAAAGATGCTATTTTTGCTCTAAACACATGGATTATTGTACTAGATAATTGTTTAAAACCCTAAAAGAAAAAGAAACTACTCTGCAGAATCCCGCAGATTTTCCTCCTGAATCACCGCAGAAAACCAGAAAAAAGTCTGCAGATTCCGTTTGGGTATGCTTCTAGCCTGTAACTGTGTGGCAGCGCTCTGCTGTGTGGCTAAGGGGCAACACACACACACACTTGGCGCACACACGCGCAATTGTCCTCTCAGATGCAGCTGCATCTCTCCAGGTCACTGGTGTGTGTGAGTGTGAGAGGAAGAAAAGCCCTGACTTGCTTGGACAGACATTGTTTGATGTCACCCGCTGATTTGCATATATAAATATCTAGACCCCGAATATAAGACGACCCGTCTTTTTCAGACTTTTTTTGACGGAAAAAATATCGTCTTATATTCGGGTCAATACGGTACTCTATTCATTATAAACATGTCATTTTCAAGCAGAATTCCAAAATAGAGGCTAGTTCTTAACAGGTTGCCCTGTGTGCTCCCTGCAGGGATTAATCTAAAAATGAATGTGATAATGCCTTCTTGAGAATGGCGTTTTGTGTTTGATGACATATGACGCCACCTGCTGTATGTTCCATTGGTGTCAGGTAAAAAAAAAAAAACGCACGTCACACTGCCACACTCTGCGAAGACATCATTTATCGTAATTGCAGTAAATGCAACACCTCTGTCAGCCTCTCCTTGCCTTTATTAACCTGGTAGCCTGATGCAGTGTCTGGATTTGATGAGCCCTTTGCAACCTCTACTTAGCCCTGCTGAGGGAGAGCCACTCCTGAGCGTGCCTGCTTCCATCAATGGTGATCTCAACAGTGATACTTCACTGCACCTCATTAAACTAGTTTGTTTAGTGATGGGATCGGCAGTTCTTTTGACTGTACTGAATCACTAGAATCAGTTCCTTAAAATGAGTCGTTCAAAAAATGTGTTCACCAGCGGCAGTTCTCTGTGTGTGCAGTGGGTCTGCGAATCATGAGTGAGTGAGTGGCAGTGCGAACCTGAATCACGTCCTCAGCAGCAGTTCTCTGTGTGTGCAGTAGGTTTGCGAATCATGAGTGAGTGAGTGGCAGTGCGAACCTGAATCACGTCCTCAGCAGCAGTTCTCTGTGTGTGCAGTAGGTTCGTGAGTGAGTGGCAGCGCGAACGTGAATCACCGTGTCAGTACATTCGCGAACGACACGGAGTGAATGGGCGGCCTCAGCCCCCATTACATGCAGTGAACGACACGCACAGAGAGTGAACTGGAGCCCTCAGCCCCCAGTACAGTGAACGACGCACACAGAGAGTGAACTGGAGCCCTCAGCCCCGACTGTCAGTGAACGCATCACTGAACATGCATTGTTCCCTCGCAATGAGAGTCTCCGCCACCAGATTGGCAGGTGATTCAGTGATTCACAAACCACACAGCAGTGGAAAAGTGGAAAATTGCTGGTATAACAGGACCTCACATTATTTTATGACATTTCAAAATTTTAAATTTTCCTTTGGTTTTTAATTATTCAGAACAAAACTGCACACAACTTTTTTTTTGCAACTTTAGCTGTCTCCTGCAATTTAATCGCAACAAAAGCGCTTAAAACATCGCAACATGCACCGCAATTTCTTCAAAATGTGGCCGCAAAATCAGGCATTTTAGTCTGCAAAAAAAAGCCTGCGAAATCCTGGAGGGACTGTTTAAATGTAGATTCACAGTAAATAAATTGTGATCAAAAAATTGACAGTAGGTATTACTATTAGCTACAGTAATTTATTTCCAGATAAAACAGTGGCCAGCGCATCTCCAGTAGCTAGGTCTGTTATAATTTCACTTCTTAAATCAAACATGTACTCGTGGTTCTATGAATTATGTGAATTTCCACTCACCGCCAGAGGGGGCATTTAAATGCTGCCTCTGGCAATATGTACTGTTCTGTGAGAGTAGCGCCATCTCCTGGTCATGTCATGCATTTCATTGAATGGGTGGAGTTCCAGTAAAAACTAGTCACGCCCAGGAAAAGGAGGGGGTCATTCCAGCTGCTGGGACTTTGCTGGAGCATGGGAACAGCATGGCAGGGGAACTTCTATGTGGCTCCCACTGTACTCACACACAAGCACTGGCATTATTTATTATTTAGGACATGAATTCTTGTCTGTTAATATCTTGAGTGTTTTTTCTCGTGACAGAGTCATAGAAAATTTTACATCTCAATCCCTAAAATTAAAGCAGAAGTAAGCGATCCGGTGGTTTTGGCTAACTTCTTGTCAGCTGATGGAGTTAGCAGTCCCCGCCCTCGTCCCTACGTCACCGCATTCACGCGCATCCTTTGGCTGCACACACAGAGAGGACCGCCCCTTTATGCCGTTCTCTCTCCTCATTGGATAAAGGTTGTAGGATACAAGGAAAGTTTTCTCCTCGGCTTACAGCAGAGCAGAGTGACTGACAGACCCGTGTTTTAGACCAAACACTCTATGTAAGTGATTGCCGTCGGAAGATATAACTATTTAAGACTTATATTAACACAAACATTCCGCTTACTTCTGCTTTAATGTAAAATAAAGTTTTCCGAGGCTCAAGTATTGCCAACTTTTGTAGGCTACTTCGCTACTTTAATATTCATTAAATCCTGCCTTAAATTTTTTTTCCCCACTTAAAAAGGTAATACTAACATTTGTACGGTTTTGAATACATTCATTATAGGGCGAAGAATGGCAAAAACGTGTGCAGGGCGTTCCTTTTAGTGGCGGGGGGGGGGGGGGGGGTCGCTGAGTGATGTCATTATGCGACACGTCCCCTAAAGTGCCCACTACTCGACACGCCTCTTTCTTGGAGGCCGCAGACGAATACACATGTACAATATAGAACGTCTCTGGCAAAACTGTTGCTTAACAAGTTTCAATGGCTGCTAGTTACGCACTTTACCGCACGTTTTATATGTCGACTTCACTTCGTTAACTCTGCTGTTTAATTCAGGTAGTTGTGTTCCTTAAATTGCTTTGAATCAATTCTTAAAACTTATGGGAAACATTTTTTTTTTTTTAAATTCAAACATAGAGCTTGTTCAGACACTTTTTCATACGGCAACTTTCTCTCGTGAGAGTAAGCACGAGGTTTTGACTGGTCCGGATGTTCATTGTATTAATATGTAATGAGGCGTGCATTGATTGGACGCAGGAAGGACAGAGCTGGAATAGTGGCTGGCCCAGTGTGCTACATGCAGGCTGTATTGGAAACCGCACTATGCTGCACTGTCGTGTACCGTAACCATGTTATAACTTCATAAAATAAAACAAAATTGTATCGGTTCATTGTAAAACATGTATTTATATGTTATATATTATAGGACTTTGGTCCTTTCTTCTTCTTCGCATCTTAATTGCACTGATCAATAAGCACTTTGTGATATCCTATGTACTTGAATATTCTGCACTTTATGTAAAACTCATGTATTTGATTACTTATTTCAGTCGAATACTTCACTCCTTTAATTACTTAGAAACATCTTAGCGCACTTCAGGTAGGCTTTTAAACTGTCATGTTGTTATGTACTTATGTAGGATTACTAATTGCCATGTTTGTCGCAACCGTTTGTCTGTCAAATTGTTATTGCCATGTTTGTTGCTACAGGACTACAGATGGAAATTGGCGGCTCCGCTAAATCTGGTGCAGCCATCTTTTTATTGTCTCAATAATTAATGTCACTGCACACTGTCCTTCTTAAATAAATAAATAAATTGAAGCAAATGTGGTGATTTCTGTACGTAGGCTACAGAGCCCCGGGGCAGAGCTGCTGCTGCTCTGTGAAGCTTCACTTTTCATTCAAACAAACTAATACGACTGCCACAATTGTTAGATTTCATCAGTGAGACCAACATTTATCTCCTAAAAAGAATTTAACCAGTCGGCGGTAAACCTCTACAAACCTGCGGGTAAGCTAATTAACGACCGTTTCCTCCGCGGGCATGACAACGTAGTTTGACCGGTTAACGAGCAGCTGCAGGCGGGTTGCTGACGAGTCACTCTCCACTCCTCTGCCTCGCTGGAGCTGCACTTCTCCCAACGCGAAGCAAACTTCTAAGCCGTCATTTGGATAAACTAACTGCACATTGGGGATCTAAACCCTTACTTTCTCGCATGAAAAAATATTAAAACTTAATAAATTAACGATCGTTTCCTCTGGCGGCATGGCGACGTCGTTCGGCCGGCTAAACGAACTAAACTGAAAAATTATTAAAACTTAATAAAGTGAGGAAATAACAGCGCTACAGTGGGAACTAGATAAAGTAGCATTTCCTGATGGAAATGCGTGTGAATGCTGAAATCAGCTGAACGCTGTTGCAGAATTAGCAAATAGTGCAAGCAGTGATCACCATACAAATGTTTGACCGAGGTAGGAATCGAACCCACAACCTCATGGTCAGTAGACTTTCATGCCTTGTCCACACGAGCCCGGGTATTTTTGAAACCATGAACATATGTTCCCGGTTGTATGTCCTGTCCACACGCAACCGTGCTTTTGGAACCCTGAAACCGTGGTTTTTTGAAACCGGAGTGTGTGTGTGAGGTTGTGAAGGACCCTCGGTGTGGGACCGGAGGGTCCAGCCTCTCTCTCCCCGCGGTGACTGATGCTTATCACGGTGTGAACGTGCGCCGGTCGGGGGAGGACGGGCTGTGGCAGCGAAACTGAAAACTGTCGGAGTAAAGTCAGGTTGTTGTGGGTTGATCCGGTGAATGATCAACTTTCAGGGTTGATCAGAATTTTCCTGTGGATCACATCCAGACTGGGTGTAAACATGCTGTAAGAAATGATGACTCCGAGATCAGCAGAGGAGTCTTGTTGACAGCTCAGCTGCTGCTGCGGGTCCTTATTAGCGGCAGTTAATGAAAAAAAGAGGGTTTTTTTTCTAATTTTTAACACTGTAAAACTAGTTGTCACAGAAGGAGTAACACAGTAGAGGCCTCCTCTGTGTCTGTTCTAAAACAGTTTGATGTTTTACCGTCTCTGTCTGTAGCTATGTCCTTCACTTTCACTGTCTGTGGCTGTCAGCCAGCGGAGGCAACCAACCCCGTGACGTCACGGACTGTCGAACGACAAGATGGCTGCGCACTAGCTAAAAAATGCAATTTTCAGCTCGCATTTTTTCCTAAATGCTTGTGTTTCATGTGTTAGTTTGTCTAAGTTTAAGCACAATGGAAATCCATTTAATGAATTATGTTAAATTGGCTGGCTGCTTCACCTCCACTTTAAAATACAATTTATTTGAAGAATTTTGAGGTTTACTCACCTTTTTAAACACACTGCTATTATTATGAACATAACTGTATCTCCTAAAAATGATTTAACCAGCCGGTGGTAAACCTCTAAAAACCTGCGGGTAAGTTAATTAGCGATCGTTTTGTTCCCCGGGAGGACGACAGAGGCTGGCCGACCGAGCAGCTCTGCAGAGCGGACACTGTCTCTGTGATGTCCCGGTCGTTGCTCCACAGGTGGAGCTTCACTTCTCCGGGAAAAAAAAAAGCTTCACCTCTCCAAGAAACATCGGAGCAAACTACTAAACAGCCGTCATCTGGATAAACTGTCCGTATATTTGGCATCTAAACAGTTACTTTCTCGCATGAAAAAATAGTATAACTTTACACACAAGGAGGGCAAGTGACGTTGTTGTTGTTGCTGTTGCTATCAGGTTGCTATGTGGGATCATGTGCGGGATTCTGATTGGCTAACGTGGGCTTGAGCTTCTCGCTACACTGCCACCTACAGGTTTGGCATGCTCTTGACGGCATATACATGGGTTAGTGTAAACGAGACGTTTTCTGAAAACGGACTGGTGTGCACGCAGTGTTTTTTATAAACGGAGAGGGGGAAGAGTCACAGTGCAGCGCGTGCAGCAGCCGCGGCGGCCGCCTCTCCCAACCCCGCTCTGCTGATGCGCCCAGCCGCCGTCTCACCACCGGTTCCCTCACACCTCCGCCGGCTTTCCCCTCAACATCAGCGCGCCCCTGATAACACACTCTGGACTTCATCATCAGTTTTTTTAATGACCGCCCCACCCCGCACAGCCTGCGTCCGCGGCATGCACCTCTGAAAAAAAGTGAGAAGGAGAAAAAAAAAGATGCAACAGGGTGTGTAATTAAGAGTTTAATATTCACTCCTCTGTTGCACAGATCCAAGGGCTCTGTATGCAGACATGTTGCTCCACAAAACATTTTTCAAGTACACAGTAGAGCGCAGGTTCTAGAGATTATTTCGTTAACATCATAGGCAGTAAATTAATTAAAGATCGCCTTAAAGGTCGCCATTTGAAAAAAAAAATCCCGATCATCCCTTCGATCGCCGATAGACGATCCGATCGAAAATCACTCCATCCCTAGTGGACATTAAAAGTCATAGAAGACTCCATACAGAATCTGAAATCTGAACGTGAACTCAAGAAGCATGGCTTCAGCTTTGTCATTGTCTGCGTGAGAGATTTCTTCTTGTAAAAGAGGCAGATACAAGAAGGCTCATGTGTTTCAGGTATTTGTTGTCCAACAACCCCTCAAGACAGGGTAAACTGTAGAACAGCAACCAGTGACGCCACTCTGATGCTTTCCAGTGGGCTCTTTCAGACAATCCCTGTGGCATCCTTGTGATTATGTTGGGTGACTGCAATGCTTTCAGCCTCTCATCCAGAACTCTTATGGCGCATTTCCACTAGCACGGCTCAGCTCGATACGGCTCGGCTCGGTTTGGTTGTGTTTCCATTACAACTGATTATCACTTGGTGCCTCCTCGACGTGGGCAGAGTCGTCATAACATGGCTGCGCGAAACCGAAACCCTTTCGTTCCGTGTGGTGCCGTCGAGCTCCCTCTGAATCCTTTCTTCGACAACCAGAGTCAGGAACGTCTGGACCTCCTCGACCGACCAAGGAGTGGATTTCTTCTGAGAAGCCATCTGGTGTTCCAAGTCAAACAGCTACAAACTGAAGCAGTAAAAAGTGGTGTCTTGTCTTGAGTCTTGTTTTTATTTACATTCTAGTCGGTCGTCGCACGGTTATGACGCTTCCAGTGACGACACTCATCGGCCAATCAGTGGAAGGCGGTCGGCTGACGTCACGTTTTAGTAACGCTTCGGCTGCTTGGAACCAGGGCTGAGGTGATACCAAAAGTGTACCTGGTTGCAGGTACTGCGTGCTAGTGGAAACGCGCCATTAGTGTTCTTGGACTCCCTACATAGTATGGCTCTGTGCTTGAAGAGGAATCTATCTGTAGCTTTGTTAGTTGTCTTGTAACCCCAAGCAGAACAGAATGCATATAATCAGGCACAAATCCCCACACAATATCAAAGTCTGGCATATTGATAAGAGGGAATGGCCCCTTTACCCCATTCACACTTGCATTCTGATGGAATGCTTGCTCCATGTCCTCTAGCATTGAGTCATTTATCCCGTCTTCGTAGTCTTCTGCTCCAACTGGATATTTGACTTGTCTCTCCACCAAAGTGCCTGGGTGCAAACAGAACCCACAGCCAAAATAGCCATTAAATCGGGTGGTGTTCTGCATTTGGGGCCTGGCTACAGAATCTACACAGCACGTCAGTCCAACTAACAGGATTACCGTTTTTTTCTCCATGAAACCCCCTGTTTCTGCCAGAGTTTTTGCTTGCTCAACAAAGGGTTTTAGAAAGACATTCATCGTAGGCTCACTAGGCCCAAACCAAAGAGCTGCAAATATTACATCTTAGTTTTCAGTCCCTCCAGGATTTCGCAGGATTTTTTTCTGATTGTTGCGGCCTAAAATGCCTGATTTTGCGGCAGCATTTTAAAAAAAATTGCGGTAAATGTTGCGATGTTTTAAGCACTTTTGTTGCAATTAAATTGCGGGAGACAGCAGGGCCGGCTCTAGCCATTTTGGTGCCCTAGGCGAGATTACTCTCAGGCGCCCCCCCCAACAATGATCATAATGATCATAACGATAACATAGCAGTGTATCTCTATGTCCTCTCTGACCCTGAGATACACAATTTGCACAACAATCAGTAAAATTGCATTGAGTAAATCCTGGGTGAAGACATGAAAAAATTAGTCTCTTCACAATCATGAGAACAAACTGTTGTGGTGCTTGAAATGGGTATACGAAAGTCTGGGCTTCACAAAAGCAGTGGAATATACTGTATGATATAAGGCGATAAGTGTAGAAAAAAAATTGTGAAATTGCTTTTTGAGGATAAATGTTCGGCCTAACTGTCATTCTCACCAAATGTCTCAAATGTGGGATAACAGAAGCTAAATATTGACTTCACGTTACATTTTAAACTTCATGAGATGTGTGTAGCCCGAAATGAGAAATTGTCTCCAAATATCAACTAAATAGACAAAAAAATACACAAAATTTACAATATTTAGCCTATATAATGTACCCTATATATGTGTTGTCATTGTGGTACTGTTCTTTCCCTTTTTACGCTTACCCTCCATGTTCTCATAAGTCTTCTCTTGAATCTTTGTTTCTCTCTTCTTTCCCTTTTCACTCTTACCCTCCATGTTCTCCAAAGTCTTCTCTTGAATCTTTGTTTCTCTCTTCTTTCCCTTTTTACACTTACCCTCCATGTTCTCCAAAGTCTTCTCTTGAATCTTTGTTTCTCTCTTCTTTCCCTTTTCACTCTTACCCTCCATGTTCTCCAAAGTCTTCTCTTGAATCTTTGTTTCTCTTCTTTCCCTTTTCACTCTTACCCTCCATGTTCTCCAAAGTCTTCTCTTGAATCTTTGTTTCTCTCTTCTTTCCCTTTTTACGCTTACCCTCCATGTTCTCCAAAGTCTTCTCTTGAATCTTTGTTTCTCTCTTCAAAGGTATCTTCCAGTTTTTTTCTGCTGCTCCACTTGATCCTTCTTCACTTTCCCTCTGACTCTTCTCCAGATGCTCCTCTTTTATCTTTCTCTTTTGCACTTCTTTAACTTTACTCCTCATCTTCTCCAAAGTCTTCTCTTGAATCTTTGTTTCTCTCTTCTTTCCCTTTTCACTCTTACCCTCCATGTTCTCCAAAGTCTTCTCTTGAATCTTTGTTTCTCTCTTCTTTCCCTTTTCACTCTTACCCTCCATGTTTTCCAAAGTCTTCTCTTGAATCTTTGTTTCTCTCTTCTTTCCCTTTTTACGCTTACCCTCCATGTTCTCCAAAGTCTTCTCTTGAATCTTTGTTTCTCTCTTCAAAGGTATCTTCCAGTTTTTTTCTGCTGCTCCACTTGATCCTTCTTCACTTTCCCTCTCACTCTTCTCCAGATGCTCCTCTTTTATCTTTCTCTTTTGCACTTCTTTAACCTTACTCCTCGTCATCACCACAGGCTCATCTTGAATCTTTGTTTCTCTCTTCTTTCCCTTTTCACTCTTACCCTCCATCTTCTCCATGGTCTCTTCCAGAATCGTTGTCTTTTGTCCTGCTCTACCATCACTGTGGATCTTTTCCTCTGCCCTTTGTCCTTCTTCACCATCACTGTCCATCTTCTCCGAAGTCTCTTCCTGTGTCTCTTTCTCTGTCCTTTGTCCTTCTTTTAGCTTATCTTCTGTCTTATTTCTGTCTTCAACTTCAATCTTTGACATCTCCAAATAGCCCTCATCCACTTCACCTTCTTTTTCTTGTCCTTCATACCCCCCCCCCCTTTCTTCAGGTAGGCTCTTGTGCAATGTTGCGTCTCCCACTGAGACTTCATTCTCCAATAGCCACTCTTTGGACACAGTTTTCCCCATGGATCCTTTATGTTAAGTAAATAATGATTGGTTACTATTGAAAACTGCACCAGTATTTATCCTGTGCACTGTACTATGTATGTACCTGAGGGAATCATCTGTCCAACTGTGGATCCAGCCTGGTGTTTAATGTTGTCACCTTTGACAAAATTTCTGCCGTTCCTGGGCTTACAAAAACCTGCTGTATCTAAAAAAGAAGAAGAAAAAGGTGTGAAAATATATTCTAGATCATGTAGTTAGTCTAGCTCGGATGTTCAGGTGTGTTTTAGTGCAGTGCTCTTACACCAGGACAGACTTTGACTGCCACCTTGTCATTCTGTTGGAAAAGGTCAAAGCATGTTGTAAACAGTTTAGAAAGCCACTAATTATTAACAAAAAGCGAGCAGATCTACTTCACAGTCAGAAGTTATCATTTTGATTTGTTGGCCTTATAGAAACCCATTTTATCACCTACACACAATGGCAAAGATCCAACATCTAAGGAAGAGTCCCTTTATTGTAAAGAATGGACCTGATGTCTAAACAAGTCTGTTTACTGTAAAATACTTTTTCTGACTAGACATGAGTAACAGCTTTTCTTGTTTGTGTTATGTGGTATGTGGTGGTATATGTTGACATTATACTTACTACAGGTGTCTTGAGAGTGACAGGACTCACTGAAACCAGGGCTGTATTCAGTTTTAGGTCTGGAGATTGGCTCATCAATGGCTGTGTATCCTGTTAATTTAGTTTAATTTCAGATGAGCTCCTCAGCTGGTTTTATGAAAGAGAAAAATAATTTGTTCATTTGGACTGAAAGCTTTTAGTACTTTCTGAAACATTTACACTGATAATGACTCACCTCTCTTTGCAGGACAGAGCTCTCAGATGTCTTTCTTTTGGCCACCTTGTGAACTATGATCTGTTCATCCTCTTCTTCAAAATCACCCTCTGATTCCTCCTGTGTGGTTTTGACTCATTAAAACTTTACAGACTATTCCTTATTTATCACTCCATAATTTTGAAACAACCACTGTGTCCTCACACGACACCCCAGTCTCCTGCTCAGTCAGAGGATAACGTACTGCAGTCTAAGTTACCTAGCTGCAGCTACCTAGCCGCGATGCTAACTAGCTGCTATGCCAGGCTGAGCTCGACAAAACATTTCAATTAATTTACTGCAGGCACACGCTTAGTTTTTTAACACACAAATACATTTAACACCACAAGCAAGAGCAACATTGTTAAAATGACCAGGCCACAACCAAGCTCCAAGTTACACACAATGCACTTACCTTAATGAGTGGCTTGTCCCTCGGTGAAAAATCAGGGTGGTGAAGTTGAAGATGTTGAAATTATCTCAGGTTAAACCTCGATAAGTGTTCTCTCTGCAAGAGCTTTGAAAAGCACTTCTCTTAGCAAAAGCCTGAAATGGTGTTTGTCTCTCGCAATGAGTCTCAACGCAAGCCTGCTCTCAACTCAAAGTTTGAAACAAATGGAAGGAAGGGGTGGGGAAGCATCGTATTTATACATCTGGATTTCGAATTCGAAGCGACCAATCACAGCGCAGCGCAAGCTCCAACCTCTTGGTTACGGTTGCTATGTGTCTTCTGACGTGAGGTTTTTTTTTTGTTTGTCTGTTTGAATAGAATAGAATAGAAATGAAATACTTTATTAATTATTTTTTATCCCTGAAGTTCTCTGCAACAACTCCGAGTGCGTTCTGGAAACGTCGATGTCTTCGGGAAGTCGTGGCCAGTCGTGATGTTTTGTTTTTTTGGTTTTTGTAACCCGTCAAACCGTCTTTGGCCACATCATGCTCTTATGCACTTAGAATCCCACCTCAAAACTCAACTCTTTAATACTGTACGATGATCGTTCTACTGAATCGCAGGTCGCCCCCCCCCCCCCTTCCTCCCTCTCTCCCTCTTCACACAGACACAAGTCACCAGCACCAGTGGAGCAGTAGGCTACCGCCAGTTGTCCGTTATTTAAAAATGAAATCACGGCCTGTATTGGCAGAGAACATCACAGCGGTACCGTCACGTAATGAGAGCACATCTAAACTAGGACGAAGTCACCTCTCCCGGCGTAAAGACGTCAATATAGTCTCCGCTCCGGTAGGCGACCGCTTCTCATCATAGTCCGCACATGGGTTTTTTTTTTTTTTTTGGACAGAGTTTCACACAACTTTTCTGATGGCTGTATGAGTCTGTCCATGTTCCTCCTCTTTCTGCGACAGTAAAAAGGAATACCTCTCCAGTCATGACAAGATAAACTATTCGTTTTTTAATTTAATGACTATTTACTCGAAAATCAGTGCTCGTCCCTGTCACCTGCGCCACTGATAGACGTCCATCAGCTGATTAGTAGACGTAGGTCGTAGCAGTTTTCTGACACTGTCAGAATTTAATCTCAGGTCGTCTTTGGTCGCAAGACGCTGACAACGGCCGTCGTAGAGCCTGTCTCACTGTGCGACGTAAGACGGCCGATTTAGAGCTACGACCAAAGATTTCGCCACGATTCTCCTACGATCGGCCGTCTTTCGTCTGCGACGGCCAAAATCGCACAGTGTGTACAGGGCATAAGACGTTTTTAGTGTCTGTCTTATAACTTTTGAATAGACTACTATTATACTACATTTTTAGGTATTGGTCTAGATTGAGCTGAACCATGCATATTTCCTCAACAACAATCAGACTACTGCTGCAGTTATACCATTTTTGTAATACAACAGACAAAAGACAATACAATTTTTCTACACCACATCTGCTTCTGTGTCTATCTGAAAAAAAAAAATCACTGTCTACAGTAGGAGGAGACTTCTGCTGGTTCTGTGCAGTATTCTTCTGTTCAAACCAACCTTTGTTTACATTACATGTGGTTTACATTTTATGTAAAATTGTCTTTTCTTTTTAGCTGAGCAGCACAATGGAGAGTCCCTCAAAGTTTAGTTTTTCATCATAATTTCACTACTATGCTTTGTTTAATGTGTCTCTACAATTTGATTGAATATGTATCCATATGTCTTGCAGTATCTGTAAAACGCTATACAAAGTAAGTGCAATGTTATTACCATATAACAATGATCACTACAACCACATAACAACAATAAACACATTTATTTAAACAAAAACTTTGAACAAATAAAAAACTTTGAACATAAAAAACAACAATATTAATTTTTTAAAAAGGAAGGGGGGTTGGGTTGGGGTCTGCTGCTGGAGGGGGGGGTGGGCTGGGTTCTGCTGCTGGACGGGGGGGGTGGGCTGGGGTCTTTTGGGGAGCTCTCCATTGTTTCTGCAGACAAATGACAAAACAAAGTTACAGTGTGTAATTTCTTTATACATTTCATAACAGAAAATCTCATTGACACTTAGAAACTAGCACTCACCGTCCATTATGAAGGCAGTGGACGCCTGGAGAACCTCCAGCTGCTGCCTCAACTGGAGGTTCTCTTTTTCCAGGGCCTTTATTTTGCTGTCCCTGAAGGACACCTTGTATCTTTCCGCTCTCAGGAGCCTCTCCTTCTTCACAAGCAGTTTTATGGCCTGGTCATGGGCCTCATTTATTTTTATATTTTTGTCCCTTGCGGGAACTTTGGGGTCATTAGATGTATACTGCACACACACACAAAAAAAATTGATTAATTAGCACAGATACACACTCCACAGATAAGTGATCACCAGGCCCGCACGGAATCTGCGGCCGCGGAGCTCCGACGAAAACTTTTTTTGGAATTTTGAACACAGTAGTGTAGCAGTTTACTTGAACGTGTCTCGCCCCGCCCCCTTCCGCTGTCAATATTGTGTCAGCAACAAAAGAAGACAACCGAAAACAACTAATCTCCCGGTTAAACAAAAAGGCGAAAAACCGATTCACAGCAGAAGAACTGAGGCGGCGTCACTTGGCGACACGGGTCACCGCGGCTGACAGGGCCTATGAATTTTCTAATGATTTTTATGCGGACGGGGGCGTAGCCTACTCTGTTAAGTTTGTCAACACTCCGCTGATTATCTGAGGAGACAAACCATCCTGGAGCATCTGAAGTCCCAAAGGCACAACAGCAGGAAGAGGAGTGGATTGGGTAAGTACTTACTAGCTTGTTAACATATTCAATTAATTTAAATGTGTTGTCACCGTGTTTAGACGACTCCGGTTGTCACTATGAGGGCGAGTATAGCCTACTGGGTTAGCGAGTTGAACGTAAAAAGCCGGCTTAACTGTTACAGGAGGGTGGTTGTCTTTTAACCCGGCGGCTAGATCACCATCATCCTGACCAGGGGCCGTATTCACAAAGAATCTTAAGGTTAAAAGTAGCTCCTAAGGGCCGAATTTAGGAGCAACTCCTAAAAAAAGTGGGCGTGTCAGTCTTAAATTTAGGACTCGTAGTTTTTTAAAATAAGAGTAATTCACAAAGTATTTTATGCCTAAAAGTAGCTCCTAAGTCTGGGAGAGCTTAGAAGTCCTCCTGAGGACTCCTAACTCAGTAAGACCTATTCACAAAGAATCGCAAATGGCTGCAGCCAGGCAAATGTATGGAGGACTGCAAATTGCTGCAGAGGCGGGTGCTGGAGCACCTGCCCCTTTGCCCTTTGATGCCCAACGTGCCTTTTTGTCGGTTTTTTTTTTTTTTTTGGGTCATCTACAACATTTTCGCTATAAAACGGGAGGAGTGACGGTGACGAACTGTCCAATATCGGCGTCACAACGGTCGGACCGAGGTAACTGCGACTGCTACGATGCAGTCGTGCTGATGTGAGCCAAAAATATTTTTAAAAGGTTGGTGGGTACGCTAGACACACACATCTGTTAGTAGTAATAGCTCATGTGATAGGGCAGCTCCCCCAGTAAACCAAACTTACTGTTAGTCTGGGTTCAAATCCTGCTATAGGCCACAAATGTGGGTAATGCATTTTCTTTTCTCATCATTATGATCACCATATAGGGCTGTCAACGAATGTGAAAAATAATATTAAAATGAGGGAAGAAAAAAAACCAGCGGCTGCTTTGCGAGTGGACGCACTGACCCTCATTGCATTTGCACAGCGTCACACTGCAGAAAGTGAGACGCGACAAAAACTGTAGCAGAAAGATGCAGATGGCAGAGAGAAAGACAGAAAGTTCAGAGCCCAACTCAGCAGCAGAGACAGTGGTTTGGACTCGAAGCAATCTAAAAAGCCCCGTCGGACCTGACGGCAAAAAAAAAAAAAAAAAGTGGAGCGGAGCGGCCGGCGGCGAGGAGGAGGAGGGAGGGAGGGGAGGGGAGGGGAGGGGGGCGCCGCCGGCACTCAACAACCAATCACCGTGTTGAGCGCCTCGAATTCGTGCACGAGAATTGACGTAATCCATAGCAACAGGGCGTCACCAGGGGCGTGACTCTTAGTTTGCTCTTAGTGATTTATCCTTAGTAAGAGTAGGTCTCAGCGGCTTTGTGAATAGCTTTTAAGAAAAAACTCCTACGTAAAAACTTTTAGTGCGAGTTAGGAGCACTCCTAGTGGTAAGATAAAAGGCTTTGTGAATACGGCCCCAGGTTATGATCAGAGTTTCATCCTAAACCGGCTGTAAAAGCGCCACAGTTTCATTATTTAACTCATCTAGAGCTGCGTCACCTTTATTTTGAAAGTCCAGCGGAGCTGGGTCAGAGCCAGCGTTTGTACGAGGGAGAGAGGAGAGATCAGCTTATCCGCTGCTGTTACTTTCTCTCTGAGCGTCTCCTACAGATGTTCAGATGAGGGAATACGCTGCTGCTCAGCTGTTGAGCCGAGCGTCAGGAGCTCATATTTATATTTAGTGTAGAGACACTGAAAGAAGTTGTCCGCTCGCAGCAGTCAGATACACAGATGGATAATCGGTCAAGTTAATAATTTCACTTTGATGTGGCCAAGAATGAACTATTTTCAGTGTTTTTCGGACGTTGTATGACAGTGCTGCTCAAATGCAAACATTTAGGGCCGGATTTACTAAAGGTTTGCGTGTATTAAAACGTGTGCAAATGTGATTGCACGCGCAAACACATGTGGAACCTGGGGCCGTATTCACAAAGCCTTTTATCTTACCACTAGGAGTGCTCCTAACTCGCACTAAAAGTTTTTACGTAGGAGTTTTTTCTTAAAAGCTATTCACAAAGCCGCTGAGACCTACTCTTACTAAGGATAAATCACTAAGAGCAAACTAAGAGTGACGCCCCTGGTGACGCCCCGTTGCTATGGATTACGTCAATTCTCGTGCACGAATTCGAGGCGCTCAACACGGTGATTGGTTGTTGAGTGCCGGCGGCGCCCTCCCCTCCCCTCCCTCCCCTCCCTCCTCCTCGCCGCCGGCCGCTCCGCTCCACTTTTTTTTTTTTTTTTGCCGTCAGGTGCGACGGGGCTTTTCAGACAGCTTTGAGTCCAAACCACTGTCTCTGCTGCCGAGTTGGGCTCTGAACTTTCTGTCTTTCTCTCTGCCATCTGCATCTTTCTGCTACAGTTTTTGTCGCGTCTCACTTTCTGCAGTGTGACGCTGTGCAAATGCAATGAGGGTCAGTGCGTCCACTCGCAAAGCAGCCGCTGGTTTTTTTTCTTCCCACATTTGAATATTAATTTTCACATTCGTTGACAGCCCTATTTGGTGATCATAATAATGATGAGAAAAGAAAATGCATTACCCACATTTGTGGCCTATAGCAGGATTTGAACCCAGACTAACAATAAGTTTAGTTTACTGAAGGAGCTGCCCTATCACATGAGCTATTACTACTAACAGATGTGTGTGTCTAGCGCACCCACCAACTTTTTAAAAATAGTTTTGGATCCAGCCTGGTGTTTAATGTTGTCACCTTGTCACCATAAATGTATTATAACATGCAACTTTTCTTGTCCAGGCTCTATTACTTCACTTTGTCATATTTTCCCGTAATTACCAGGTATTGGCATGATGTCTTCAAACAAAGATGACTGGTGGAAAATCATCTCATTCACCATACTGACTCGGTCACACACAGTTTTTCTTGAGTGAGTTGACAAAATTTCTGCCGTTCCTGGGCTTACAAAAACCTGCTGTATCTAAAAAAAAAAAAAAAGAATTATAGCTGCTGCGCAGCGATGGGTCGGGTCCGGGCTACTTTTGGGCAAATTTAGGCAATTCTGAGCAACAAACAGGAGAATAGGAAGACAAGACAGTTGTCCTTATAATGTCCAATTTGCATCAGTTGAGGATTGAACCCACAACCTCGGGAACCAAAGACCGTTGTCTATCGCACTGAGCTAATTGACAAGTGGCAGTTCAACAGTGGCTTCACAAATTGAGTAAGCCATTCACTGTTGTGTAGGCAGAAAAAGAAAAATCCGTTTTTGAGGTAAAATAATGATATGTATTTGTCAAACATCTACTATGAGTCTAAGATATTAGGAGCCTTCGCACATGGTCCAGTCCAAGCTATTTGAATTTTTAAATTTAGAAGCTTGCTGTGATACCACCATTAGGACAATTGTCTTGTGTTTCGTGTTGAGGACAACTGACATTTTTGATTTGTCATCATCATCATCACCCTGGCTGGGTCTTGAACTCACAACCTCTGACACCAAGAACCAGCGCTTAACTCAGTGAGCTAATTATCTGGAAGTGAGACATGGTGTGTGTCTTCTCAAATAGACTCAGGGAGTCAGTGTCCGGGCAGCAGTTGTGAACGCAGATTTCTGTTATCTAAACAAAAATCTGTTAATACATAAATTGCATTTAGACAGCAAAATAGCTTGAGGACATCTGCCATTTCAAACTGTCATCATCATCATCACCCTCGCTGGGTCTCGAACTCACAATCTCTGACACAAAGAACCAGCTCCTAACTTGCTGAGCTAATTAGCTGGTAGTGAGACCTGCTGTGTAGCTTCATTTATCCACTCAGGTGAGCCAGTGCCCGGGCAGCTGTTGTGATGAAATGGTCAAAATGTCAATAATTCAGTCATCTAAACAAAAATCTGATAATACATAAATTGCATCTTGACAGCATGGAAATGTTGGTGATTTGTTTTTAATGATAAGTGTTTTGCTTCATAAGAGAAAATATGATGTTTATAAATTCCACTCTCACATTGGCTGCAGTTGTTCCCATGAGAGCAGAATTCAAAATGTTCTCAAAAATTCAGTTTTTGAATTAAAATTCTGATATTTGCTAAACTTCATTAAACATGACTCCAGAATATTCTCATTTTTTTTCAGGAAGTTTGAAAATGTATTTAGCAAGAATTTGATGGTATATGTTTATAGTACTGTTTACAGTCAAACGTTTTCATGCACTGTAGGCTCAATTTTTGCTTAATCAAAAATCCGAGAAACAAGTTTTGTGGAGGACAGTCTGGAGATGCTCTGTAGCAAGTTTGGTGTCAATTGAGTAAAAATTGTGGGAGGAGATACATTTTAAAAGTTTTACAGTTATTGAAAAAAACAGAGTGATGGACTTCATAATTTGTAATAAGTTTAAGTGGACAAAAGTTTCAGCAGTATTGAGGCTACATTGTGGTGAAGTTTCAACACTGTAGCATCTACCGTTGGTTTGGTAGGAATTTTTAAAGTTTTTAAATTTAAACGCTTATTGTGCCCCCCCCAGGAGGGGGGGGCACATGTCCTTGGAGTTGAGTGAATCTGGCATGGGACTGAACCTTTGTGCAAAGTTTGGTGAGTTTTCGCCCATGGGAAGTATGACTTCCTTGGAAGAAGAAAGAAAGAAGAAGAAGAACTAGAAAAAGCATTTCCAAGAATGGAAATGGTGTGACTGCTGACAGCAACTGAACACTGTTGCAGAATTAGCAAATAGTGCAAGCTGTGATCACCATACAAATGTTTGACCAAGGTCAGAATCAAACCCACATCCTCATGGTCATTAGACTTCCACTCTGCCTCTAGGCCACAGTGCACACACAGTTGCAGAGACTGTTGTCTGTTAATGATCTGCACACTGTCAACATCAAGAAAGCTTGAGAGTCAAGCTTGAATGACTTAGAATGAAAATGTCTGTGAATTTCAGGCTGAGCACTAACCATATGGCCACAGAGAACCTGAGTTACAATGAGCTTTATACTATGAGGAATCAAAGACTGTCCAATGACAGCTGAATAATTGGAATCAAAAGTCAAGCAATGAAGTGAAATGACTGAGGCAGGAATCGAACCCATGACCATATGATCACTAAACCTTTACTCTGCCACTCGGCTACAGAGAGCACACTGCTTTCAAAACTGTTGTCATTCATTGTAATGTGATGATGTGCTGCAAATTGGTATGAGTAATCAAGGAGATAACAAACACCTGTAACCAATTGAAGGCGGGGGAGGAGAGCAGAATTCAACTTAACATAACAAGAGTTCTTCCCTTGGATTCGAACCAGTGACCTTAGGGTTGGCAAGCATCCACCCTAACCCCTACACTACAGTGGAGTTGTAAAGAAGAGAGGTTGAGACTTTGATGAATGTGAGATTTTTTGTGAAAAAGTTAAATATTTGAAAAAGTATAAATAGTTAAAAAGAGAAAAGTAATGCCGATAAAGTTCAAAAAAAGCTGCACGTTTTGATATATGAATTGTTGAAATAGCACAAAGTATGAAGGACTAGAAGAAGACCGTAAAAAGGCGGAAGAAAATGGCCAAACAGAAGAACAATAGTGTGACTGCTTCAGCAGTCACACTAATTATAGCTGCTGCGCAGCGATGGGTCGGGTCCGGGCTACTTTTGGGCAAATTTAGGCAATTCTGAGCAACAAACAGGAGAATAGGAAGACAGGACAGTTGACCTTATAATGTTCAATTTGCATTAGTTGAGGATTGAACCCACAACCTCGGGAACCAAAGACCGTTGTCTATCGCACTGAGCTACTTGACAAGTGGCATTCAACAGTGGCTTCACAAATTGAGTAAGCCATTCACTGTCGTGTAGGCAGATTTGAAACCACAGTAAAAAGAAAAATCAGTTTTTGAGGTAAAATAATGATATGTATTTGTCAAACATCTACTCTGAGTCTAAGATGTTAAGAGCTTTCGCACATGGTCCAGTCCAAGCTATTTGGATCATCATCGTCATCATCTCCCTTGCTGGGTCTCGATCTCACAATCTCTGACACCAAGAACCAGCTCTTAACTCGCTGAGCTAATTGGCTGTTAGTGAGACCTGCTGTGTAGCTTCATTTATCCACTCAGGTGAGTCAGTGCCCGGGCAGCTGTTGTCAAGGCAGATTTCAAAAAGTATCTAAACAAAAATCTGTTAATACATAAATTGCATTTAGACAGCAAAACAGCTTGAGGACATGTGACATCTTGATCTGTCATCATCATCCTTGTTGGGTCTCGAACTCACAATCTCTGACACCAAGAACCAGCTCCTAACTCGCTGAGCTAATTAGCTGGTAGTGAGACCTGCTGTGTAGCTTCATTTATCCACTCAGGTGAGCCAGTGCCCGGGCAGCTGTTGTGATGAAATGGTCAAAATGTCAATAATTCAGTCATCTAAACAAAAATCTGATAATACATAAATTGCATCTTGACAGCATGGAAATGTTGGTGATTTGTTTTTAATGATACGTGTTTTGCTTCATAAGAGAAAATATGTTGTTTATAAATTCCACTCTCACATTGACTGCAGTTGTTCCCATGAGAGCAGAATTCAAAATGTTCTCAAAAATTCAGTTTTTGAATTAAAATTCTGATATTTGCTAAACTTCATCAACCATGACTCCAGAATATTCTCATTTTTTTTCAGGAAGTTTGAAAATGTATTTAGCAAGAATTTGATGGTATATGTTTACAGTACTGTTTACAGTCAAACGTTTTCATGCACTGTAGGCTCAATTTTTGCTTAATCAAAAATCCGAGAAACAAGTTTTGTGGAGGACGGTCTGGAGATGCTCTGTAGCAAGTTTGGTGACAATTGAGCAAAAATTGTGGGAGGAGATACATTTTAAAAGTTTTACAGTTATTGAAAAAAACAGAGTGATGGACTTCATAATTTGTAATAAGTTTAAGTGGACAAAAGTTTCAGCAGTATTGAGGCTACATTGTGGTGAAGTTTCAACACTGTAGCATCTACCGTTGGTTTGGTAGGAATTTTTAAAGTTTTTAAATTTAAACGCTTATTGTGCCCCCCCTAGGAGGGGGGGGCACATGTCCTTGGAGTTGAGTGCATCTGGCATGGGACTGAACCTTTGTGCAAAGTTTGGTGAGTTTTCGCCCATGGGAAGTATGACTTCCTTGGAAGAAGAAGAAAGAAAGAAAGAAGAAGAAGAAGAAGATTATAGCTGCTGCGCAGCGATGGGTCGGGTCCGGGCTACTTTTGGGCAAATTTAGGCAATTCTGAGCAACAAACAGGAGAATAGGAAGACAAGACAGTTGTCCTTATAATGTCCAATTTGGACCAGTTGAGGATTGAACCCACAACCTCGGGAACCAAAGACCGTTGTCTATCGCACTGAGCTAATTGACAAGTGGCAGTTCAACAGTGGCTTCACAAATTGAGTAAGCCATTCACTGTCGTGTAGGCAGATTTGAAACCACAGTAAAAAGAAAAATCAGTTTTTGAGGTAATGATATGTATTTGTTAAACATCTACTGTGACTCTAAGATGTTAGGAGCCTTCGCACATAGTCCAGTCCAAGCTATTTGGATTTTTAAAATTAGAAGCTTGCTGTGGTGCCACCATTAGGACAATTGTCTTGTGTTTCGTGTTGAGGACAACTGACATTTTGATCTGTCATCATCATCATCATCACCCTTGCTGGGACTCGAACCCACAGCCTCTGACACCAAGAACCAGCTCCTAACTGGCTGAGCTAATTGGCTTGTAGTGAGACCTGCTGTGTAGCTTCATTTATCCACTCAGGTGAGCCAGTGCCCGGGCAGCTGTTGTAAAGGCAGATTTCAAAAATGGTCAAAAAGTCAGAAATTATGTTATCTAAACAAAAATCTGTTAATACATAAATTGCATTTAGACAGCAAAACAGCTTGAGGACATGTGACATTTTGATCTGTCATCATCATCATCATCATCATCATCACCCTTGCTGGGTCTCGAACCCACAACCTCTGACACCAAGAACCAGCTCTTAACTCGCTGAGCTAATTGGCTGGTAGTGAGACCTGCTGTGTAGCTTCATTTATCCACTCAGGTGAGTCAGTGCCCGGGCAGCTGTTGTGATGAAATGGTCAAAATTTCAGAAATTCAGTCATCTAAACAAAAATCTGATAATACATAAATTGCATCTTGACAGCATGGAAATGTTGGTGATTTGTTTTTAATGATAAGTGTTTTGCTTCATAAGAGAAAATCTGATGTTTAAAAATTCCACACTCACATTGGCTGCAGTTGTTCCCATGAGAGCAGAATTCAAAATGTTCTCAAAAATTCAGTTTTTGAATTAAAATTCTGATATTTGCCAAACTTCATTAACCATGACTCCAAAATATTCTAATTTTTTTTCAGGAAGTTTGAAAATGTATTTAGCAAGAATTTGATGGTATATGTTTACAGTAGTGTTTACAGTCAAACGTTTTCATGCACTGTAGGCTCAATTTTTGCTTAATCAAAAATCCGAGAAACAAGTTTTGTGGAGGACAGTCTGGAGATGCTCTGTAGCAAGTTTGGTGACAATTGAGCAAAAATTGTGGGAGGAGATACATTTTAAAAGTTTTACAGTTATTGAAAAAAACAGAGTGATGGACTTCATAATTTGTAATGAGTTTAAGTGGACAAAAGTTTCAGCAGTATTGAGGCTACATTGTGGTGAAGTTTCAACACTGTAGCATCTACCGTTGGTTTGGTAGGAATTTTTAAAGTTTTTAAATTTAAACGCTTATTGTGCCCCCCCTAGGAGGGGGGGGCACATGTCCTTGGAGTTGAGTGAATCTGGCATGGGGTCGGATGTTTCTGTGAAGTTTGGTGAGTTTTCGCCCATGGGAAGTATGACTTCCTTGGAAGAAGAAAGAAAGAAAGAAAGAAGAAGAATTCCTAGGAATACAATAGTGTCCCGGCAGCTTAGCTGCCCGGACCCTAAAGAAGAAGAAGAAGAAGAATTCCTAGGAATACAATAGTGTCCTGGCAGCTGCGCTGCCCGGACCCTAAAAAGGTGTGAAAATATATTCTAGATCATGTAGTTCGTCTAGCTCGGATGTTCAGGTGTGTTTTAGTGCAGTGCTCTTACACCAGGACAGACTTTGACTGCCACCTTGTCATTCTGTTGGAAAAGGTCAAAGCATGTTGTAAACAGTTTAGAAAGCCACTAATTGTTAACAAAAAGCGAGCAGATCTACTTCACAGTCAGAAGTTATCATTTTGATTTGTTGGCCTTATAGAAACCCATTTTATCACCTACACACAATGGCAAAGATCCAACATCTATGTAAGAGTCCCTTTATTGTAAAGAATGGACCTGATGTCTAAACAAGTCTGTTTACTGTAAAATACTTTTTCTGACTAGACATGAGTAACAGCTTTTCTTGTTTGTGTTATATGTGGTATATGGTGGTATATGTTGACATTATACTTACTACAGGTGTCTTGAGAGTGACAGGACTCACTGAAACCAGGGCTGTATTCAGTTTTAGGTCTGGAGATTGGCTCATCAATGGCTGTGTATCCTGTTAATTTAGCAATATGAATTAAAGAACAAATGAAATAGACAAGTGTGGGTTTTAAAAGCCAAGTTTCACGTTTTTATTTTGCTAATGTGGTAAAACTTTATCTTTTTGTGATATGATTATTGCTTGTTTGATGTACTAGCCACTTCACTTACCTCATTCTGCAACACATCTTCCTCACCACTTTCCCCCATATTTCCTTTTGACAGGCATAGTGCGAAATACGGGGGGGTTTGGGGGGGGGTCGGACCCCCCCGATTAACCCCTTGAGACCCCCTGAAAGACTCAAAAGCAAAATCTGAGGGGGGTCTCAATCTTGTCAAAAAAATAAATAATATAATATAATACAATAATTTTATTGTGGTCAATTAAATGTGTTTAAGATCACCATGTCCAGTATTCATAATTCAAAACATTTATTCGTTTAACATTAAGCTGAACCATGTCACCTGCGCATTATGCAAATTAGCCATGTGCGCCAGCCCAGCGCAGGAGTCGAGCCCACTCGCTATCAGAACAGAGGATCCCGTTCCTCTCCCACCCTCTGCCAAAGAAAGTGAAGTTGAGGCAGAGTGCTCTGAAGACGTAGCCGCAGCCCCTGCTGCTAGCACTGGTGATTGGCCGCTTTTCTTTTTCTTTCTTTTTTTTTTTTTTTTTTTTTACACCTAAGCAGGTGGGGTAATGGAAATACCGCAACCCTTGGCTTGACATTAAGGCAGGAAAATAACTGAAGGTAAGAGGCTAGCCTGCTTCAGCATACTATGGCCTGACCCCCAGTGGTGTTGTTTGGCCAGGTGCCTGTTGTGAGCTATTTGTCTGTGCCTTTTCAATTTTCATGATGGCCCGTTATACGAATGTGATTTGTGGATGTGTTCAATGCTGTGTTTAAACGTATTTGCTAGATGGATGGTTAGATAAGGTTACATGATCGGTGCACGTCAGTCTCCGATCTCCAGATTTATACAGTTGGTTGTTATTCGAGTGCACGAGTTTGGTGTCTTTCATTCATTTTAATTGTTGTATTTTATTTATTGTCTATTCGTTTCTGCATTGCCCTGATCGCGCGCCAGTCTCCTATACCTGGCATTTATTCATTGTTCAAGTGCGCCAGTGTGGTGCCAATTATTGTCTTTTATTTATTTGAATTATCGTCTATTTATCGTCAATTACTTTCTGCATTGTAATGCACAACTTTGCCTCTCCTTTTTAGGCTATAGGCTAATTTTCTTGGCTTATTGTAATGTTATAGTCCTACTTTATAAAAAGAAAAAAAAAAATAACGGTATTGCGCAACAATCGCGAGTTAGGGACCCCCCCGAATATTGATGGGTATTTCGCACACTGTTGACAGGGCTTCCTCTTCTTTCTCAGGCAGACATGGACTCTCTCCTCTCGGACACTCCTCCTCTGATTCCTTTTCTGTTATTCTCAGTGCACGGACCCTTGAACCAACCCGCTCAACTTCAGATGAGCTCCTCAGCTGGTTTTATGAAAGAGAAAAATAATTTGTTCATTTGGACTGAATGCTTTTAGTATTTTCTGAAGCATTTACACTGATAATGACTCACCTCACTTTGCAGGACAGAGCTCTCAGATCTCTTTCTTTTGGCCACCTTGTGAACCCTTCCTATGATCTGTTCATCCTCTTCTTCAAAATCACCCTCTGATTCCTCCTGTGTGGTTTTAACTCATTAAAACTCTAACTCATTTAGCTCTGAAGGTCTTTAGTACTTTTAAACACTTAAACTGATGATAGATCTCACCTCTCTTTGCAGGACAAGGCTCTCAGATCTCTTTCTTTTGGTCACCTTGTGAACCCTTTGTAGGACTTGTTCCTCCTCTTTTTCAGAATCATTCTCAGAGCCCTGCTGTGTGGGTTTCCATTCATCAGCGGAGCCATCACCTTCAGATGAACTAAAGCTCTGTTTTTAGGTAACACAAGATTAATTTTACTGATTTTGAATTGAAAGCTAGTAGAATGTGGGGAAGCACTGAATCTAATTATTACTCTCACCTCTATTTTCTGGAAATGGCACTCAACCTCCCTTTTATCTGTTCCATCCTGTTTAAAAGAAGTCATCGTCTGTTTTTTAATGAAAAGTCAAAAGAATATTAATAGCTTTGTAATATGTGGAAGTACTGAAAACTGTCAAAACTCACCATTTGTTGGTTCAAAGGCACAAATGCCCTTTTCTCACGCAGCTGGTAAGTCCTTTTTGGCACATGTTCCTCATCCTCTTCAGGATCTGGTACTGTTTCAGTTAGTGTGGTTTTCATATCACCTGCATCATCCTCATCAGATGAGCTCACCATCTTTTTTTAGGAAAAATAAAGTATATTAAGCTCATTTTAGAATGACGTAGCTGCTATGTTCAGTCTCGCTCTGTGCAAGGACATGCACGTGCATGAGGAGCGAAATGATAGTGTCTTTATGATAGTGTTATTATTATTATAACATGACAAAAACAATTGTCTAAATATTCCTCAACAGTTCTTGTGCTGATATCACTCGTTGACATTGTATATTTTCAGAAATCATGGGCCATTTTATTGCTCAGATGTAGTGATGCAAAACGTTGTCAGAATCGATAGACTCAAGTGTGCAATTAATTTCAGTCCAAAATAATTAGGTCAAAAATGATTTAATATAAAGCAAATAGACGACTAGTCTTTATGTTTATTTATAATTAATTTTGGCGGACAAGGTTACCAAGCCCCCCCTCCCCTCCACCATCCCTCATCCATCATTTATAAGGCCTTACCATGTTTGCATTAGAAATGAATGAGAATCACAAAAAAACACATACTGTCCATCTGAAGCATACAGAATAATGTAATACAGTATATGATCACAGTGTAAGCCTCTACCCAGTCATGTGACCAGATGCATTTCAAACCTCACATCAAGGTGTTTAGTTCAAGACTAAATTATCTTTTACACTGACATAGTTTTAATCAAATTATTCATCAATATTAACCTTTGTTCATCTTATTTATTGCACTGCATTTATTATCATTTATTTCTTACAAAAAAAAACTTAATGAACCTAGAACAACTACTTTTTTTTAATTTCTTTTTTTTTTTTTTACGACATATGAAACACAAAATATCCCACAAAAATGAACTTGTCACAAATACAGTTACAATGATGAATGGGCCAATTAACCAGCTATCGGCTTTTCAATTCTCCAAAGTATTGTTATTATATTGGCCTTTAAAATCCACTATCGACTGACCCCTAGTTTAGGTGACTCTTACAAGTCTGGGACTTTAAAGGCTTTTACCAAATGTTCCAGAACTGTTTCTACCTCAGCTTCAGCTGTGTTGACAGGTAGCGATCTACCTCACACAGAACTCTGATCAGATCTGAACAAGCTGCTTCTCCTTTTTTTCGTACGGTGTCGATCACCTTTCGAGCTTTGTCTGCCCTGTTTGCTATCGCAGCAACAGACTCCATTTCAGGGTCAGTTACCACTCCAAGCTCCAGGAGTTTATCCAACAGACATTTAAGATTCTCTTCAGACACTCGCTCGATGAACTCAGTACGAGCAGACCACAGCCTTTCTTCCTCTGAGACTGTTGGAGTTGGAGCTGAGACACTTGGAGTCAGAGCCGAGACACTTGGAGTCGGAGATGAGACACTTGGAGTCGGAGATGAGACACTTGGAGTCGGAGATGAGACACTTGGAGTCGGAGCCGAGACACTTGGAGTCGGAGATGAGACACTTGGAGTCGGAGATGAGACACTTGGAGTCGGAGATGAGACACTTGGAGTCGGAGCTGAGACACTTGGAGTCGGAGCCGAGACACTTGGAGTCGGAGATGAGACACTTGGAGTCGGAGCCGAGACACTTGGAGTCGGAGATGAGACACTTGGAGTCGGAGATGAGACACTTGGAGTCGGAGATGAGACACTTGGAGTCAGAGCCGAGACACTTGGAGTCAGAGATGAGACACTTGGAGTTGGAGATGAGACACTTCTGGGCTCTGGGTGAGGCCCTGGAAGATGAACAAGAAAGATACTTAAACACATCTGTGCTTTAGAAGCAAATTCAAACATAGTAACAAGCGTAGGGATGGAACCGCTCATGAAAAACAATCATGAAAAAATCTGTCTCGTCCAGTTTGTCTCAGTTCAGGTCTCTATAGAAAGTCCTTACAGCAGTAACCCAGAAGTCACCAGTGATCACACCAGGCCAAACACAACTCTAAAGTCCATCCAACATCACTTCTGAGCATTTTCAGCTCTAATGATTTTAAGGTGACGAGCTCTGACACTGGGACGACGACATGTAACAGACTCACAAGTTACAGACACATCAACAGGAACTTGGAGAAAGTGAAGTGTGGGGCACCGTACAGCTCAGTAGCAGGTGCCACATAGGCAGAGGCTACAGTCCTCACTGCAGCCGGCCCCGGTTCGAATCGAGAATCTGGTGGCCCTTTGCTGCATGTCATTCCCCCTCTCTCTGCCTCAACATTTCCTGTCTCTCTCAACTATCGCGTTTCAATTAAATGCAAAAAGCCCCCCAAAAATATACTTAAAGAAAAAAAGGTGAAGTTTCTGAGCAACACCTGAAGGAGAATAGGTACGACTGATTCAGGACCTGATGGAGGACTGAGCACAAATATTTATCGTCTGTATTTTATTGAAGGTCCTTTCAGCTCCTTCATGAATCTCCTTGGTCCTACTCTGAACGGTTTCCCACAAGTTTGACTCTCACGGGTCAACAAGAATGGCTCACAGAATAAAAGCAGACAGAAGATGATCTGAGGCCCAATGAGAACAGAGACACCACTCATCAGTGATCTATGTCAGGCAGATGAAGACTTTACCTGGCAGAGGAACGAGACACTTCCACACAGCTGTCTCAGTTTTGTGTCGGACCTCTACGTTGGTAATCTTAATGCTTGAAGGTAAGATGATCTGAAACATCGGGTGGTAATTTGGTCCATAGTTTGGGTAAAAGTCTTTTTCCTGAAAACCAGCAGCACGTGTGTCAGTGTCTGCAGGTGAATGACAGCAGTTTGATTAATCATGTCAGCTTTAGTCTTAAACACTCACCTCAGGCTGGACTATGTCGGCATCTGGACAGTGAACTGTGTACGTTTCATTTTTGACGAGTGTCCTTTCGGAAGGCATCGTGATGAACTCAAAGTTTTTGTGCTGTGCCTTCACCTGGAGAACAATCAGATCATTTTATTAGAGTCGGGCCTGAGCCTGAACAGTCAGATTGGTCCTACTGGGATATGTGTTGTCATTGTGGCACTGTTTGAGAGGTAAAAAAAAAAAAAAAACTAGTTTGATAGCTCAGCAGGTGTGAATACAGAGCTGGAGTTGATCTGGAGCTGTGGCCCACTGGCCCTGCTGTCTGAGCAGGCTGAAGTCTCTACTCTCTCTTCTTCCTCATCAGATTAGTCAGAACTTTAAACCTCTGAAGCACCGTCATCATCCTTACTGCCTCTCTCTCTCTCTCTCTCCCTCTGAACGACTCTGCTGTTTCGAAGCGCTTCACAGTTGTTTTGATTGACAGGTCGTCAAGGGCATGCGGCTGTGCGTATTTGAAAGAGGAGAGTCTCCCGATCACAGTAGTTGAACCGCATTTCTACTGCGTAAATGACCGAAATATGAAAAAAAACAAAAACATTTCGAGACGGTCGTGCAAACGCGCCGGCATTTGTGCCACACATCTAATTAAAAATGTGGCGTTTCTAACAAGAAAACGGCTTGAGAGCATTCCTGCTGCAGACAGGTATCTGCTGTGTGTGTGACTATACACAATTTAGGAACATGTTTGTCATTGTTTATTTATTTGTTTTGGGGTTTTTTTTCTACACAGAAAACACTAAGTGAGGGGGCGCCAGCGGACATAAATCATTATTATTATCTTTTTTTTTTTTCCCCTTGACTGGCGGCGCCCCTCCAGCAGTTGGCGTTCTAGGCGACTGCCTATATCGCCTATGCCTAGAGCCGGCCCTGGGAGACAGTGAAAATTGCAAAAAAAAGTTGTAGTTTTGTTCTGAATAATTAATTAAAAATCAAAGGAATTTTTTTCTAGGGAGAACAAAACTGCATTTCTGTCAGGACCACTATGTCAAAATAATATTTATTTACTTTCACGTGGAAAGCCTGAGGCAGGAAGAGCACCTCCCTGCCCTTCACGAGCCATCATGAACGGCATAAGCAGGGAGCGCAGCAGCAAAGAAAACCCAGACAGAGCAGAGCAACCAACAAGATACAATGACAGGAGGAGCTGGGGTGGAGGTGGGTTGCAAAAAGCCGGCAGAGGAAGCAGCAGCAGCAAGGGAGGTGACGTCGGGCTAGAGCAGTTTAAATAGCGCGCTCTGAATGCAATTCCCCAATAGGAAGCAGCCACGGAGAGTCAGCTGAGCCATCAGCTGATCTGCACAGGTGATGACAGTTACGCTGTGCTGATTAAGAGCTTGACGTCATGGCCTGCCAGAACTAACGCTACGCTTAATTTCTGTCAGGACCACTATGTTAAAATAATCTTTATTTACTTGCACAAGTTAAATTTGGCGGTATGGTACTGTTCTGGGACCCCCTGCTCTTCCACGCGCTTGCGTGGAAAGCCTGAGGCAGGAAGAGCACCTCCCTGCCCTTCACGAGCCATCATGAACGGCATAAGCAGGGAGCGCAGCAGCAAAGAAAACCCCCCAAAACAACCACACCAGCAAATCCTGGAACCTCTGCTAGAGATGCCAGGAGGCTATCTAGGATGGAAATAATTTTTGCCTATAAAATTTAATAGGGAATAAGCCACACGCTCCCTCTTAACAATAATAATAATTATTAATAATAATAACAACAATAATAATATAGACTATAGAATCATGCCTATGAATGAATATTTATTAAATCAATTATTTACAATGAGAGGCTCATGGCTTTTTGAGCATCTAGAATGGCTCTATTGCCAGGTGCAGTAGCAAAGAAAAACCCCCAAAACGACCACGCCGGCAAATCCCTGACCCTCTAGCAACAAGAGATGTCAGGAGGCTATTTAAGTTGGAAATAAATGTAGCCCCTTTAAAAAGGAAATAGACAAAGAACCCCCCAAAACCAACGAAAGGAGCTGCATCGGTGAATAATTCAATGCAAAATATGATTCTGTATTATAGCTATGGAGGTCGAAACCCAGCGCAAATTAAGAATAAAGCAAACCGTTCTTTGTGTGACGCTCCGACCGCGTGGCAGCAACGCTGGCAAACAGAAACTCCACAGCCCCGGAATCAGCCGTCGCCGGTCAATGGAACACCTGTGTGTGACGCCCACGTTTGTCCAGTGCATCTCATTAAAGCACACAGATTGGTCAGATAATTTAAATGGCAGACGATTTCAAAGCCTCAGATTTTAAGCAGAGGGACTCCACAACCTCGTAAACCAACGAAGGAGGAGATAGGCCTTGAACGGGAAGCAGACTGCTTTCAATCACACACTCCGAACCCACTTGTTGCACTTTAGAAAATATAATTCAGGGGGAAAAAAGGCTTACAAACATGTACCAAAACGGCTCCAAAATACTCGCAAAAATCCAAAAGAAACGAAAATTAACTAAAATATTAACTATTGGTCGGTGTTTTACGCATGCCTCTGTGCGTCTGGCACACGCGTCTTGGAGCTCTCCCACATTGATTTGTGAATGAAAACTATATGTTCAGCTTCCCTTACATGTGAAATTTATTATTTATTATTATTATTATTATAATAATATTATTGCTGTTCGAGTCAAATACGACGCAGAGCCAGTCGTTCGAAACGTTGTCTTTATATTTTTCAACTTCGGGAGAAGACGGTGTTGAGTTCTTTCTGCCTCATAACTATATGGACAGTGCCATGGATTTATCAGTGAAGAGTGAACTGCTGATATTTTGTAGTGCTGAACTATGACCAAGTGCGCTGTCCGCTGTCTCAGTGCTGAAATGAACGACAGCGTGTCACCGCCAGAGAGAGAGAGAGAGAGAGAGAGATGCGCTGCGACCGGCTCTGACTCTTTCTTTTCTTTTTTCCATGGACCAGCTTTCCTGCTTGTGTACACATTTGTCTTTCATCTTATGACACGCGCAGTCCCTGCAGATTGGCAGCTGATTTGAGAACCTAATGCATATGATTTACTATTGTGCATTTCCTTTTGCTGCTACGATAATGATACAAATACGATGGAAACTAATAAACATGCATCAAAATTACAGAAAGAAGTGTCAGGCAGGGAAGTGAAGTTTTGCTCGGTGCAGAGGGAGAGAGCAGGGCAGCAGATATAACTGCTCCACAAAATGACACAAACAGGAGGCAAAAAAGAAAAAAAATCAATCATTTTTTACTGCCATCTTCGATTAAAAAAATGTCAATTTGATAGGCTTTCAAATCACCAAATGATTTGCTGTGAATCATTTCGTTTGTTGTAATGATTGTGAGCATGGACAACGGACGTCTTGTCTGTTGATTACTGTACGCTGACCGAAATGTCATTTTACATGTAAGCGGAGCTGAACAGGCAGACACACAGTGGCATGTGTAAAACACATATTTTGACTACTTCATGCTGTTGCTATTTTTTTAAGTTACCTTTCGTTTCCTTTGTATTTTTATGTGTATTATGAAGCTGTCCTGGTCCATGTTTGTAAGCCTTTTTACCAGGAGTAAATTCCCCAAAGTTGCAACAACTTGTAATGATCCACTGGGTTTTGCCTGGCCAGCTGGGGTAGTTGATTTGCAGGTTTGCTCCCCAGGTTTTTTTCATTGTGTATTAGGCCAGGGAAATGACCAATTATCCTTGTGGTTTGCGCACGGGGACGTGCAGACCTTTAATGAATGAATGAATTTTTCTTTTTTGCTGTAAGTTGTGTGCGTAATGTGTAAAAGTGCATTAGTGGGACCGAGGGTTTAAATGGGGAAGTGACGTGGTGAGAGGGGAGGAGAGTGAGAGACACAGTCGGCATTTGGACGGCTGCTGTGGCGGCAATTCCAAAGCGGCATAGTGGATTATTTTTCCCGGTGGATTACCCTGTGGATCATAAAGGCCCGTTTGGACACCTCACAGCCCGTTCTCAGCCAAGCGGGACGAGGGAGAGGACTGGTGGTCACCTCGGAGGAGCCGCGGCGTCTCTCCCGTGTGGACAGTAGGACAAACAAACTCTCTCTCACTCACCCTCACCACGCACCAACACACACACACACACGCCGGCACGGACAGTGACTGTGACTCGCGCACCCACACACATACACACTCATTCCCACAGCTGGGACTCGGACTTAATGGACTGTGGGGGGGGGGGGGTGGGGGGGGCACTTTGATTATTGCTTCCCTGGACGCACCAGTAGCGCGAGCCTAGATCCGCCTGCAGCAGGACGGCGTTGTGCCAGTTCCCCTTATATCCTTATTGTAAGGGAAATTGTTACAAACTGACATCGGAGTGTGTGATTGTAAATGGCGAGACTTTGTGTTTGTTTATTTATTAAGCTTCCACTGACTGTATCACATCTGTACACATGTCTTAAAACATGAAAAAAAAAAACGGAAACAAACACACACACACACACACTAGGGGTTGCATGACTTCAGATTTTTTAAAGTCGACTCTAATGTTATGAAAGTCGAGTCGACGTCGACTAGTCGCTGATGACGTCATTCATAGTTTTCCCATCATAAATCACAGGAGGAGGGAAATGCTTTGCAACAATCTGTATTCACTGACAGACGCGCATGGTTGGTTGTTGTTGTGCGCGACATAAAGCTGTCGATATGAGCGGAGTTTTTTTTTTTTTTTTTAATTGCCGGCAGCCCGGACACACTGCCCGTGGAAGCGCAGCGCCTCACAGGCGCTTGGCGTCTCACAGGCAGCAGCTTCTCCTGCTCTCTCTCTCTCCGCGCCGGTCAAACATCAACCCGTCTGTATCTGCTCGGTTTCACAAACACAGGTGTGTCTCTAGCGCTGTATGTATGGATGTGTGTCTTGTGTGCAGACGCAACTGACAAATATTTATAGACGGACAAGCAAACTTAATCATCGTTTATTTTATTTTGAAAATTGACCGGATTCCCTCGCCTTTTCTGTGCCCGACTTCCTGTCTGGTACGCGCTCGTTCTATCCAGCTTGACGGCGCTCGTATTTTTTTCATTCAGCGCACTCAGCTGTTGTTTCAAGCCGCTACTCTTGTAGCCTACTGTTACATGATCAGCGACTAGTCGACGTCAAGCTCAAAACGTCATTGTGGAGCAGTAAAGTCGACTAGTCGATTAGTCGACTAGTCTGTGCAACCCCTAACACACACACACATACACACACCCTAACCACCGCTCGGAGTAACGCACATTTCCTTATGGAAATTAAAGCCTTGTCGGAATGGCGGGACGAAACTGTCGGAATGGCAGGACGTTTGCATGTCGGAAAGGTGGTATGTCTGAATGGTGACATGTCTGAATAGTAGAATGGCGGTATGTCGGAATGGCAGCATGTAACCATGCATGAGTAAGCATGAGCGGCGATCCTTCCCTCATGCGGGAGCCCGTCTTGCAAAAAAGCCATGCAGAGGAAGCAGCAGCAGCAAGGGAGGTGACGTCGGGCTAGAGCACAGGGCCGTAGCCAGCTATGAGGTCACCGAGGTCCGGACCTCGGTAAAAATTTCTGAGAGAAAAAAATAAAAGAAGCCCCGAACAGCGTGGCAACATGTTATTGTAACACATCGGACTTTTATTTTGAAACCGCACGCAAGCAGGAAGTGGAAAACACGGGACATTTTCAGTTAACAGGAGGAAGATAACTGCGAGCTGAGGTGAGTGACAACTTTATTATTATTATTTTACGACCAAGCAGCCCGCTATAAATTAAGCCGATGACCGACGCGATCCTCCAACAGTAGGTTAACTTGCATGTAGTCAGATCCGCTATTTTCGGTCCTAGTCGACACAGGTGTAATTAAAAAAGAGGATGAGGGAGACGGGGGTTGAATAGCCAGGCCCGTCCCGTCCCGCCCCATTTTAGTCCGAGCCAGTGGCATATTTCAGGAATAAATGAACAACATTACGGTTTGAGCCAGACTGGGTAGCCTTAGCCTATAAGCCAATGTCAAAACGGATAAAAACATTCCGGTAAAACCATAGATAAAACCATAGATATAGACAATTAACTACCTAGGTCGACGCTCGAGTTCGTTACCATGGCAACAGAGACTCAGCACGAGTTTTTTCTTTACACACACGCACGCACGCACGCACGCACGCACACACACACACACACACAGCACAGGCTATAAACTACCAGCAGAACTAAGATCAGCTCCAACTGTGAGCACTTTTAAATCCAGGTTAAAGGGATAGTTCAACATTTTGGCAAATTGGCCCATTGCCATAATCGCTATAGTCATAGCAGTAGGTTCATTACCTTTAATTGTAGGTGTAAGCTATTTTCAGTACGGCGGAGCGCAGCAGCTGGCTGCTCAGAGCTACGCTATGGAGGCTAACGGAATTTCTTGGTTTCCCTCATTAAACTCATCAAATTCAACATCCCAAAACTCCACAGCGCTTTTGTAGACAAGTTGTGACCTGCACAACCACCACGCTATGAGATAATGACGGAACGATACGAAACGGAGCCGTTTTCGAGGTAAATACAGGGTAAATACGGAGACTGCTTGCTGAAAAACTGTCCCTGAACGCAACGCGCATCAGCGGTTTTGTATGAATTTACCTCGAAAACGGCTCCGTTTCGTATCGTTCCGTCATTATCTCATAGCGTGGTGGTTGTGCAGGTCACAACTTGTCTCCAAAAGCGCTGTGGAGTTTTGGGATGTTGAATTTGATGAGTTTAATGAGGGAAACCAAGAAATTCCGTTAGCCTCCATAGTGTAGCTCTGAGCAGCCAGCTGCTGCGCTCCGCCGTACTGAAAATAGCTTACACCTACAATTAAAGGTAATGAACCTACTGCTATGACTATAGCGATTATGGCAATGGGCCAATTTGCCAAAATGTTGAACTATCCCTTTAAAAACATTTCTCTTTTCATGTGCCTATGGCTAAATTCCTTTTAAGAATTTTAAACCTATCTATCTTCTTTTATTTTACTTTTATTTGCTCTTGTTTTTAACTCTGTTTTAAGTGTTTGTTTTTATTATTTTTTATGCTTCTCTTTTATTTCATTTTATTCTTTAAATGTTCTGTCTTTATGTAAAGCACATTGAGTTGCCTTGGTATGAAATGCGCTATATAAATAAAGATGCCTTGCCTTGCCTATGTATGATGATAAATATACCTAATTCAACCAAGGTCTAATCAACCTCTTTAATGTCCCCCTACAGAAAAAAACAAGTCAGAAAGTGAAGAACAATGTCAAAAAGAAAAAAACTTCTGCAGAATACATTGGATTCATTTGTTTAAAAAAAACCAAGGCCATGTGACAATGAGGACGGAGACAGACCAGAACAGAGCAGACCAGGACAGAGCGGACCAGGACAGAGCGGACCAGGACAGAGCGGACCAGGACAGAGCAGACCAGGACAGAGCAGACCAGCGCAAAGCGGACCAGAACAGAGCAGACCAGCACAGAGCGGACCAGGACAGAGCGGACCAGCACAGAGCGGACCAGAACAGAGCGGACCAGAACAGTGTGGTAAGAACAGTCAAGTGATTGTGCATGAAACAATCTTGGATCCTTTAGATCCTGTTAAATACAAGGATAAAATAATGCAGGGTCTTACATTAACTGACACAGACAAAACATGGTTGCTTCAAAATAGGTGGGTGGCCACAGGACATTATAGCTATCCCCAGCGGGATTTTGGAGGAAAGCACCTGAAATATAATGTCTTGTGGGAAAATAAATATGAATGGCTTCGGTACTCAGCTAATGAAGATGCTGCGTATTGTGCTTATTGCCTTGCCTTCAATAATGTTAAGGGCTCAAACCTCTGTTTCATTACAAAGGGCTTCACTGACTGGAAAAATGCCATTGGGGAAAAAAGAGGTATCCTCCCAAAGCACAGCTTGTCCATTGGACATCAAAAAGCCACAGAAATGGCAGAAAACTTCACCTCCATAGCTGAAGGAAAAAAAAAGACATAAGCTCAACAATCAGCACAAATTATGAGGAGAAGGTGAGAAGAAATCGTCAGACACTCCTATCTATTCTAGATGTGATTGTGTGCCTTGGCCAAAGAAATGTGGCTTTTCGGGGGAGCTGGGAGGGGGGGAGTGAGACAGGGAATTTCCGCCACTTTGTAGATTGGAAATCAGAATTTGATTCTACCCTAAAAAAACATCTTCAAACTGCTCCTAAAAATGCCATGTATCTATCACCTGCAGTTCAAAATGAGCTAATAGAATGCTGTGCTCTTGACATTAGAGAGACCTTAATAAAAGAGGTAAAGGAGGCCAAGTACTTCTCTGTCCTTGCTGATGAATCAGTGGACATCAGTGGCACTCAGCAAATGTCAATGTGCATACGCTATGTCAGCAACAAGGAAATGAGAGCTGAAATAAGGGAGGACTTCCTGGGTTTCTGTCCCCTCCCCAAGCAAGACGCGGCCACCATCAGTCAAGCCATTCTCAGGCAGCTCAGAGAGATGGGTCTTGAGGCTAATTTACTGAGGGGTCAGGGTTATGATGGAGCTTCTACGATGAGTGGAAGAGTCAGTGGGGTCCAAGCCAGGATCCAGGAGCAGTATCCAAGAGCCGTGTACACCCACTGCAGGAGCCATGCACTTAATTTGGTAGTGGTGCATGGATGTGCCGATATCCCTGTAGTGAGGAACATCATGACTGTGGTTGAAAAAATTGCTGCCTTCTTTTCAGCCACAGGGGCAAGAAAAACTGCCCTGAAAGAGCAGTGCACATCAGGGATCCCTTTGATGTCCGACACCTGGTGGGGCACTAGAGCGACAACAATGTGTGCCTTTGTGGAGAAGTTTAGTGCTGTCTATTCCACTTTGAGGACCATGGAAACAGAGCACACCTCCATCTCTGGGAAAGCCTATAACCTCCGGCAAAGTATGGAATCATTTGAAACAATCATCACTGCTGTGATAACTAACTATGTCCTCGGTTTTATGCAGCCCCTGACAAAGCAACTGCAGGCTACTAACCTGGACATAGTTTTCGCATATCAGGAGGCCAGAAATGTCCGTGATGTCATAGCTCAACAAAGATGTGAGCAAGTTTTCAGTGTCTGCTTTCAAAGGGCAACTGACCTGGCTAAATCTATTGATGTGGTGCCAAGCAAACGCAGAATCTCTGTCAAACAGAATTTCAGGGCAAACATTCCCTCTGAATCAGTGGAAGACCACTACAGGGTAAATCTATTTTATCCTTTTGTTGAGCACATCATCAGTGAGCTGGAAAGCAGATTTGCTAAAAGAAATGAGCCAGCCATGGTGGCAGCGTACCTGGTGCCAGCAGATCTGAAAAAGCTCACTGAAGAAAAGGAAGCAGAGCTCCTCCAGTGGTACCAACAAGACCTACCTGATGCTGCAACTGTGGATCAAGAGCTTAAACGGTGGAAATACAAATTCCAGTCCAGCACCGAGCCACTGCCATCCACAGCACTGGACACCCTCCAGACTACAAACATGGTCTTCTTTCCAAACATAGAGTGTATGTTGAGAATATTCCTCACAATCCCAGTCACAACATGTGCTTGTGAAAGGTCCTTCTCAGCAATGAGAAGGCTGAAGACATGGCTGAGAGCCAGCATGTCAGATGAGAGACTCACTCTAATGCATGTCCACTGGAAAGTTAAGATTGACAGGGAGAGAGTACTGAGACGGTGGGATGCTTCTGGCCACAGGAGGATCCACTTAGCCTTCAACTCCAAAATGTAATTCTTGTTGTTAGTATTCAGATCAGATACAACTATATAATTATATCATGATGACTATACTACTATAGAATTTTCATTATACTATAATATCATTATACTACAACTATATCATTTTAACTTATGTTTGTGTATTCTATGTGATTTCAGAGGGCCAATGCAAAGAGAGGAGCACATGGAGGATGAACCGACTGGACAGAGGAGCAGTGAGGAGCACACAGAAGACTGGCTGACTGGACAGAGGAGCACACAGAAGACTGGCTGACTGGACAGAGGAGCAGTGAGGAGCACACAGAAGACTGACTGGACAGAGGAGCAGTGAGGAGCACACAGAAGACTGGCTGACTGGACAGAGGAGCAGTGAGGAGCACACAGAAGACTGACTGGACAGAGGAGCAGTGAGGAGCGCACAGAAGACTGGCTGGACAGAGGAGCAGTGAGGAGCACACAGAAGACTGACTGGACAGAGGAGCAGTGAGGAGCACACAGAAGACTGGCTGACTGGACAGAGGAGCAGTGAGGAGCACACAGAAGACTGACTGGACAGAGGAGCAGTGAGGAGCGCACACACACACACACACACACACACACACACAGCAGGCTGCTCCCACTGCTGCTGCTGCCTCTAACTGCTGAGACACACAGAGACACAGGCTCACAGAGACACAGAAGCGCAGGGACATGGAGTGAGAGAAAGAGAAGGGGAGGGGGATACACACACAGCAGGCCGCCGCCGCTGCTGCTGCTGCTTCTGCCTCTAACCGCTGAGACACACAGAGACACAGAGACATAGAAACACAGGCTCACAGACTCACAGACACACACAGAGACACAGAAGCCCAGGGACATGGAGTGAGAGAAAGAAAAAGGGAAGGGGAGCGGGCTAGGGAAGCGAATGTGTGAGATACACACACACACACACACACACACCAGGCTGCTGCTGCCGCCGCTGCTGCCTCTAACCGCTGAGACACACAGAGACACAGACTCACAGACTCACAGACACACACAGAGACACAGAAGCCCAGGGACATGGAGTGAGAGAAAGAAAAAGGGAAGGGGAGCGGGCGAGGGAAGGGAATGTGTGAGATACACACACACACACAGCAGGCTGCTGCTGCTGCCTCTAACCGCTGAGACACACAGAGACACAGAGACACAGACTCACAGACACACACAGAGGCACAGAAGCCCAGGGACATGGAGTGAGAGAAAGAGAAGGGGAGGGGGCGAGGGAAGCGAATGTGTGAGATTCACACACACACACACACACACAGCAGGCTGCTGCTGCTGCCGCTGCTGCCTCTAACCGCTGAGACACACAGAGACACAGAGACACAGACTCACAGACACACACAGAGACACAGAAGCGCAGGGACATGGAGTGAGAGAAAGAGAAAGGGAAGGGGAGGGGGCGAGGGAAGCGAATGTGTGAGATACACACACACACACACACACAGCAGGCTGCTGCCGCTGCTGCTGCTGCCTCTTACCCGGGGGTGGGCAATTATTTTTTCCAGAGGGCCACACTGACTCCGATAAAGTGAGTGAAGGGCCACACGATTCGAAATCAAATTCATTCATTCATTTTCTATACTGCTTATCCTGCACTAGGGTCACGGGTGAGCTGGAGCCTATCTCAGCTGACTTTGGGCGAGAGGCGGGGTACACCCTGGACAGGTCGCCAGTCTATCGCAGGGCTAACACATACAGACAGACAGCCATTCACACTCTCATTCACACCTATGGGCAATTTAGAGTCACCAATTAACCTAACCTGCATGTCTTTGGACTGTGGGAGGAAGCCGGAGTACCCGCACTCACACTGTCGCCTGTAGTTGCTCTGGATAGGGCATCAGCAAGGACTAGGTGTTTACCTGGAGTATATATCAGTTCAAAATCATACCTTTGCATCTTCATCATTAACCGCTGAATCCGTGGAGACATTTCATTCATAGTACAGCGGCTAAGCATGAAAATTGTGCACTTTTTGAAAGAAACATGAAACTTCTACCATAGTTAGTTTATGCCATGAGGTTTATTTTAAGATCGGGAGGGAAGTCAGATTTGACCTCTGAGGCCCGGGAGAGGTCAAATCCAAGATGGCCGCCAATAATATTCAAAAATGCCTATCGCTGGAACCAAACACAGTAGAAAAACACTTAAGGTGTCATTTCCCACTAATTTTTGGGTGCCCATTCTGTTGGTGATACCTTTGAGACCAATAGAATTCAAAAAAATGCATTTAGATCAATGTGGAGGTCAAATTATGCAGACATAGGGAGGTGAACAGTGCAAAAAGGTAGTTTATTTCCAAAATAATAGCCTAACAGTGATGATGATGTTAATAATGATGATAATAGTGCCAATAATAATAATCATTATCATAATAAGTTTTTTTTTTAACTGATTTATTAATAACTCATTGGCTGCCAGCCATTTTCAGAGCAGAGAGCTGCATACTGCCAGCCGTTTTAGAGCATTTTTTACAGAACCTTTCAAGACCCACAGAATATTGTGTTCATGTAAACATGTAAACACCAAAACTAAGAGTAAGAGTAGACTCTCTTCTTTCATTAGGAAAAAAAAGTTTGTATCTACCTTTTTCCATTCTTTAGTAAACGGCAGTAGAACATTGGCTGGTTTCGCCAAAAACACCTGTTTTTGACCAGAACACATTCAAGAAAATGCATTTATGTAAAGGTGCAAATCTGCAATTTAATAATACTGTCGCCCTCCTCTTTCCGCGGAGAGAGGGGTGGTGTCCGACGCTGTGTGGAAGCATTGCGAAGGCCCATGGAGGGGAGTTGACACAATGTGCTTTCGCCCAGTACTCTGAATTAGAGTTCTCAATTTCAACCCAAACCCAAGTAAGGCCGATGGGTCGGGTTGGTTTGGCACGAGATGCTGTGTGTATCTCCAAAAAACCACAATGTTTTTGTGGCCGAAATTGAATCAGTTTCACCCACTGATAAGGTGCTGCTGCGTCACTGGCACCATCTGCTCTCGCTGCAAAGAAAGCATGTCACTTTTTTAGTTTAGTTTTCTTTTTTTTTGTTGGGCTGGGCTGGGTTTGGCCAGACAACTAATGCTGGTGTATCGAGCTCTGTCGGGTCTGGGCTTAAAACCCACGGGCCAAGTCAGGTCGGGTTGTAATTTTCAGGCCCGTTGAGAACTCTACTTTGAATGTCAAAGTGAAGAAATTTAATGAAGTGCAGGTAAACGGAGTAACTATTGGCACTTTTCCACTACACAGTCACGGCACGGCTCAGTAAAGGTGCTTTTCCATTACAGCTGAGTTCTCTAGTTCCTCCTCAGCAGGGGTGGGGGGATCGCAAGGCCACACTGTTTCTCTCTCTATTTTCGATCTTCTCGTCAGCTCCAAACTCACTTGTCTGTTCCTCGATTACGGACCACAGCGTGGTTTTCCACACAGCATCATTTAACTCGGGTGAAGGAATAACAACGGTCTCGGTACAGATGAATTCTCATGTCTGACATCGCGCTCACGACTCTTCCAGTGACAACGCTCTGCCCAATCAGTGGAAGGCAGTTGGCTGACGTCACGTTTTAGGTATGGCCGTTCCAGGATTGAGGACTACGGCCCTCTCCAGGAGCCGAGCTGGTCCTCAAAGGGATGAGGGACGGCCGCAAGGGTGGCTGGTGCCCTGAGGGGACCTCTACACGACGCTGGCTGGCCCTCTATAACGGGAACCCCGCCTGGCTGCATCCCACCGGCTGGCGGTCAGCTGGGGGCAGTTTGGGCTCGTAATGATTATAGAAGGTGGCGGACCAGCTGCTGATGCAGAAATGGGTCCGTATGGGCTGTATCATGTCGTAGTACTCACGATGGCGCCTGACGTGCAGGTAAACACGGAAAGCCGTATGACCCAGTAGCCAAATGCCTCGTCATCTAATTAGTGACACACATGAATGGATGAATGAGATTCCCACTGTCCCTACCTACTATCTAGCGAAACCCCCTGACAACCGGGTTTTGATTACAGCGAGTAGAGCCGTTGGTGACAGGGTTGGCGCGTGGCCGGATGGTGGTCGCCCCTCTCCTATCTCGCACCGCATGTTTGTGGAGAACCTGGTGCTAAATCACTTGCAGACGACCTGATTCTGGGTCAGGGTTTTGTACGTAGCAGAACAGCTCCCCCGCTGCGATCTCTTGAAAGTCAGCCCATGATCCAAGCTTTTGTCGGTCTGAGGGCGTGGGCCCCCAGTTGGCAGTCCCCCTCATCCCTCACCGGTGGACTAGGGGCACGGTGGCAGCCCTCAGTCAGGCAAGGATAGAGGAGGAGGAGCACCAAGTGGACCGGAGCCTGAGAGCCAGGGAGAGAGTAACAAGTGGCTGTGGTGTACTAGTGCCACGAACAGAGCCGAGAGACAGTGTCTCTTTAACTCATTGGCTGCCATTGATGTCTATAGACATGTTGTTTCTGTTGTATATTACCTTCAAAGTCACTGTTCTGCTTGACATGTTTCTTTCCACAAAAAGCTTGTTTTCTCAGTGTTCTGGTCAAAAACAGGTGTTTTGGTCAAAAACAGGTGTTTTTGGCGAAACCAGCCAATGTTCTACTGCCGTTTACTAAAGAATGGAAAAAGGTAGAAACAAACTTTTTTTTCCTAATGAAATTATAGAGTCTATTCTTTCTCTTGGTAGTTTTGGTGTTTACATGTTTACATGAACACAATATTCTGTGGGTCTTGAAAGATCTGTAAAAAATGCTCTAAAACGGCTGGCAGTATGCAGCTCTCTGCTCTGAAAATGGCTGGCAGCCAATGAGTTAATAATAAATCAGTTAAAAAAAAGAACTTATTATGATAATGATTATTATTATTGGCACTATTATCATCATTATTAACATCATCATCACTGTTAGGCTATTATTTTGGAAATAAACTACCTTTTTGCACCGTTCACCTCCCTATGTCTGCATTATTTGACCTCCACATTGATCTAAATGCATTTTCTTGAATTCTATTGGTCTCAAAGGTATCACCAACAGAATGGGCACCCAAAAATTAGTGGGAAATGACACCTTAAGTGTTTTTCTACTGTGTTTGGTTCCAGCGATAGGCATTTTTGAATATTATTGGCGGCCATCTTGGATTTGACCTCTCCCGGGCCTCAGAGGTCAAATCTGACTTCCCTCCCGATCTTAAAATAAACCTCATGGTATAAACTAACTATGGTAGAAGTTTCATGTTTCTTTCAAAAAGTGCACAATTCCCCTTGATTTGAGGGCTTAACCGCTGTACTATCAGATTCTTTTTGATGATGGCAACCAGCGGTCGATGATCAGTTTCGACTGTGAAAGACGGCAGGCCGTACACATAGCTATGAAACCGCTCCAAACTATACGCCAGTCCCAAACATTCTTTATCGATCTGAGCGTATCGGCATTCAGATTTTGTCATCGCCCGAGATGCATAGGCTACCGGTTTCCAGTGCTCACCCTCAGCCTGGAGTAGAACGGCACCAATACCATCCTTGGAAGCATCTGTAGACACTTTTATCCTCTTCGTGTGGTCATAAAATGACAACACAGGTGCTGTGGTCAGTGTGTTCTTGAGTTCTTGCCACTCATGCTCATGTTTCACTGTCCATTTAAACTCACAGTCCCTGTGCAGAAGCTCTCGTATGCATGATGTCTTTGCTGTCAGATTGGGAATGAATTTACCTATGAAATTCACCATCCCCATGATGCGTAGCACCCCTGTCTTGTCTGTGGGCCTTGGCATGTTCTGTATTGCATGTATTTTGTCTTTATCTGGTTGGACACCACGTGCAGACAGCTTGTCTCCCAGGAAGAGGATCTCTTGAACGCCAAACTCACATTTACTCTTGTTGAGTTTTAGTCCATACTTTTGTATGCGTTCCATAACTCTGTTCAGCCTCTCGTTGTGCTCTTGGGCTGTGGAACCCCATATGATGATGTCATCAATGTAGACTCGAACTCCATCCAAGCCCTCGATGATCTGCTCCATCGCTCTGTGAAATATTTCAGGTGCTGACTTGATTCCAAAAGGCAGTCTGAGAAAGCAGTGTCTGCCGAAGGGCGTATTAAAGGTACAGTACTTGGTGCTGCTTTCATCCAGTTTCAGCTGCCAGAAGCCTTGTGAGGCGTCAAGCTTCGTGAAGTAGCTGGCACCTGACATTTCACTGATGATCTCTTCATGTGTAGGTATTTGATAATGTTCACGCTTTATGCTCTCATTTAAGTCTTTAGGGTCCATACATATTCTCAACTCACCATTCTTTTTCTTTGTGATGACCACTGAGTTGACCCAGTCTGTAGGCTCATTAACCTTTTTGATCACCTTTGATCATCAAAGGGTTTCCATGGAGTTTTTCCTCAGTCGATGTGAGGGTCTAAGGACAGAGGATGTTGTTACGATGCCATGTAAAGCCCTTTGAGACAAACTGTTTGTAAAAACGGGCTATACAAATAAAATTGCCTTGCCTTGCCTTGCCCTAGCACATAGGTGTCAAAGTCAAGGCCCGCGGGCCGGGACCGGCCCGCCAGGCGGTCCAATCCGGCCCGCGGGACAAATGTTGGAGTTCCGTTTCTTTCGGCCCTCTCTCAGCAGTCTGCTGAGCTCACTCCCCCGCCCCTCCCTCACAGATTGAGTGAGCGCCACTTCTCCTCTCCCCCCCGCCCCTCCCTCCCTCCCTCAAGTTGCAGCGGACAACAGAGACACAGAGCCGCCGACTCTCACGTATTGACTACTACAACACAACAACAGCGGCTCGTTGCGTAGTGTAAGGACAGCACCGACATTCACCGCTAAAGTCCTGCTCTTGGTCCAGCTCGGCTCGAGTTCTCACTGGGCCTGAAAGTTAAAACCCAACACGGTCCGACCTGCTGATGAAGCCCCGGCGCGACGTGGCCGGACTCATTAGCGCAAATTCTCGATCCGAACCGGCGTGTCCGGTCGGGTTGGTGGGGCAGAACCGGCCTGGGGGCAGAACTGGCCCGGTGATAAGCCAGATATAACCTGTAGTTACGTATCCACGCACAGCTGGGAGCTCAAAGCAACAGAGGAGGGGAACAGAGAGAGAGGAGAGGGACAGCGCAGCTACAGGTGTGTGTGTGTGTGTGTGTGTGTGTGTGTGTGTGCGTGCGTGCGTGCGTGTGTGTGTGTGTGTGAGAGAGAGAGAGAGCGAGAGAGAGAGGGGGAGATGTATTTTTCCTATAGCTACAATTTAATATCAGCCCAATACCTACAATTGTCTGTGTCATTTGCCACATGTGGTTTTGACCTAGAACTGACAGCCTTTTTAAGGATTTGCCTCTGACAAAAATATTAAGCCACTACTGGCTGCTAATTGGTGGAAACTCATAATTACATCATGGAAATAGTATAAATAGGCTATAGGCCTATGTATATCCTATATTGCCATTCAGTTAAAAAAAATATTACAATATTACTTTTGGTTCATATTGCCCAGCCCTAAATTTCAGAATGTTCATATTTTTTTGTAAAAAGGATAGCTCATAAACTGTACACATCTTAATAATGTACTTTGCACAAAGTACAAAGGGAAAAATGTGGAGTTCTTGTTATTTACAGGTTAATATGCAAATGCGATCATTTTACTGTTCCGGCCCTCTTGAGATCAAATTAGGCCGAATGCGGCCCCTGAACTATAATGACTTTGACACCCCTGCCCTAGCATGATCATTCTGTCGAGTTCTTTCTTTAGGCAGTCTTTCAGTGGCGCCGGAACTCTGCGTGCTGCATGCACAACTGGTTGGGCTCCTTCTTTCAACTGTATTTTATATGTGAAGGGCAAAACACCAAAACCCTTGAAAACCTCTGAAAAGTTCTGAACAATTGTGTCCATAGAGTCATTTGTTGGGTTTATGGTTGGAACGATGCGATACACTCTTTTCACAAGCCCCAGTTCTTCACAGGCTCTGTCACCAAGAAGTGATTCCCGTCCCTCAAGAAGAATAGGTGGTGCACTTTTCCTTTAACTTTGACTCTCAACCTGCATGTGCCCAAACATTTGATTGGCCGCCCATTGTAGTCTTTCAGTCCAGATTCCTTTCTTTTTATTTGTGGCTTATTTTTCATTGCCTTCACGTCACACATGCTTATGAGATTTGCTTTCGCACCAGTGTCCAATCTCATGGTGACTACAGTCCCATTTATCATTAGAGGAGCTATCCACTTATCTTATAGTGACATCATTTACATTGTCTGGTTTATTTATTTGTTCACTTTCACAATTCACCATTCCAACAAAGAACGTGTCACTTAGATCAGGCTCGTCTATTAAGTTTACAGTTTTTTCTTTCTTCCCCTCTTTCCGTTTGGAGAAGCATTGTTTAGCAAAATGATTCTTGCCTTGGCAAGTGGAGCATTGCTTACCAAACGCTGGACACTGTCTAGGCTTGTGCTGTGAGCCGCAGCGCTTGCAGTTTATCATCACGTCCTCCTGCTGTGCAGGCCGGGTTCATGCGCAGGGTCGTGAAGACCTGGACTGCAACGCAACATGTGGAGGAGGAAGAGGAGGAGGAAGTTGCAGGTATGGGGGCTGAGTCGGGCGGAGACTTGGAGGAAGGCCGACGTACTCCAAGGGCACCATACAACACCGATCCAGAGCGCAGGCTAGACGGACAGATGGGCAAACACAAACTGGACCACCTGATGCCCACCAGCAGGAAGCCAAGACCGACAAGGAGGTGCAGAGTCTGCGCACGCAGGGGCCGGCGCAGGGAGACCAAAATGTGGTGCACATCCTGTTGTGTCCCCTTGCACCCAGGAGAGTGTTTCACAGCTTACCACACAAAGCTGAACTATTCTGTGTAGTGGTGAAAATACGCACGCACGCACACACACAGCCACACACACTCACACATGCAAGAGGAGAGGAGATGAGGAGAGGAGAAGAGGAGATGAGAGAAGAGGAGAGGAAGGAGGAGAGAGGAGAGGAGGTGATGAGAGAAGAGAGGAGATGAGAGAAGAGGATAGATGAGAAGATAAGAGGAAGGAGGAGAGAGGAGAGGAGGCGATGAGAGAAGAGGAGAAGAGAGGAGATGAAAGAAGAGGAGAGGAAGGAGGAGAGAGGAGAGGAGGAGAAGAGAGGAGATGAGAGAAGAGGAGAGGAGATGAAAGAAGAGGAGAGGAGAAGAGAGGAGAGGAGAGGGGGAGAGGAGAAAAGAGGAAGGAGGAGAGAGGAGGGAAGAGGAGAGGAGAAGAGAGAGGAGAGGAGAGAAGAGAAGAGGTGAAAGAAGAGGAGAGGAGAAGAGGAAGGAGGAGAGAGGAGGGAAGAGGAAGGAGGAGAGGAGATGAGAGAAGAGGAGAGGAGAAGAGAGAGGAGAGAAGAGGTGAGGAGATGAGAGAAGAAGAGAGGAGATGAGGCGAGGAGATGAGAGGAGAGAGGAGATGAGAGAAGAGGAGAGGAGGAGAGGAGATGAGAGAAGAGGAGAGAAGAGGTGAGGTGAGGTGAGGAGAAGAGAGAAGAGGAAGGAGGAGAGAGGAGAGGAGTCACATGACACGCACTCACGTTGACAGGCGCGATTCGCTTTTGCTGTGACGTTCTGTACAAAAAAGTTCATTTTTGTCAAGTCTTGAAATTGCACACACTTACATATTTGTAAATAAATTATTGTTTTGCAATCAAAAGTCCTTTCTCAGTGTTGTTTTATAGAAGGAAAACACTATTCAGATGTGTGAGGTGTCACTAAAGCAAAAAAAATATTAACTTCAAAGTCACTGTTCTGCTTGACATGTTTTTTTCACAAAAAGCTTGTTTTCTCAGAGTTTTGGTCAAAAACTGGTGTTTTTGGTGAAACCAGCCTATGTTCTACTCCCGATTACGAAAGAACGGAAAAAGGTAGAAACAAACTTTTTTTTCCTCCTGTTCACACTCGAGTCCAGTGGGTGGCGGTAATGCGCCCATTTGTATTGGTTGCAAACCGCCAATAAACTAAACAAAAGAAGAAGACGAATACAAAGAAGAGGAAAATGGGTAAAAAGGAAGACAAAGAACGAAAACGAAAGAAGAATGCGGCTATTTTGTCCCAAAACATCGGGGAAATGTTCCGTAAAAAGGCCAAAATCGGTAAGTTTTCCGTGTCCAATCGCATCATATTCAGAGTAGAAACAGTAGGCAGAGCCGGGGGTCAAAAGTACCGCGGGAGCTTTCATTTATGAATAAATAAACATATACGGTATTAATGTATGAATACAGTGGACAATATAGCCTCAATATGTTTTTTTAAATGAAAAGAGAGAGAGAAAAGAAGAACGTAACGTGGGACGAAAGTAACAAAGTGATTTTCTCCGAGCCCATACAAGTCTATTGTCTGTCAGCATACCGTTACAGCATGCATGACCTAACACAACTGCAAAAAACCTTGAGGATAAGTTACGTCTTTGACCAAGTTACATTATACATCCCACCGCTGGCCCATAGGCAAGGGGGATCAGAGGGTTCGTTCGTTGTGTGTGTAGCATGGATTTATAGTGGTTTGTAGCTTAACTGGAAGCTGAGCAGTCACACCGGTAAGATCGGGTGTCCCATTTACCATATGTGTGAAATTAATTTTCCGTTCTTTATTTTCCCCTCTATATTTGGTCATATCAATTTTTCATATGACAACACAGCATGCATATTCTTAAAGCTCAGGTTGTTTTGGGGAAAAAAAAGATGTAAAACACTTGATTCTACCTCACACTTTGAGGATTTATAAGATTCATACACAATTCATGTTTTATGAAGATGGACAGACAACGAAGGAGAGCAACAGAGACGGACAGACAACGGAGGAGAGCAACAGAGACGGACAGACAACTGAGGAGAGCAACAGAGACGGACAGACAACGGAGGAGAGCAACAGAGACGGACAGACAACTGAGGAGAGCAACAGAGACGGACAGACAACTGAGGTGAGCAGTAGAGACACAACAAGAGCAAAAATAGGAAAAAGACAATTGTACGATAGTAGATCATTAGTGTGAATGCTGGAAGCATTCACACTATTGTTATTCGGTTCGGCCATTTTCTGCTTTTCTTCGTCATGTAACTAGTCCTTCATACTTTGTGCTATTTCAACAATTCAAATATCAAAATGTTCAGCCTTTTCGGGACAGGTGTGCTATGTCTTTTCTCTTTTCAACTATTCATACTTTTTGCAATATTCAACTATTTCTGATTTTTTTTTCCCCATAGAGAATGCATTGGAACAGTCTTGAAACTCTTCAAATCTTCTTACTTCTTTCAGCCTTTAAAGTGTCCACATACTTTCAGCTAGAGACTTCATTCAAATTCTGAGCTGTAGACAAACTTTTTAAGTATTCCTCTATGACTCAGCTTATTGATATCTTCAACAGTTTCTGATATTTGGCCGCTTTAAAATCATTAAGTTTTTTTGACAAAATCCAGCTTTATAATGGGTGTGTGTTGCGTCTAACGAGCAGGGCTTAGAGTGAGTGACATCATCGCTAGAGTGAGAGGGATCGAAAAAACATTCAGGATTTTTTCTGGATAAATTGCCAGCACGGCCACAAATTAAACTCTAGACACATGATTTCCTCACTGGTTTGTAGCCACACTTGTCGTGTCTCATCTGATGTGTTCAAAACAGCAGACAGACTTACAGAATTGTCTCAGTGAGCCTAATTGTGCAGCTAGACCCGCTCCAGTGGCTCATCCACTTCAATATAAAAGTAGGAGCTGATTTTTTTAGAAAAACAGAAATGCCCCCCTTTTCTACCTTGCAACCCTGAGAAAAGTTTTTGCCCTACAAACATTTAATGCACATCAATGTGCTCAGGAAGGTCTCCTCTCCCAGTAGTCATGGCCACATTCTGATAAGAGGTACGGTTCTCTTTTTATGGGCTGTTTTCGGAAGCTGCTCTGAGCTCAAATCTCTCTGCTCTGCTCTGCTCTGTGTGCAGTTGGTCCAGCTGTAGCGGCCAGCTCGTTATCAAAGTCTATTAATAGAACAGTGCAGGTGCAGCCTGGCCGCTCGTTAAGATGTTTTTAAACACAGCCCCACACACACACATGATAAACCAGACTGACAGAGGATGTCCACGCACAAACACAGGCATCACACTCACACAGACAGACACACACAGACACTCACACACAGTCACACATGCACACATACACAAACACACAAACACAACACTGTTCCACACAGTAAAATGTAAGCATGGTAGTCGCCATGGTAACTTCTGAGGGCAGGCTGCCAATCAATCAGATCATTAGGGAGAGAGGAGTTCTGTGGCTTTCTGCACATGTACACGCAGACAGAGAGACCGTCAGACACACACACACACACACACACACACACACACACACACACACAGGTTTTCAGCTCACATTCATCAACCTCTCAATTATTTTATACTTTTGATGTAAACATCTCCAACAATTTATATTTTTCTCATGAATTTAAGTTCAGACGTTTAGTCTTTCCAACTCTATTAATAGTAGTACAATTACAGGTGGAGCCTGGGACATAGGACGCAGCTTTTAACATCTATCTATCTATCTATCTATCTATCTATCTATCTATCTATCTATCTATCTATCTATCTATCTATCTATCTATCTATCTATCTATCAACCCTTTGTCTCTTTTTTTCTCTCTTTTTCTTTCTTTCTTTTACTCCTTCATTTGTATTTTACATAACTTCTTTCTATCTTTCCCTCCCTATCCATCCATCCATCTACCTCTTTCTATCTATCATCCCCCTCTCTCTTTTTCTTCTTTCTTTCTTTCTTTCACCACATTTCTTTTTACTTCTTTGTTTCTTTCTGTTTTTCTTTCTACTCCTTTTCTCTTTCTATGTTTCTACCCCATTTCTTTCTTTCTTTCTACTGCTCTCTGTATATCTCTCTCTTTCATTTATCCACCCCAATATCTTTCCTTCTTTCTTACTACTCCTCTGTCTCTTTCATTCATTCTCTATTCTCTTTATGTTCTATTATTCTGTTTTTCTTACCTTTTTCTTTCTCTATCTGCCCTTCTCTCTGTGTCTTCTTTCTTTCTGTCCTTTTGTTCTTTCTTTCTTTCTCCATCTACCCTTCCCATTTTCTTTCTTTCCTTCTGTCCTTTTCTTCTTTCTTTCTTTCTTCAGCTCATTCAGCATTGTTTCAACAATTTCTTCAGCTCATTCAGCATTGCTTTCAGCATTCACACCATTTCCATTCTTGGAAATGTTTTTTCTAGTTTTCATTACATTATATTCATGTTAACAGAGACATGCAGTAGAGGAGAGAAACAGAGACAGACAACAGAGAGACAGCAGAGGAGAGCAACAGAGAGACAGACAACAGAGCGACAGCAGAGGTGAGCAACAGAGAGACAGACAAGGAGAAAGCCACAGAAACACTGCAAGGGTTAAAAAGTGGGAAAATATTACATTTGAAGAGTGGTCATAATTAGAATTTTTTTATAAAAATGTACATGGTCGAAAAAAATGTTGTAATAGGCTGTGTTTGGAATTTAAAAATGTATCTAAAAATAATAATTAAGGGTTTAACCTGAGCCAGTCCACAGTAAAAATTGCATTGCATGTCATTACTCTGATGCAGTGGCTTTGCAGGACTTTGATAGTCGTTTCATCTAGTGATACACACATTAAATATGTAATATATAACATGTTTGTACATGAGAAAATCCATTTTCTCATGTAAAATAGTTTTTTGATTTTTTGGTCTTAGCCTGAACTCTGTCTCCCTCTGCCCCCCTCCTATCCCTCAGCTGTGCAGGATCCTGATGAGGGCCCAGGGGCCTCCACTATACAGCGAAGGAGAGATCCAGCAGCTCCTGCAGTGGGTCAGGCAGATGAGCTGTTTTGTGACATAGGATTTTTAATCAAAGCTACAAAATCACAATCAGAAATCTCAGAGAGTGTGTGTCGGCTGTCAGATGCCCAGAAGTACCACTTACTGAAGAATCATGACAGGCCATCAAAACACTACATTTTCCCAACACAATTCATTGGTGGCTGCAACAGGGCATTCAAGCACGAATGGCTTGAGGAACATGGCTGGTGGTTGGTATACAGTAGAACACTTGATGGTGCATTCTGTGTGTGCTGTGCTTTGTTTCTGAATGCCAAGGAGAGGAAGCTGCTGTCATCAATGGTCAATGCACCATTCACTAAATGGTATAAGAAAACCAAGGCAATTGGAAACCACTCATCAAAATCATACCATTTAGCTGCATTTGAAAGAGCAAAGTTGTTCCTCCAGTCAATTGAAAACCCCAACACTCAAATCTCAGTCCGTATGGACAGTGCAAAGGAGGCCAACATCAAAGAAAACAGGCACATACTGAAGTGTGTAGCAGAAACTGTACTTAGTTGTGGACGCTAGTGCATCGCACTTAGAGGCTCAGCTGAGAAGCAGCATTCTACTGGCAATCCTGGAAATTTCTTGGCCCTGATGAAACTACTTGCAAACCACAATGAGAAGCTGAAGCAGCACATGGAAAAAAGCTCAAAAATGCCACATACCTCTCTCCCCAAAGCCAAAATGAAATGATTGATGTGATAGGAAAGCACATGATTCAGGCGAAGATCGTGGAAGAGGTCAAACACGCACAGATCTACACAGTCCTAGCTGATGAGGTCACATCCCATAATGTAGAGCTGATGCCAATTTGTGTACGCTTTGTGGACAACTGCTTGAATATCAGGGAGGAGTTGTTGGAGATTTGTACTCTGCCACGAATCACAGGTCGCCACATTGCAACCGCAATCAAGAATGTGTTGAGTCACCTAAGCATAGAAATTGCTAATTGTCGAGGCCAGGGGTACGACGGCGCCAGTAACATGAGCAGCGAAAATGTCGGCGTCCAAGCTTTGATCAAGAAGGATGCACCTAAGGCAGTGTACATGCACTGCAACGGCCATTGCCTGAACCTTGTCATTGCACGCTCCTGTGCTCTTCCAGTTGTGCGCAACATGATTGACAAGATGAAATCTAGCGTCATATTCTTCACCAGCAGCCCGAAGAGGGAACACCTTCTCAAGGAGGTTGTAGATAAGGTTGCTCACTCTACCGGAAAGCGAAAGCCCCTGGTTGACCTCTGCCGCACAAGATGGGCCGCCCGGCATGATGCTTACAGTCACTTCTACAGTGCCTTCATCTTCATCATTAAGGCTCTGGAAGTCATGGCGCTTGGTCTCCATACAGAAGAGTATAGCCAAGATGTCACCACTGGATGGGATGGCAAGTACAAATCAGAGGCCTATGGTCTCTTGTCTGGGCTCCAAAACTTTGGTTTCATCCTGACTTTCCTCACGGTCTATCAGGTTTTATCCCACCTTGCAGGCATCACAGTGAAGCTGCAAAGCACCTCAATTGACATCATCGAGGCATTTAGCATGGTAGATGAGGTTAAGACTGTGTACAAGGAGCTACGTGAGACAATCGAGGATGACTTCATCCAGATCTACGAGCAAGCAGTCAGGATGGCTGCCCAGGTCAATGTGCAGCCTAGTCAACCACGAGCAACTGGAAGGCAGACACACAGGGAAAATGTACCTGCTGGAACTGTGAAGGACTACTATCTTCGCAACATGGCTATACCCTTCCTAGACCATGTCATCTCAGAGTTTAATTCCAGATTTAGTCCACTCTCTGTAACAGCGTCAAGGCTCATGGGCCTGATTCCATCTATAGATAGATATCACGTGACGTCACACAGCGTTCGCAGCCGGTCACAGCGCCATCTTGGGTACCGACTTCCAAAGGCAGTCTATGGGCTGTGACATCAAATCTCACAAAAATAGTGGATAAACCTTTTTTTATTACATGGCACTATTGAATGTCGTATTCCGATAATTTATTGATATTTCTGATATTTATTTACATCTTGATTTTGCATTTAACAGTCTGTTATTCCTGTTTAACAGATCGTTGCTAAGTAAAATACACTAGGTAGGGACGCCGCTCTGATCAGCGCAGCACAGAAAAGAGAAACTATGCAGGATATTTACTTTCTGTTTCATTTTTTACCGTCATTAAACAGCTTGGGAGACATGTACGCCAAGGGAGGCTGCCTCACTCTACTGAGTCTGAGCAGCACGTACGTTCACGTTGCTTTCGTGAATTGTAAACACACAGACGCCCCCTCGGTTTTAGCGTCCAGCAGTTTAGCGGCTAATTCAACTGCAGTGATGGATAACTGTACCGGAGAGGCTCAACATGAGCTTCATTTGAGGAATAAACGGCAGCTTTTACCTGACGGGAGACCGACGCCTGAGCTACGGTAGCTAACAGCTAGCAGCTAGCAGGTTTTTACCTACTTTTCCTCTCTCCCTCCCTCCCTCCCTCCTTTCTTATCGCACACACACGGCCCAGGTTGTCTGTCATATCTGTTGTAAACCTTGTAATAACAGCTTGTTGAGTACAGTTAACATTATTGTTGCCTCGGTTTGAGTGTGGATTATTAATTGTTAACGGTTTGTTTAATGTGAGTGGTGGTCATCGCGTCCTGATGAGTTGGGTTTTAATAACAGCTGATAACGTAACTGTGTAGATGGTGTGGATTGTGATGAGAAGGTGTTGCACATATTTTAAGACTTATCTGTGCAAAACCTGTTTGTTGTGACTTTTTGCGTGATAAGATGATTTGCCGAATTCTTCTTCCATTCCTGCAGCCTTTTGTCTCAATGTTAACGATGGCGATTTTATTACTTTATGAAAATAAATGTCTGTGAGTTAAAAAGAAGTGGGCTACGCATTTCTGATTTGATTTGGCTTTTCGTGTATTTGGAGGAGAGACAGAGCGAGCGAGAGAGAGAGAGAGAGAGAGAGACGAGGAGGTCCGCTGGGTGAGCTAGATTAACTTTTAACGGGAGAGAGAGCGGCGCACCGCGCTGTCAAAGCTCGTCTCAGCAGAAATGGTGTGTGCTTTCAAGGCAAGGCCATCAAAATGAGAAATATCCATATCCAAACTACATGGCAGCAGTCATTTCTGGTCAGAGAGGATGTGGCTGCACTGATCTTAATAGAGGTTAACTCAGTGTTCGGTACCCAGCATGGCGGCGGCCAGGTGGAACGCATCGTGACGTCACCCTACTGATAAGTATCTATACAGTGCAACTCAGATGTGACAGTGGACATCTCTGAAGCAGTCTGTCTTTACCAAGATGACTTACCTTCACCAGAGCTCATTGACCAGGAGTTGAAACGCTGGAAACTGAAGTGGCAAACCAAGTCATCAGAACAAAGACCAAGCTCATGTGCTGAGGCAATCAAAGAATGTGATGAGATGATCTACCCAAACATATTCAAACTTCTCAAAATAGCATGTACTCTGCCAGTCACCTCCTGTGAATGTGAACGGTCAGCCAGTACCCTCCGGAGACTGAACACATTCATGCGTAGCAGTATGGGAGAGGACCGCATGTCATCCCTGGCCCTCATCCACACCCATTATGACATGGCAGTGGACCTGGATGAAGCTGTCCGCATTTGCTCTGAAATGCATCCCAGAAGATTGGAACTGATGAGCGTTCTCATTACATAACAGAGGAGATCAACAGAGAGACAGACAGCAGAGGAGAGCAACAGAGAGACAGACAACAGAGAGACAGACAGCAGAGGAGAGCAACAGAGAGACAGACAACAGAAGCTGCGTTTCCATTACAGATTTTCGCAAAATAAAAGCGATATTTCTGAAACTTCGAAAAAGTGCAATTGCTATTTGCGGGTGTTTCCATTGAAAGGTATTTTGCGAATGAGCCGTGATGCGTCTTGCGTTTCTATGGTGACGGCACAGCGATCTCAGCTGCCTACAGCTGTTGCTGTTATTGTTTTTAACAAAGACAAAAACAGCGCTTGATTACTGAAAGGCAAAGCCCGTGTGGCGCTGCAGCGGCCACAAATAAGGACGCACTCACACGGGCCAGTTGTACCGTGCTGAAGCTCTAATGCCCCCCTCCTCTGTCCCCCGCTGGCCCGCACTCACACCACCTCCAACCCAAGCTGCTCAAGCACGGTGCCTCCGTTGATGTAGAGGGACTATTTGTTTACCAACACGGCGGATGTGCGCTTTAACCTGACTGCAGAAAGAACGGCTTTTTAAACACCAGCGGTGATGAGGCGCTGATGGTTGTGTGTGTGTCCACACACCCGTACTGGTTTATGTGACTTAAGGTGACATGTCGGCACAGGAGGGAGTGGGAGCGTGGATGCGAGCCAGTCTCCTTCAACCACGCAGGGAAAAGGGGAATGATAGGAAAGGTTTTTCTAATTTAATGAGAAACGATGCCCAGGTCAGCAATGCATGACAATAAACATGTGGTTCATTTGTCCCCTCAAGTTACATAAACCAACACAGCGTGGACACACACAACTCCGGTGACGCCGGTGACGTGTAGAAAAGCGAAAAAAGTGTTTCCATTACACTTTTGCGATACACGTTTGTATCGATACGTCTCAAAAACCACCTCATGAGAGCGCAAAAACTTTTTTGCGATATTTGAGAGTTTTTTCGAAATGTAGGTGTTTCCATTACCAGTTTTTAATTTCGATATTTAGGTTTTGCGCATTTCAAGGGGTAATGGAAACGCACCTAGAGAGACAGACAGCAGAGGAGAGCAACAGAGAGACAGACAACAGAGAGACAACAGAGGAGAGCAACAGAGAGACAGACAACAGAGGAGAGCAACACAGAGACAACAGAGAGACAAACAACGAAGGACAGCAACAGAGAGACAACAGAGGAGAGCAACAGAGAGACAGACAGCAGAGGAGAGCAACAGAGAGACAGACAACAGAGAGACAGACAACAGAGGAGAGCAACAGAGAGACAGCAGAAGAGAGCAACAGAGAGACAACAGAGAGACAGACAACAGAGGAGAGCAACAGAGAGACAACAGAGAGACATACAACAGAGGAGAGCAACAGAGAGACAGACAACAGAGAGACAGACAACAGAGGAGAGCAACAGAGAGACAACAGAGGACAGCAACAGAGAGACAGACAACAGAGAGACAACAGAGAGACAGACAACAGAGAGACAGACAACAGAGAGACAGCAGAGGAGAGCAACAGAGAGACAGACAACAGAGGAGAGCAACAGAGAGACAACAGAGGACAGCAACAGAGAGACAGACAGCAGAGAGACAGACAACAGAGGAGAGCAACAGAGAGACAGACAACAGAGGAGAGCAACAGAGAGACAACAGAGGACAGCAACAGAGAGACAGACAACAGAGAGACAACAGAGAGACAGACAACAGAGAGACAACAGAGGAGAGCAACAGAGAGACAGACAACAGAGGAGAGCAACAGAGAGACAGACAACAGAGGAGAGCAACAGAGAGACAACAGAGGAGAGCAACAGAGAGACAACAGAGGACAGCAACAGAGAGACAGACAGCAGAGAGACAGACAACAGAGGAGAGCAACAGAGAGACAGACAACAGAGGAGAGCAACAGAGAGACAGCAGAGGAGAGCAACAGAGAGACAGACAACAGAGGAGAGCAACAGAGAGACAGACAACAGAGGAGAGCAACAGAGAGACAACAGAGAGACAGCAGAGGAGAGCAACAGAGAGACAGACAACAGAGAGACAGACAACAGAGGAGAGCAACAGAGAGACAGACAACAGAGGAGAGCAACAGAGAGACAACAGAGAGACAGACAACAGAGGAGAGCAACAGAGAGACAGACAACAGAGAGACAGACAACAGAGGAGAGCAACAGAGAGACAGACAACAGAGAGACAACAGAGGAGAGCAACAGAGAGACAGACAACAGAGGAGAGCAACAGAGAGACAGACAACAGAGAGACAACAGAGGAGAGCAACAGAGAGACAGACAACAGAGGACAGCAACAGAGAGACAACAGAGGACAGCAACAGAGAGACAGACAGCAGAGAGACAGACAACAGAGGAGAGCAACAGAGAGACAACAGAGAGACAGACAACAAAGAGACAACAGAGGAGAGCAACAGAGAGACAGACAACAGAGAGACAACAGAGGAGAGCAACAGAGAGACAGACAACAGAGAGACAGACAACAGAGAGACAACAGAGGAGAGCAACAGAGAGACAGACAGCAGAGGAGAGCAACAGAGAGACAGACAACAGAGAGACAACAGAGGAGAGCAACAGAGAGACAGACAGCAGAGGAGAGCAACAGAGAGACAGACAACAGAGAGACAACAGAGGAGAGCAACAGAGAGACAGACAACAGAGGAGAGCAACAGAGAGACAACAGAGGACAGCAACAGAGAGACAGACAACAGAGAGACAGACAACAGAAAGCCACAGAAACACTGCGAGAGTTAAAAAGAAGAAGAGAGAAACATGTAATGTAAAAGTGAAGGTATAATGAATAAAAAATGTAAATTAAAATGTATTAAGTGTGCTTGTGTATTTAGGGGAAGGCGATTGGTGAAGCCCACTTTTTTTGGGAAAAAAGAACCCCCCCCTCCACAAGGCTGGCTACAGGCCTGGATCAACTCATGCCACTTTTCCTGATGGACCACTTCAAAGTTGCTGGCATTCTTAACAAGCTTTTCATCATTTGAGATTAAACCCTTAGCTTTTAAGAGTTTGCTTATTTTAACTAAGGAGTTCCCAAGTTTGTTTGCTAGAGATGGAATCAAGAACCTGTTTGATTCACTCTTATACCCGCATGTAAGCTTGACAGCTTTAATAGTCTCCATGTACTTTTTGGGATTAATGAGATCTTCCATATTTTTCAAGGAAGTCACTCTCCTGGCACTGTGAATCAACCTTCCCAATTCTCGCATCTTCTCTCGCACTTGCAGTTTATTCTTTGCTGATATCCCTTTTTTATTTAACAAGTGTTGCCCGAAATCAATAATGACTTGGTCATTTTTTATTATGTGTGCGATCGGGTCAGGATTCATATAAGTAATTACTCCCCACAACTGTTCACTTGTGTTTGTCGGCACAGGCCCTGTGTATGTACACATGGACTGAACACGGTTCTTTCCTGGCTTGGGGGCGACTGATCCAGGTTTGAGTCGACAATTGACCCTTTGCGTAAGCCCCGCCCCCTTGGTTACTGTTGCTACGGCGGGCAAGCTTTCACTCCCAGCCATGCTCCTGGCAGTATTTGGTATCGATTTCAAAGGAAATATCAGCAAATTTCTGGATAAACTGTTCTGAGATAATAGAGAGAAGAAGTCACAAAGATCATTCATAGTTTTCAGTGAAGTGACTCGCGCAGGAGGATAAAACATCTGTTCAACGACACGACTGGACAATGTACAGAGCAGCAGTAAGGACCGGTAATTTTACCGTCTATCAACCCACGAAGACTTACGTCATCTCACTGGTCATGAAACGTTGTCAAACTGCAAGTTTTTGGGCGATTGTGAACCACATACAGCTTTCGCTGCTGTTTTGTTTTCTCCCACCGCTGTATCAGTCAGTGAAAGCAGTCCCTGCCTGGAGGATCCCTCGCCTAAAAGCCCAGGTAAACGCGGTAAAAGTACAGCTGTCATTTCAGAGGTGAACATATGGTTATCCCCATATTTACACTTGCTCAAGTCGAAAAAAAAGTCAGCTCGTATCTGAACATCTCTATATTGCTGCTGCCGCCGCCGCTGCCGCCGTAGTAGCAGCAGCAACAACAATATCCTTCTCTACAAACAAATGTTTTCGTCCTAGTCTCAAAATGTGTCCACAAAAGCAAACGTAATGACTCACTGCGGAAAGCTTGCCAGGCCTATAGTTACGGTTGCTAACGTAGGATTGGACAATAGCCGTTTGTGGGAGGAGTTGGCGAAGGGTCAATTACGCATGTGTCGCCACAGGACTTTGCGTGTGTAAAGTCCTTGACAGTGTGCACAGTGCATAAAGTCATTTCCCTGTGCCTCTTTAGGAGGACGTTTAAATGGCACTAATTCTCCCTTTCCTGACTGCATGACAGAAGCATTGTGAGCATAGTTTCCTTTGTTCCGAATATAATCCAACTGTCTTTTTCTTTCCTTTGAGCCCTTTGTAAAGCTTAGAGCCCGAGCAACACCAGATTTACCATTATGTGCACGTTCTAAATGCCTTGCCATCCTTTCTTTTGCATGGACCAACAACTACGGTGCCTATGCTTTGACTTGAAGAGGGTTGTTCATCTGCTCCATTGGAACAGGGTTCTTCGTCTGCTTCACTGGAACAGGGTTCTTCTTCTGCATCACTGGAACAGGATTCCTCTTCTGCTCTGACTTTAGATGTATGACACTGCTTGTCAAATGCCATGCTGTCTGGTGTTGTAGAGTCACAGATAGGGGACCACGTGACAGATTTATCAACAAAATATTGATGTTTTCTTGTTGAGGTTGGTTTGAGGTTGAGGCTAGTTTCACTGTCAGTATCACTTTTGGAGGTGGTATCGGGGATGAAATCTTCTCCACTCTCTGGCGTAGTACAATAAAGTTCATCTGAATCTTCAAAAACTGTGTCCTTCATCTGAAATAAATTCAAATACTGTTACAATCGGGTAATTACAATGAAATTGAAAATAAAAAAATATTTTGAAATTCCTCTAAATCCATTTTTCTTTTATGAAGAAAAAAAGTGCTGGATAGATCAAAGTGAAAAAACGTGTCAACAATTAAAGTAGCAAATGTCATTGCAAAAAATATATCTTAATGACTCAGCTTGTGCCAGGGAGGCAGAGCAAACACATTTCAACTGTCAGCCAGCCTTCCTCTTGTATAGTCTGTGGATTGCTAACAGGTGTGTCAATTAAGGTGTGAGTTGTCTAAAACATATATGGGTTAACATGTATTTATGTCATGTGATCATCTGAGCTATGACTACAAGATGAAACCTCACACCTTACAGTAAATGACACACCAATTGGCAATCCACACACTATCACAAAAAAGACTGACAGTCAAAGTGTTTTTGTTTAGATTTAGAGTGCATTAGTGGCTTCTTTTGTATGCTCTTTCATCATGGATTTCCTTTAATGGTAAGTTGACAATCAATGATTTTTTTTTCCTTTTGAAAAAGTATGGGTGTTTTTAGGGAAAAAAATATTAAGTGTATTCATTTGGTGACATAGTCCATTCAATAATATATGATTGAGGGTCCAAATACATTAGCAGTACGTAAAAAAACAACTCCTTTTTAATCTGTTTTGTTTTTCCCCACATGATGGATAAACTTACAATGACACTTCTAGTCCGTCTCAGTCTTGGTACGAAAACCTCAAATGTGTCCTGGGGCACTGTCATAGCCTGCAAATAAAAAGTGAAAATATATATGTGAATATTTACCATTAAAGGATGTTTAAAATGTAATGTAAATGGAGTTAGAAATCCCCTCCCAGCCCTCTGGCTGCTTTCACACGTCTTGAATCAAACAGGCTTTGTGGGGACATTTCTATACACAATATTTCAATTCCTTATGGGGACCATGTTTAAACATTTTACACACACTTTTTACTCAGACACTTAGTGAAAGTGTGGTGTGGGGACATTGTGAGTGTCCAGAATAGAGTGATAACTAAACAAGAGAATAATCCCTGTGATAAATTAAATCTGCCTGAAATACTCTGCAACACTAACATTTTGAATGCATTATGTGAAATTGACTGCCATGTTTATGCACAATACATTATCATGAAAATTAATGTCCATCATCAGAAATGCTCAGATATAAAGAGAAAAATAACATTAAAAAGTGATGGATATGTAAATACCTGTTGAGTGTTGCTTGGACCAGCAGCATCATCCATCGGATTCACAGACAGGGATGGACTAGAGTCATGTGAAGCCACATCATCAGCTGCAGTGCTGGTCATCTTAGTAAAACAACATGTCAGAATATGATATAAGAAACCAATAGTCAAACTCAAGTAAACTTGATAGAATACAAAAAGAGTGAACAATTATGCAGACAGAATCTCCTAGAGGAGATGCATGTCAGCATGCACAAAACGTCAAGAGACAACAACCTCATAGTAAACATTCTTCTCTATCTTGCCAACCTCTGTTCTCAAACATCTTAAAATCAAACAGGCTTTATGGGGACATTTCTTTACACAATGTTTCAGTTCCTTATGGGGACCAGACTACCAGTAGTCTGATTTTCCAAACACAGTTATTACCCAGACAAGAAAGGGTGAAGGTGTGATGTGGGGACATCGTGAGAGTCCAGATTAAGAGTAATGATTAAAGAAGAGTATAATCTCATTGATACATGAAATTTGCCTGAAATACATAGCCAACATTAACATTCTTCATGGGTTATGTTAAAGTGTTTTTTCACACTACACTATCATCAAAACTGTGGTCCTTCCTCATTAAAGCTACTTAAAAAAGTGAGATAACTTCAAAAACGTTATAACGAGCCTCGTCAATGCTTTCAATTGTACGTCGCTTTGGATAAAAGTGTCTGCTAAATGAATTGTAGAATTGTAAAGAGAAGTGAGTAAAATGTATACCGTATTTCCTCTAATAGAGGCCGAGGCCTTTATTTACTTTAGCTGCCCAGGGGAACCGGCCTGTATTGGAGACCGGCTTATATTTGAGAGAGGCTATTATTTCTTCCTCTGTTTCATGCTGGTGCTCAAATTTGACAGTTACCGTGCTCAGTTTTCATTCTGCCTACAATTAATTATATTTTTTTACACATTACTGTAGCAGGTACCGCAACAGCAGCGATCAGCTGGACAGGATTAGGCTAATAAACGCTGGAGCACAAGTGGTCAGAATGAATGAATAAATAAATAAAAGTAACACCATGTCTATGCGCAGACCAGTTTTGTCACAGATCGGGTACGTCGCAAATCGGGTAGTGAACGCCATGCTGCTAAAGCTCTCTTTCGGTCGAGTTGTCAGTGACTGTTTCCTTGAAGCGTGGGTTCATGTGGCACTTCAGATCTAGCTACTGCCATCTGCTGGCACTTGTGGGTTACTGCATCCGTGTTTTGGCCGCCTGAGACCAGTGCATCCACAGTGACTGAAATTCAGGTTTTTTCTGTTTGTTTGTTTTTTTCCCATTGACCCGGCCTGTATTTGGGGCCGGCCTTTATTTGTTCGTGTAAACCACGCCCCCGGCCATTATAACAGACCCGGCTATTAAATAGATACCGGCTACTATTAGAGGAAATACGG